>NC_042619.1:156988707-157301177 GCF_901001135.1 Rhinatrema bivittatum
CTCAGCTATGTCAGCTTCTATATATTTGTGTGCCTTAAATCTACTTCTGTTTATCTGGTGTATTGACTCTTTTTCATAGACAGTTGTCTCTTAGCCATTTTAGAGCATAATCTTAAAAGCGAATTTCCATTTAATTGTAAATCATGGATTTGTACCTACAAGTTAAATTAACCTTTTAGATCACTCTCATTAAAGGAATTATTTCCTGATGCCCCTTTTTACATATCTTAGTTAACTAGACCCAAATATGGTATAAAATAATTTGCAAGGAAATCTGACTATGGGTTTTTGAGAAAAACCCATGTCCACTAGTAGAATGATGGGATCAACAGGGGCCAAAATTTACTTTTTTTAAAATTCTTTATTTTAGGTAATTCTTGTAACATACTGCAATACTACAGCTGATATCATACATAAGAATGAAAATTAGTCAATAAAATCAAGCATGATAATCTGGAAAACATTTTCCATGTAAACGTTTACCACAAAAGACACACCACTTTTTTGTATTTTTGGAGCAGACAGCACATCAGCCTTGGAAAGTTGAGGACAAGAAGTGAGGCTATGATGCCTTTACATCAGCACTTATGGGTGCTGTAGGACCTCTTTTCTGAATGCGGTAGCTTGAAAGGACACATTTCATTGCTACGGTAGATACTTCACGTAGGAAGTCCAAGTGGCTCATTGCTTCTTTTCTGAGCAGATGGCAGTGAATTTTCCAAGCTGCCACAACAGTCATGTTCAAGCCATTTGAAAATAAATGCCACCACCACTTTTTGGAGTGAAGTGTTGGGTGGTAAGCTGCTAAAAGCCTGTCAAGTAGATCAAGACCACCCATGCCTTGATTGTAAGCACCAAATCTTTTGGCTGCTTTATTAGAACTTTTTTCTTTTCTTTGAGAGAATATCAGCTGGCATTTTGAAGTGGAAATGGCTTCATCTAGTTGGATATGACTGTGACCACACTGCTGTCATTCCAGCGGACACAGATGATGTCTCCAGCACCATGATAATCAAATTCCCCACGATCTTTCTTGCAAAGTTCTTTAGGTAGGGGACATTTTCCAGTCCTGTTTTCTTTGACAGTGCTAATTGCTCGAAATCCCTTTTCTTTCAGTTCCACCATCAAGTTGTGTGATGTGAAGAAATTATCAAAGAAAAGGCAATGATTTCTTGGCTCTTGAATGACTGAAATCAAATCTGAAATTACTCTTGTACCAAGTGGAACTTTTTCAGCTTTATCAGCGCCTGATTCTTCTGGCTGATGTTTGGCACCTGTATAAATCTGCATTGAAAATGGAAAACCATCTGGACTGTACATCATCCATATTTTGAATCCAAATCAAATTGGTTTGCCTCGAATGAACATTTTGTAGCTATGATGGTATAATATGATACCATTGATTCGTCAATGTTCAGGCTTTCACTAAAAACACCTCCAATCTTCAAAAGCTGAGCAGATAAATGGGTATAAAATGGCTCAGCTTTTGCAGCTTTTCCAGGTGGTAGTTGCAAATTGTCAACAATATGAAAATAGATTTTCAGCTTCTCAAAGCGTTTTCTTGACATGGTTTTTGGCACAATATGGTTGCTCAAATCATCTGCTGTTGACCAGTAATGTTTTTCCTTTGGAACATGGTGATAGCCACTGAGCAAGATAATTTCGAAGAAATGAGTAATTTCATTAGCATTTGTGTCAACGCTTGACAATTTCTGCCTGGAATATTTATTTGTCATGTATGCTAATTCTTCTAAATAATCTTTACCCATAATTTCTATGAAAAGTTCAAATGGTGTCTTTTGAAGAAGATCTGGATGAATATCAGCCAACTTTGTTGGGGCTTGCTCTTCCATTGTGGTCTTGAAATCATCACTAGGATGCGGATACGGCGCTGCTCTCTGCATTGGTGGAGGGGTGGAAGGGAATTGTGGCCGGAAGGTGCTGGAAGCCAATAGTGACGGGTGGGAGGGAGAAAAAGGGGGGGGGGAAAAGGATAAACTGCGTAGCTTGCTGGGCAGACTGGATGGGCCGTTTGGTCTTCTTCTGCCGTCATTTCTATGTTTCATTTCTATCTGTCTTGATCCATCTTGGCTTTGGCTTCTCTGGTTTTCGTTTCTGTGTGGTATCTCGTGATTCTTGACAATAGGTTAATAGCAATTCGTCATCCTCATTCACTTCCTCATCACGTGACTCAACTGCAACTTCCACTTCACCACACACATCTGCTGGTACTTCTGGTGCTAGGTCTTCGTCATTGATATCTTCGATATCTGAGTCTTCTAAATTATCTGATGATGGTGGAATCACAATATCAGCTTTTGTAGCTTCAGAATTGGCCAAAATTTGTTTAGTTGCTTCTTCAACAGTTAAGTACTTCTGAGTTTTCATTGTATTCCAAATTAGGAAATGAGCAGGGCCATTGCGGAACTAATCTCGTGTGGTCCAAGAAGAGAACGCCTGAGCAGGGCCGTCGTAGAACTAATCTCGCGTGGCCCAAGAAGAGGACGCCTGAGCAGGGCCGTCGTAGAACTAATCTTGCGTGGCCCAAGAAGAGGATGCCTGAGCCGGGCTGTCGTGGAGCTAATCTCACACGGCCCGAGAAGAGGACGCCTGAGCAGGGCCATCATGGAGCTAATCTCGTGAGGCCCGAGAAGAGGACGCCTGAGCAGGGCCATCGCAGAGCTAATCTTGTGCGGCACGAGAAGAGGATGATCGACGCAAGCCTGTTATGCTCAGTCCTTGCATCCTGAGATGGAGGCCCAGGAGAGAGTAAGATCCCTGATATAGTGTATGGGAATGGGATGCCTGTGTGTATGTATGTTTGAGAGAGAGAGAGAGCATGGGAGTGAAGCCTGTGTGTGTGTGTATGCATGAGAGAGAGCATGGGATTATATATATTTTGCATTTTTTTTATATTTGTGAACATTTTTTTGCATTTTTATTGATTTTTCAAAAATGTGTATATTTTGGACCACAGAGATACCAACGTTCCACATGTGGAACATGCAAAAATAAATTGGTGCTGATCAAGTGTATCTTACCTACAAAAGAAATATTTATACCAACATGATCAGAAAACCCTTGGGAACTTGAATATATCACAAAAGTTATTTATTTACACTCAGTATCATACCAAAAGGTGAAATAGTCAAACTATGTCAAAACTTCAGTTTTTTACCTACTTTGCATATTCATATCTTTAAGAGTATTCATCTAGGAACATCACATTTTTTGATTTAGACTGTTCAAGTTCAATACTCTCAAGCTAAATGGTTGAAAAATTGCTTTTCTTTAGGCTTGGAGATTTTAAAAAATGTTCCACTTGTGGAACGTTGATACCCAAAAGGTTCAAAATATCTGAAAGTGATAAAATAGCAAACAAGTAATCATGTGCTGTAATGGTGTCAGATATTAGAAATGTATTTTAAAAAGTACTGACAAAAAATGTTTAATGAAATTGTTTTATGTGTATTAGTTTCTTTTTGTCAGTTTGGACCAGTTCAAAACCTGCACACAAAAGGAGCACTTGTTTGCAAAAGTGCAAATCAAACCTGAAATGCATCAGTCCATTTTTACACAAGCACAGGTACTTAATGAAATAACTTTAGAGCAAGACATGGAATTTTAGCTTTTGATCAAGACATCACTGTATTTGGACCCTCTAGAGAGGAGTAAATATATTCCCTTTTCCTTCCTCCAAGAAAAGATCATAGCAATTGTTCCTTTCATTATATACAACTTACATACGGTAGTGAGAACAAATTCTGACACAGATGAAGCATCTAACCAGTAGATGTTGGCAATTTCACAACAAATCATCGACACAGAGGCCGGATATCCATCCTTACAGAAATACAAATGCATTGTTTACTTACTGCAGATTCCCCGCTTGCAAGAATTGCACCTGGCACACATGTTAAAAGGGATCTTAACAACTTCATAGAAATGCTTCATTTCCACCGGAAAGTACATCTTGTGTTTCACCAATATACATTTTCATACTTATCTATGTCAGCAAAGTATGGACCTTATTAGTGATGCTCTGTGATAAATCCTATTTGGCAATGCTAAATTGTCCATGCAAAAAGGTCCAGCATAGACGAGCAGCTTTTCCTTAACAATGATGCACAAGGCCATCATAATGATATTTGTAGCTACCTTTCATGCTAAAATATGGAAATGGATAAAGAGCGTGCATGAAAACTGAAATGAAGAGAATCATAAAAACGCAAGGAACAATTTTAGCAAATATATTGCACCCTGTTTTTAAAAAGTTGTCTTTTACAATATCATGTCTAGGGAGAAATTCTTTCGGAAACAGAGCTCTGCATGTGTATTCAAGCAGAAAATAAAATAAAATGTGACAAGCAGTGTAGATCTTCAGCTTTGCTGAAAGTTATGTGCAGTTTCTGAGCTTTTGTAGGAGCTTCTGTCATTGCTGGAAATCAGCTTCTCTTTTGTCAGTGTTGATACTAAGGGTCGTGAATAAGAAAAACACAGTGAGTATTAATGTGTGCATTGCTAAAACTAGCTAGTTTCTATTCTGGCAGCAAGTAAAATTAACTATTTGTATCAGTTGAAGGGAAACAATTTAACAAAAGTGTATTGCCTGGCAACCGTAAATGTCCCAATTGTTATTGCTAATATTATGCATATCCATGATTGTGTAATAGGGCATTTATCATACTTTCATGCTATGACAGGAACATAATGTGAATACAGTGAACGTCATGCCCATTGAACTCCACTGGAACATCCTTTTTCAGGCTCATAGTTAATAAGCAAGTCTGGCAGTAGGACTTCAGTGGTTTGAAAGCAGAGCTCTGTAGCCTGTGAAATGTGGGTACTATTTCAGCATTTCAGACCCATCTCCATTGCTAAGTATAAATCGATAAGCAAGCCATTTTACTTAAGGGCACTGTAGAGAAACAAGTGTCCTGTGCATGACAAGCTCAGCACAGCTAGGAGCTACCTGCCCGCGAGATTTGAAAAGACTTATGGTGTCAGCTGATGTACAGCAGAGAGGCAAGAGGCAGGAATGAGCTTGGCTAGATGCCCAGAGCCTCCAACCTGCCAGAGGATTGGACTCTGTTGTCCATTCTGGGATAATTTCTGCCTAAGGTGGCCATTGATATGGTGTCTGCTGGCCGCTCAGGCTCCCATCTCTTTTCAGCCAATGTTATAATGCACTTAAGTCACAACCTCTTATATGAGGCACAACTGCTAGCTGATGCCTGCTTGTCTATTATTAACCAGAGCTGGCTTAACCATTGGGCAGACTATACGATCACCTAGAGTCCCAGCTTCTGAGGGTGGGGGGAGGGGTCAGCAAGGAACAGCAGCAGTGACTGAAAAACAATAGGCCCTGCAGCCACACAAAGGCACAGAGCCATCAGTGCTTTCAATCACTTTGGGGTAGATTTTAAAAAAATGCGCGTTTGCGTACTTTTGTTGGCGCACCAGTCGCAAACAAAAGTACGCTGGATTTTAGTAGATACGCGCGGCTACGCGCGTATCTGCTAAAATCCAGGATCGGCGCGCAAGGCTGCCGATTTTTGGGCAGCCGGCGCGCGCCGAGCCGCGCAGCCTGCCTCCATTCCCTCCGAGGCCACTCCAAAATCAGAGCGGCCTCGGAGGGAGAGTTGACAATGTTCTCTCAGCCTAGCTTGATGTTACCCAGGTAGAGAGTCTATCAAGCTAGGTTGAGAGAACATTGTACAAATCTCATTTTTATGTATTTCCTCACTCCGAATGACATCAAACCTTCACAAGAGTGTATTGTTCTGTTTGTACGTCTCACTCTGCATGTCAAAGTGGCCCCTAACCCGTACACTACTACCTAAACTTTACCTCGAGTTACTAGGTGGGCTTCCTATAGAGATACAAATAGCTAACTACTACAGGCACCTTGCAGGTAGTCTGTCTCTCTCTCCCCAATTATATAGGTATTATTCCAATGTGTCAAAAATTAACACAATTTACAATAATACCTATATGTAGTGCACATTGCAATAAGTAGGAAATTAAGATGCACCTTTTTGTACCATATGTGATATTTACGACAATTTGATAAATCTAGCTATTAGTTTGGAAGAAAACCCTTCAGATGCACATTCTAGGCAACACATGCCTTTGATGTGGAAGACAGAAACATCATTAGTAAAAAAAAAAACCTCCTTTCTGATGCTGAAAAAAAACATTAAATATTCACTATTTTATAAGTATTTAGACAATTTTCTATGCTGTTGAAATCTTTCTGTCTTGTGACATAAACTTATTATAATCCCCAAACCATTAAAATCACTGCAATAAAGCATGTTTTAAATGGAAGAGCTTCCTTTCAACTTATCTTAGAATGTAGTAATAGCCGGCATTCAAAGATGTTATCGAAGCCTTGATTCATGTGCACAGTATGAATGGACAGACATGACCATGCTTATGGACACTTTTTCTTATTGGAAAAAAATGTGCCAAAAAAGAGTTGTAAAACTAAAAAGGAGTTTGATTTTCAAACAGAAGCAAAAGAAATACACAATAAATTGGCCTATTTAAATGTTCTTCTTCCCTAGTTTTCTACTTGTTTTGTGTTAGGCATCCCAACTCTCAATTAAAATATGATTATAACAATTGTGTGTTTAATAAAAGAAAAGTCAGCTATTTTAAGTAAAGTCATAACTCAATTACTTTTCTTCAGCTTTTGATGTACTTTAATTGGAAAATGAATCTCAAATGGTCCTATTGAAATTCTCTAACCACTACCAGTTACTATAAGACTTGAGAATAATTTTTTGGTATTTACCCAGATTAATGACCTATCTGAAAATTGCTTCACTCTAAGCAACTAAAGATAAATGTGCTGTTTGTCAGTGCACACACTTTAAAAGGGGAATTTAAAAAGTGCTATATGCGCCAAAGCCAGGATATATATGCGCAGAAGTTGGGCAGGCGTGGCTGTGTGAATTTTAAAACACACTCCTTGGTGCCTTCTTATGTCCCTACTCACAGATTTCCTTACAATTAAGTGATGGGGTCCTTCAGATTTATGTTGTTACAGACTATCTAGGGGGACTGGCTATTCTACTGTGATATTCTACTGTGAGTCTGGAGATGCTGACTGTTTTTTGGGTCTGCTGTTTCTCCATACACTGGTTTGAGCTTCTGTCTCTCCCGACATAGCCAGAGTGGCAAAACATGGTCCATGTTGGGGTCTGAATTCCTTCTGCCTCACAATCCTGTGTAATTGACTGAATTGCCTTTTCACTTTGTTGAACCTAATTTGCCTAGCGCTACACCTTCTGCATTTGGACGTTTTCCATTAAGTGTAACAATCAAACTCTCCACTCTTATTTTTGCTTAAGAAATATTTCTTCACAGAAAGGGTGGTGGATGCATAGAATGCCCTCTTGGAAAAAGAGATGAAGGCAAGAATTATAGTAGAATTTAAAAGGGTGTGAGAAAAACATAGAGGATCCCTTGCGGCTAATGGATAGAAATGAATAAAAGGGGTAACCATTTTTAACTAGGTAACTTGCATGGAGCGGCAGTTACTATCTTTAACAGAAGGCATGGGGGTAATCTGCACAGAGTGGCAGTTATTACCCATAACAGGAGGTGTGGGGGTAACCTGAATCAAACAGTTACTTCCCTAAAAAGAAATTCTTGCTGGGCAGACTGAAAGGACCTTCTGGATCATTTTCTGATATCATTTACTATGATACTATTCCTAATGGAAGAGCCCAAAGTGTTCCAGAACATAGGAGATATATGAGAGAAGACTCTATTTTTCATTGTAACCATTTTCATATTAGTTGCTGAAAGGCTACATAAAGAATTTCACCTGAGAAACATAACTACCTGGAAGGAAAATATTGGGGAACATGATCAATCAAATATCTAGCTGTTGAGTCATGTAAAATTTTGAAAACCAGTGATAAAATCATGAATGAATCTCTGAACTCAACCAGGAGTCAGGGTAATGCATACAGTGCTAGAGACACATAATCCTATGGGCATACAGCTAATAACAGATGAGAAGTAGTATTCTGAATTGCCTGTAACTTAGCTAAATGCTTTTTTGGTTGACTAACCAGAAGGCAATTGCAATATTCTAGTTGTTCAGTGATTAGAGTGTGAATGAGGGTAGATAGATCTGACTTTTCTAGGACTCATCTTAACTGATACAACCGATGCAAGTTAAATATTTATTTATTTATTAATTTAAAAAATGTTTCTATTCCATCTATACAAATTGCTATACCAAACACAGGCCATACATTTTTTAATCTAGCTCACTAATTTACTGTGATAATTAAACAACTAATAATAAATCTTTCTAATGAAATCTTAATCATTTATTAATTCAATAAGATTTTTATGTAGTATATATTGTTTCAAAATTTTGTCCTTTATACAAAAACATTTTAAATACATATCAAAAATGTTACATCAGTACTCATTCAATCCACACATGCCATTCACAACTTTATCCCAATTACACACTCCCCCATAAAAAAAAAATGCCATGGTCATGTGACAACCCACATTGAGTGGCCAAAAGAGAAATGCCTTTGTGTTCATAACTTCCACTGGGGGAGATATTTGAGAAACTTTTCCATTTGAAGAACAAGTGTGAGATTCATTGATGCTGCATGAGTAGTCATTTGAAAAATATTGTATATTGGAGAAAATGTTTGTTGTTTCATAGATTGTGATTTGTACACATTTTTTTTTTATGGGGGAGTGTGTGATTGGGATAAAGTTGTGAATGGCATATGTGGATTGAATGAGTACTGAAATAACATTTTTGATATGTATTTAAAATGTTTTTGTATAAAGGACAAAATTTTGAAACAATATATACATATATAAAAATCTTATTGAATTAATAAATGATTAAGATTTCAATAGAAAGATATATTATTAGTTGTTTAATTATCACAGTAAATTAGTGAGCTAGATTAAAACATATATGGCCTGTGTTTGGTATAGCAATTTGTATTAATACAGAACAGGTCCAGTGCGGTCTGATTGGGTATTCTATTCCAACTATAACAAAATGTGCTATGTGGATTAAATAAACAAAGAAATAAACAAAAAATAAAATGGTACATTAATAGAAAATTACAATAAAGACAAAAAGTAACATACAAAAAAATTACATATCAAAAGTACCTTAGATATTAAAAATACATAATAATCAGGTAGAAGGAAAAGCCTGTTTAAACAAATGTGCCTTAAGTAGTTTCCTAAATGGCTTTATATCTTCAGAAGCTCCCAGAGCACAGGTAGAGCATTCCTCCACCACCATAAATGACCCTTCCCATCTTACTTGTAGTTGAGGATTATTAATAGAGAGAATAACTGAAAGACATTTATCAGCAGAATATAAATTACACCTTGGAGTGTACTGTTGCAACTGATCAGCCAAGTAAAAGGACCATTTGGTTTCAGAGTCTGAAAAAAAGTAATAAGATCTTAAATTGTAGTCTAAAATTTACAGGCAGCCAATGAAGTTCCCTAAGCCATGGGGTAACACGATCATGTCATTTTTCTGCGGCAGAGTTTTGTAAAACCTGCAGAATTTTTGCACAGTTGTCATGTTAAAGATCATAGACAACTAACAGTCAATATTTCCAGAATACAGACCTATCCACTTCTTTGAACTTCCTTACCCTCTAAAGTTGTACACATTTTCAGTGTATTACGTTTTAAGCCATTCTGTGTCATTTAGGAAGCAATTTTTGTAAGATAAATATTCATTCTATATACAATAAGACTCCTATCTACTAGGGTCCTGTTCCAGGTACAATTGTATATCATTAGCTTACATCTGAAACTAGACTTCCTCAGATCTGATAAGGTTGGCTTACCTTCTGAGATAAATACAGAACATGCCCTTTTGACACCCTTTGAGGGAACCCTAGGCAGAAGACAACTGGCCACAATAAAGTACTCTCTGTAAGCAGTCTGAAAGAAAGAAATCAAACAAAGCAAGAGCAATACTCCCAATACTGTACAACCACAGATGTCCTAATAGAATTCTATAGTCAACAGTATCAAATGCTATACTAAGGTCTAATTCTCGCTTCTCTTGTATCATCAAAATGGCTTATAAATAAGCCCAAAAAAGGGGGAAACCAAAATATCTTTATGGTTACATGGGTGACTTTGTTGGCTCCATTACATTGTGATTGTGTTACAAACAGGCCTTCCATGTCAAAAGAGATTTATTGTTTATTCCACATTCCAGCATTAGTTCAGATTCACTTATGTGTGTGTGTGTGTTCCTCCATTGTCAGATCAAATTCAGCAAGTCTGCTTCATTATTTGCCATAATTGGGACATTCTTGTACCACATTCCAATTTTCAGACTCCTCCCCATTTTTGCTTCTGGAGGGGCAGGAATCTGAGATGTTTTGGTGCCCTCTGAACTATGTTCCTTGCCAATCACCAAAATTGGGCAATCACTCCTGTAATAATTATTCAGTTTGCCCCTTATCCTTGTCTCTTACACCATTTATTTATTTATTTATTTAACATTTTTCTATACCGATCTTCATGACGGGTGTCATATCAGGCCGGTTTACATCAAACTTAGGGGTTAAATTAGTAAAAAAAACGGTATAACTGTATAACTGTATAACACTACCAGTTAATAGTATTCCCTACATCAAGAGTGGGCAAAATATGGACCACGGGCCAAACCTGACCCACCGGCAGATTTTTTACAGCCCACCTCCTCAATATGCCCCATTAGATCTAGCCCACTGGCACCATTGATTCATCAACAATGGACTGATGTTGCAGGCATTTGTTGATGACTTCAACCTGGATGTCGGTAGCCAGAGGTACCATCCCCCTCAGTGGGAGCAATGTGGCAGGAAGAGGAGGAGTATTGCCCAGCTATAAAGAGGCCCAATTGGTTGCTGGTGCACCCCATCCCACTGGCAGCAAAGAGATGAGGCCCATGTAGCTGCTGGTGGACCCCATCCTAACAGTGGTGAAGAAAGGAAAAGTCTGCCAGTGGATCTCATCCTACTGGCAGTAAAGTGAAGAGACCTGTCTCTTCAGTTCACCTGGCAGTATAGAAGATGTGCATCTGCATCGCCACTCGGATTGAATATCTAGTAGTAGTCTGTGCAGGCCATGTGGTTTTAAAAGTTTGTGAGGGCAGCACTTTCTCTATGTTGATCTCATGATTCATGAGATCAGCATGGAAGAAGTGCTACAACCACAGCTTTTTAATATTGCATGGCCTGTAGAGAGGAGAAGCAATAGAGCAGCTTTGACATAGATGGTTCCTCCCCAGCACATGGCGGCGGTAATAACAGTGTTGGAGGAGCAAGAGAGGCTCTGAGGCTGCCGTGTATATATGTGTGAGGAAAATTAATGGGAGTCTTCCTGGGGCAGGATCTGTGTGTGTGAGAGAATAAATGGGTGCCTGCCTTGGGGTTTGTATTTTGTGCATAAGAATGAATGAATGGTATGAGTGTGCATAAGAATGAATGGGTACCAGTCTGGGAGTCTGTGTGTATGTGTAAGAATGAATGGTTGCCTGCCTGGATGAATGTGTAAGAATGAATGGGTGTTTCCCTGGGGGGCGTGGCTATGTGTATGTGTGTGTGCATGAATGTTTGTAAGAATGAATGGATGCCTTACTGTGGGTCTCTGTGTATATGTGAGAATGATTTGCTGGCCCCTGGGGGTCTGTGTGTGTGTGTATGCAAGAATGAATGCATGCCTGCCTGGGGAATGTCTGTGTGTAAGAATGAATGGGTGCCTGCCTGGGTGACTGTGTAAGAATGAATGGGTATTTTCCTGGGGGATGTTTTGTGTGTTTGTCTGAGAATGAAAGGCTGTCTTCCTGGGGGGGTCTGTGTGCATATGTGAGAATGAATGGGTGCCTGCCGGTGGGGGGGGGGGGCGGGGGGTGTTCTCTGTGTGTGTGTGTGTGTGTGTGTGTGTGTGTGTGTGTAAGAATGAATGGGTGGCTGCCTGGGAGTCTCTGTGTGTGTGTGTGTGAGAATGAATGTGTACCTGCATGGGGGCACTGGGGCCTGTAAAAATGAATCTGTGCCTGCCTGGGGGTCTGTGTGTGTGACAGAGAATGATTCAGAGCCTGCCATTCTTGTCTACTATGACAGCATTTACTTTCAAAAAGGTGACTATGATAAAATGAGGAAAATGGTTATGAAAAAACTGAAAGGAACAACTGCAAAGGTTAAGAGTTTAGCTCAGGCATGTTTAAAAATACCATCTTACCAAAATGATAAGGGGAATGGAACAACTCCCCTATGAGGAAAGACTAGAAAGGTTAGGACTTTTCAGCTTGGAGAAGAGACGACTGAGGGGGGATATGATAGAGGTGTATAAAATCATGAGAGGTCTAGACCAGGTAGATGTGAATCGGTTATTTACTCTTTCGGATAGTAGAAAGACTAGGGGGCACTCCATGAAGTTAGCATGGGGCACATTTAAAACTAATCGGAGAAAGTTATTTTTTACTCAACGCATAATTAAACTCTGGAATTTGTTGCCAGAGGATGTGGTTAGTGCAGTTAGTATAGCTGTGCTTAAAAAAGGATTGGGTAAGTTCTTGGAGGAGAAATCCATTACCTGCTATTAAGTTCACTTAGAGAATAGCCACTGCCATTAGCAATGGTAACATGGAATAGACTTAGTTTTTGGGTACTTGCCAGGTTCTTATGGCCTGGATTGGCCACTGTTGGAAACAGGATGCTGGACTTGATGGACCCATGTCTGACCCAGTATGGCATTTTCTTATGTTCTTATCTTGGAAGCCCAGAACAGATATATTCCACACATTAGAAAAGATGGAATGAAGACTAAATGACTACTGACACAGTTGAAAGGTGATGTGAGAGAGGCTATAATATCAAAATGAAAATCTTTTAAGAAATGAAAGAGGGATCCCAATGAAGAAAACAGGAAATAGAATAAGCACTGGCAAATCAGATGCAAAGCATTGATAAGGAAAGCAAAAAGAGAATTTGAAAAGAAGCTTGTCATGGAAGCAAAAACTCATAAAAAACTTTTTCAAGGAACATTCAAAAAGCCTGCAAGGGAGTCAGTAGGACCATTAGATGATCAAAGGGTAAAAGGAGCACTTAGAGATGAAAAAGCCATACCAGAGAGACTAAATAAATTATTTGCTGCAGTATTCACTGAAGAAGATATAAGTGGTATACCCATGTCAGAAATGATATTCAAAGGAACTGAAACAAATCTCAGTGAACCTGGAAGATGTACCAGGGCAAATTGACAAACTAAAGAGCAGCAAATCACCTGGACCAGATGGTATAGATCCCAGAGTGCTGAAAGAAAAGAGAAATGAAATTGTGGACCTGTTATTGGAAATTTGTAAACTATCAATAATATCAGCTATGGTACCTGAAGACTGGAGGGTTACCAATTTTTAAAAAGGGATCAAGATGAAATTACACACCAGTGAGTCTGATGCTTGTGTCAGGCAAAATGGTAGACAGTATCATAAAGAACAAAATTGCTGAACATACAGATAAGCATAGTTTAATGGGACAAAGCCAACAATGATTTAGCCAAGGGATTTATTTCCTCACAAATTTGCTACATTTTTTGAGGCTGTAAATAAGCATATGAATAAAGCTGCACCAGTTGATATAGTGTATCTAGATTTCCAGAAAGCATTTGACAAAGTCCCTCATTAGAGACTTCTTAGGAAATTAGAAAGTCATGGGATAGGTGGCAGTGTCCTATTGTGGATTGCTAACTGGTTAAAAGATAGAAAACAGAGAGTGGGGTTAAATGGTGAATAGTGGAATATATTTATAAATGATCTGGGAATGGGAACAACAAGCGAGGTGATCAAATTTGCAAATGAACAAAATTATTCAAAGTTGTCAATTTCACAAGAGGATTGTGAGAATTGCAAGAGGACATTGCAAAACTGGGAGATTGGGCATGCAAATGAAATTTAATGTAGACAAGTGCAAAGAGATGCATTTAGGGAAGAGTAACCCAAATTATAGCTACAAAATGAAAGGTTCCATTTTAGGAGTCACCACTCAGGAAAAAGATCTAGGTGTCATTGTTGAAAATATGTTGAAATCTTCTTCTCAGTGTGCAGCACCAGCCAAGAAAGAAAATAGAATGCTAGGATTTATTAGGAAGGGAATGGAGAATGAAACAGAGAATATCATAATGCCTCTATATCCCTTTATAGTGCGATCTCATCTTGAGTATTGTGTTCAGTTCTGGTCAGCACATCTCAAGAAATATCTAGCAGAATTAGAAAAGGTACAGAGAAGGGTGACCAAGATGATAAAGGGGAAGGAACAATTCCCCTATGAAGAAAGGCTAAAGAGGTTAGGACTCTTCAGCTTGGAGAAGAGACAGCTGAGGGGGAGATATGATAGAGCTCTATAAAATAATGAGTGGAATGGAACGAGTAAAAGTTAATCATTTATTTACTCTTTCAAAATATACAAAGACCAGAAGTTACTGGGTAATATTTTTAAAACAGCTATACTAATAACTTTCATCACATCTTCTGGCAACAAATTCCAGAGCTTCATAATTAAGCTCTGGAATTTGTTGCCAGAAGATGTGATGAAAATTATTAGTATAGCTGTGTTTAGGATACTGGGCTCGATGGACCTTTGGACTGACCCAGTATGGCATATCTTATGTTCTTATGTTTCTGTGTGTGTAAGAATGAATGGGTGTTTGGGGGGGGGGGGGGGTTATTGCTGAATGGAAGCTTGCCTGTGGTGTGTGTGTGAGGGAGCCAGTGAGAGTGAGTGCATGTTTGTGAGTATATAAGGGAATCAGTGAGAGTGAGTGATTGCTTGTGTGTATGTGGGTAGATGTTGAGAGCACATTGCATGTATGCGTGAAAGAGAGCACAAATATATAGGTGGTTAAGAGATCTTTGTGTGTATGACTGAGGGAGAGCATGTGTGTATGTATGTGAGTGAGAGAAAGAGAACACATGTGTGTAGCAACTGCTCCCCCCCGCTTCCTCTCTGTCTGCTAATCCATAACAAACTCTGGGTATCTGGAAATCAAAAGTTCCCAGGTATAGAAAGCGGGAAATATTTTAAAATTGTTACTAGTTTTAATTATTGGATATTATTTGGAACATTGTTATATGAGTTTATAACTATTGATGTTATTCTATTTGTTAATTGTGTTGAATTATTCTTTTTATTGTTATTGTTGCTGCTCATAGTCCACCCCCCCCCCCCCCCCTCTGCTCACAATATTCTAGGAGGGCTCTAATGTGGCTCTCTTTAAAAAAAAAAAAGTTTGCTCATTCCTGCCTTATATCATACCTTGGATTGTTCCTCAATTGCTGTTATATATGCTATTTGTGACCTTGCCATTTATGTGGGAAAAACAGAATGCAACCTATGGACTAGAATCATTGAACTTCAGTCTTTTCTAAAACAGGTTGAGCAGAAGCTCCACTAGTAAGTCACTGGCATAAGCAAGCACACTCCTTATCTGATTTATGTCTTTTAGGGGGTTATTTTCTAACCCTATCGCACGAGAAAAGGGACTTTTCGCATGCAATAGCTAAATTGGGGTGGAGTAGGGGCAGAAGAGGAGGAGTTGGGGCGGCACCGGGGTGGACGCGGCGGAAACATCGCTGGCGGTGAAAAGGTAAGGCCCCTTATCGCTGCCAGTAGCGCGCCCAATAGCACCACCTTTTACGATGGTGCTATTGGGTGCGAAAGCTGGCAGTGATAACACCGCGGTGGTGCGATTGCTGCCGGTTTTCGCATGCCCGCCCCCCCGCTTCGCCCCCCCCCCCCACCTCCCATTACCGTGTGATTTAAAGAGCTCTGCACCATAGGAAAATCCAGGCCTTAGTTCTGAAAATTTTATACCACATAGTAGAGGGGTGACTTTTCAACACATCTTACTTGCCGTGAATGCAGTTGGATTTTTAAATTTAATTCATTATCTCCATTTGGCCTCAATCAGGAGACCAAATAGCTGGCGTATCTTTAAAAAAAAAACTAGCCTGATATGCTAACTCCAGTATTTGATTGGTCCTTCTGTTCTCTCTTTGGTTTGGAAGGATTTATCATGTGAGTATGTCTATCTAGCAACTAGCCAGTGCCAGTAGAAAGGTGTCCAGCCACCCTAGGTGGTGATGTTGTCTCATGCTCTCTCTCTCTCTTGCTCTCCCTGAAATCACACATGACAAATAACCCGAGCTCCTCAAAGAAATACATATCCAAAATTGGAAAATGCCTTCCAGCTCTGTGCCTCACCCATGCCACTTCTCATCTCATCCATCCTTTCAAAACTGCTTCCCTGCCTATTTCCAGTGCCCTAGGCTACCACCTACCCTGCTTAATGCTTTCACTGGCTCTGCACCTAGTCTTGGTACCTTTTTCATGTTTAAATCCCCCACATTTTTTAATATATCACTGTTTGGCATTGCTCTGGCATGCTATATCTCATCTTTGATTGGTCCATCAGTTCTTTCTCTGGATTGGCTTGTCCTCATCACATGAGCTCCTCTAATTGGCTGCTAGTTTTGGCACCTTTTTTCTTGTTTAAATCCCCCTCTGTATTCTGAATTTTGGTGCATAACCTCTGATGCCACCACACTTTGGGCCTCATTTTCTAAGCGGCTCGCATGCGATAAGGGACCTTTTGCACGCGAAAAGTCCCTTATCACGTGTGATACCAGGATGGGGGAGGAGTCGGCCCCAGAAGAGGAGGAGTCGGGGCGTCACTGGGGCCGACTCTGTGCCAACGCCGCGGACAGTGAAAAGGTAAGGCCCTTTTCGCGTCCTATTTCACTCCCAATAGCTAGACCTCCTATGGTGGCGCTATTGGGAGTGAAACCAGCAGCGATCACACCACGACTTTAGATAATGAGGCCCTTTGTGATCTGTTTTGTCAAACTAACTTGGTATTTATATATTAAAGTACCCACTTATTCATAGTATTTTCTAGCCACTATTCCTCATGTAATTCTCCCATGTTCATTTTCTCCTTTCTTTTACTTTTAGATGATAAATACATATGTAATTCATTCCCACAGTCTCTTGACCACTGTAAGATCATTTCTACAGGTCAGTCCCTTGTTTTATCACAGCTCACGTCTTGGAATAAGCTCTTTCATTTTCATTCATTTACCTCTTCTTTAAGGTCCTGTTTTCCTGTACCTCTTTGGTGTGCTGCATATATTTTAAAATGAGGTCAACACCAGGTCCGTATGCAATCTTCATGGTTTATTTACCTGTTTGTGTATTTATGTATCGACTTCTGAGCATTTAACTGTTTTATTTTTGGATTTGTGTGAATTCTCTGAGATCCGTTTTTGGAATTTCTTTGAGTTGGAAAATTCTTGGTATGTGCTTTTTACTGTGCAATTTACTGTACCAGCTTCTTCTTACTGTATGCGCCTCTGTTATTCTTGAATTTATTTGTTTGTTTCTTCACATGGAGTCGTTATGGTTTGTCCCTCCCGACGCAGCTCAATCGGCGAAACATGGCCATTTTGGGGGACTTATGAAGATTGCTTTAATAAACCTATTGTTAACTTAAAAGAATTGGTTACTTTGATTTTGAAACCCAAGAACAGTCTTACTTAGTGTCACACATCCCTCTCCTGCTTTGATGCTGCATGTGTGACCTTTCTGCTCCATGGCTTTTGTTTGCACTTGCACATTTTTAATGCACCCATGTTCAGATTTCGTGTATAGCTTGTCATTTTAGTGTGCATGCTAAATATTTAGCAATGTACGCTCTAAAATTATTTTAGAACGAGTTACAATGGCAGTGGTCCCTGTGTGTATCACGAGAGCCGCATTGCTGAACTTGTACAGATACTTATGATATTTTGTCAGCGAGAAGCAGATAGAAATTGCATTTATAATCATATCCCCTTAAAGTGCAATTATCTTGTCCTTGCTTGAAGTAACTATTATCAGAATGCTGGAGAGTGGTTCATTCAATACGCTTTCATTACATGTAAAGCTTCTATATTAAATGAAGGTTTTCTTCATAATATATTTCTAGATGTTTTATTTTGACATTGAACCACAGTGCCATGGTCTAGTAATAGTGATCAAAATAAATATTGAGATGAAGTCTGATGTTGGTGAGTCTTGTATTTGGTTTCTGTGTTTTAGGAAAATCAGATTTTGCAGAAGTTAACATTTCTCTTTTGGCAAATTTAAACTTAGCTCCTAGCATCTAATTTTCTCTGATGTGTTTCTCAGCCCTCTTCAAATGTAGAAAAGAAAATGTGGCATTCTTATTAAGGTATCCAAAAATTATTATGCATAAAATTACATATTTCGTAGTTAGACCTAGAGGAGAAGATGAGTTACTGGACATGCTGTAAAAGATATGGGTGGGAGAAAAAGGAAAATGCATCAAGGTTGATTATCTGGGTAACTTCTGAAATTACCAGAACCAATTTTTGTTTTTAAATATCTATCCACAGAATAAGAGGCAGGTTTGGAGGCTTTCTGATCAAGTCTGTTTTGGGTGAAGGGCAGGTATTAAACTAACCAGATCATTTTTATCTGGGTAACATTATCCATGCATATTCAGTGAAAGTTTTAATTGGGCAAAGGCTGCTGAATATCTGGAGAAGTTTAACAGGATAAAATTGTCCGGTTAACTTTGTTGCTCTTTGCATTGCTGAAGATTGGGTTGAGTGACATGTACTTAGCAGCAGTTTTCCTCCTTGTAATTTCTGTCTTAAAGCTGCCTGCCTGTTTATGAAAGATTTGTTACCTCCTGCAATCATCTTAATTATCTTCTTTTAGATATTGTTGGATAGGAACGAGGATAGCCTTCTTTAAACTACTGATCCCAAACAAAAGAATCTACTGTTAAGATAGTAGATGGGCCTTCAGGGTTTAATTACTCTGCTGCAGAACTAAACCATAACAGAAGATAATACAGACATAAAGTGAAATTACAGAGTTTACATTGTGCTTAGTCAACTGTAAACGTAATAATATTTGTCCTTTGAATGGACTTGTTGTAGTTTGGAATCTCTTATTTATTTATTTATTTGATTCATATTCCAATTTTCTAGGCACTTCACAGGGGATTGCATTCAGGTATCGTATTTTCCTGTCCCCAGAGGGCTTACAGTCTAAGGGCCAGGTTTATTAAGATTTTTCCCCCATTCTGTGTCTATGGGAAAAATGCTTAGTAAAGGAAGCACTCACTTTGTACCTGAGGCAATAGAAGGGGGAAGTAAATTGCCCAAGGTCACAAGGAGTGGCAGCAGGATGTGGATCCTAGTTTCCCTGGACTATTCCTCCACTCCAGATAGTGATACTGTGGTTATTATTTTTAAAAGTCTTCTTAATAGTGCCTTATTAAACTCTTCTGTCACTGTTTGCAGCCTCATTTATACATACAACTTCAAGAACCCCTTTAAATTGTTAATTCTCATTATAAAGGAAAACAATATCTATTATGGATGAGTGCAATTTTAGGTTTTTTTTGGGGTTTTTTTTTAGAACAGTGATGCTATTTTAGATTTTCTTGATAGTACAGTATGGGGCGGATTTTAAAAGCCCTGCTCGCGTAAATCCGCCCGGATTTACGCGAGCAGGGCCTTGCGTGCCGGCGCGCCTATTTTCCATAGGCCTTCCGGCGCGTGCAGAGCCCTGGGACTCGCGTAAGTCCCGGGGTTTTTTGTCGGGGGTGTGTCGGGGGGCGGGGCCGATCGACGCAGCGTTTTGGGGGCGGGACGTGGCGTTTCAGAGGCGGGCCCGGGGACGTGGTTTCGGCCCGGGGCGGTCCAGGGATGTGGCCGCGCCCTCCGGAACCGCCCCCGGGTCACGTCTCGGCACGCCAGCGGCCCGCTGGCGCACGTGGATTTACTTCTCCCTCCGGGAGGTGTAAATCCATGGGCAAAGGTAGGGGCAGAGGTTTAGATAGGGCCGGGGGGGGTGGGTTAGGTAGAGGAAGGGAGGGGAAGGTGAGGGGAGGGCAAAAGAAAATTCCCTCCGAGGCCGCTCCGATTTCGGAGCGGCCTCGGAGGGAACGGAGGCAGGCTGTGCGGCTCGGCGCACGCCGGCTGCCCAAAATCAGCAGCCTTGCGCGCGCGCCGATCCTGGATTTTAGAAGATACGTGCGGCTACGCGCGTATCTACTAAAATCCAGCGTACTTTTGTTTGAGACTGGTGCGCCAACAAAAGTACGCGAACGCGCATTTTTTTAAAATCTACCCCAGTATGTCTATATCACAAAATTAAAAAAAAAAATTGACTAATAAGGAATAATAACATACAGTGACTGTGCAAAGAAGATGCCTTTGTGTGTCTACTGTTTTGATAGGTCTAATTTGCATGAGGCAGAACAAAGCAAGTTAGCATCTTCTTCATGGCCCCAAACTTTAAGAAGGAACATCTTGTTCTACTGCACATACTATTCTATACATAGTATAATCAGAGCCCTCCCAGTTTCCTGTTGGAGTTCATAGGTAAATTCTGTAGCAAGAGGAAGACAATTCTACCTTAGTTTCTGAGCTTTTGTAACAAATTGGTTGGCACATTTATATAAATTTGCTTTTTTTTTTTTTTTTTTGCATATAAGATATTGCTCATTTTATTTTACATGATAAAAATAGTCATTTTCCAGCCCTGCTTGTGCAGTTTTAGAATTATTTTGCTTTTTATTTGGGTGGGGAAAAGGGATCTCGTATATTGGTGCACTGGAGGGAGAGGATCTTGTGATGGGGGAAGAAAGGGAGAGGAAATCTTGGGGAAGGAGAGAGGGAGTACACTGGAAATGAGGTAAGAAGAAGGTAAGGGAATTAGGGATGGGTATGGAGGACTGAAGAGTGAGAATATGAGAGAGAGAAAGAGAAGGTCCAGCCCTTAGAAAGGGAGACAGTGGATGGAATCCTGAATCAGGGGAAATATGTGAAGTAGAGGATCAGGGATAGAGACGGGGAAGGTAATCTAGAATGGATGGGCAAGATTTGATTATGAGAGATTGTTCCTCCCCTGAATCTAATTCTTTCCCTTTTAGCATCCTCACTGTTTCTCTCTCTTTCCCTCCTTGTCACCTTTTTGTACCTTCCTCCCACCATCTATGATCCCCTCAAACTCTCTTCACCAATCCCATTTCCCACTCTTGCTCACACACACATGCACAACCTACATGATCCCCTCTTTTTCTAACTCGCTCTCTTACACACACATGCATTCCCGGCACTGATGTGATTTTCTCTCATTCTCAAACGCATGTAGAACTCAAATGCCCAACAATGATCCCATCTCACACCCCATCCTCTCTTTCACCCTCCCAGCCATTCTAGCTTCTCTCTTCCTTCCTTACTGATCCTTCACTCTCATTTCCCTTCTCACCCCCCCTCCACATTTCCCTTCCGATCTCCCCTTTTGCCCGTTGCCATTCAGAGCCAAAAGGAGGAAGACAATGGTGCTGTCTCTGCAATTATGCTTGGAGCTGTGATTCTACAGCTCTGAGAGCCAGAGGAGGAAGATATAATCCCTTTCTCCTCTGATAAGAGACTGGTGAGGAGGCATCAGATGAGAAAGGGTGAGGGGAAAGTAGTCATCATGAAGGAGGGGGTTGAGATCAGGGATCAGCAAGGGAGAATCTGAGGCTTGTGAGGGAGAAACATTCCCTGTTCCCAGGTATTCCTCTGCAAAGAATGCATTTTATGGCTTTGGCCACAGCTGCAGTATCATTGGAGACCAGGAGCCTGGACTGGTTTTGTGGATAATTCAACCTGCATGTGAAACATGACAGAAACAAGCATGAAGGCAATAATACTTGTTTATTTATTTAAAATATTACCCACCCCTCCAAATAGTTCAGGGTGGGGTAGAAAAGAACATACACAGTAATTTAAAACATACAGAATGATAAAAAAAGTCATATGATACAAAATGCTTTGACTAAGAACAAAATACATAAACTGTCTACAATAGATGGTAAAATAGACATCCTGCCAGTCACAGAGACGGTGGTTATCAAGGTGCTTTAAATAACACTATTACATCAGGGAGCCAGAGCATTGGTAAAGCTTGCCGAAAAAACTAAGTTTTAAATAATTTTTAAAATATTTTTGTAACTTTAGTTAGCTGGATGTTGCTATGCAGAAAATTCCATAAGTAGACCCAAAAAATGTAGAAGGCGTGTTCCCTAGTGACTATGAGGTATGCTACTTTTGGTGAGGAAATGTCAAGGAGGTTTTGGCTGGCAGAGCGCAATATGTGGGCGAGAGTGTGAATTCTTAATGTTGAAGGAATCCGTGGTGATGTGACATTACATTAAAGGTTATACATGATTATAGTTGTCTTTACTGGACATGGTAATGAATTGGAAGCCAATGTAGCAATTTAAGAACAGGTGTTATAGGTCTCAAATAGGTATCCCGGTAAGGAAACGTGCAACCTAGTTCTGTATAATCTGCAATGAACTTAATGTAGAATGAGGCAAACCAGAACAGAAAGAGTTACAGTAATCAAGTCCAGATAATATGAGCGATTGTAATACGGTGTGAAAATTGGAAGACTCTAATAAAGGCTTGAGATGTTGCAATAGTTTTAGCTTCAAAAAGACACCTTAACCACAGATTGAATGTGTGGTTTCATGGAAAGTTGTGAATTGATTATTATACTTAAATTATGAGCATTATGAGAAAAGGGAATATCAGAACATTTATGAGTAATTATGGGTGGGTTAGGATATAAAGCAGGCTGCCCATGTAATAAAACCCCACTCTTTTTACTTTGAGCAAGAGATTATTCTTGGTGAGCCAATTCTATATAGTAGAGAGTCAATGAGAGAAAACTTGATTTGTGTAATGCCAAGTCACCTTAAGAGACATGAAAATTGAATGTCATCCGCAAAAAGCTTAAATGACACAAGAAGTAGACCTAGTATTTGACATAATGGATTGAAATATATATTGAAAAGAATCGAAGAAAGAGATAATGCCAAGAAGATGCAAATGAGTTAATCCTAAATTGATAATCTTGGTTGTATAAATAGGAGAAAAAAAAATCGAGAACTATACCCCGCATCCCAATATCTCTCAATCACGATAACAGATGCAATGATCCAGCATATCAAATGCAATACCTGTAGTGAGAGCACAAAAGAAAAATTGCAGAAAACTGAATTTTGCTTGCAATAGTATTGTGCATCAGGAACTTAGCTTGCACATTAAGCCAACTTATTACAAATGATACATTAGACTTTTGTAGTGCACTAAAAGAGGGCTATTCCATTGTCTTTTATTTGACATGTACTGTGTGTAAATAATTCAGGCTTTTATCAGGTTAAAGCAAATATAAAACATTGTCTACTGATTTATTTATTTTATTTCTTTATTAAAAATATTTATATCCCATTTACCTATAATCCTAAATGGGTTACAATAAGACACACATAGTTACATACATAATAAAAAAACTAATGGGGGTGCAGCAAACCAGGACATAATGACATTGGCAATCGGCATCAAACATGTTAGCATGCATTATAAAGATAGTATACTCTAGTTCTGGCATAGTGTATACTTCATACTTTTTTTTTCTTTTTTATGTGAACTAGAGTGCCAATTTCACTTTTTACCAAAAATCTTGTATCTGTAGAGCACCACCAGCAAGGGATAAATCTATGGGTATTTGTGTTATGAAAAGCCAACACATCAATGCCGCATCATGCTGTAAATGGAATAAGAACACCCCAGGCAGGCATTGTAATATCATCACTGAGCCATTGTCACAGGGCATCAGGAAAAAATATCACTTGTGTGCTGGATTTCTAACTTATCAGTTTTATGTCAACTATCTCAGACCCCATATTTGCAGCTGCTACTAAAACAAAATCATTCTTTTATCAGAGGTGACAAAGCTCCAGTGAAGCCAGGCTTAATTCTTGTGTGTTTTCTTCTGATGCTGTATATCATTCTTTAACAGCTCAGCTGTTTCTTCTACTTTTTCTATTTTTCTTTTTATATTGAATGAATGCATTTTTTAACTATACTATTTAATATGTTTTCAGGAGGAGAAACTTTTATTTTGGTCATTAAAAGGGCTTATATATTTTGTGAGAGCTACAGAAGATGCAGGCATCTATAAATGTGCAGATTAGATAGAATTCAGAGCAGTAATTGAGGCAGGCATGAACCTGGCTAGGCTGCCATCTACATGCCCAAATACATGCAACATACAAAATAATCCACCTGAAACTATGCTTGAACCCCCCACTGTGACAAGAGTAACAAATCAATGAGTCAAGCAACACATTTACTTGCTAACATTGTTAGTACCAATTAATATGGGAGTAGTACTGCCATACTGAGTCAGACAAGCCCATCAAGCCCAGTATCCTGTTTCCAACAGTGGCCAATCCAGGTTACAAGTACCTGTCAAGATCCCAAAGAGTAAATAGATCCAATGTTGCTATTATACAACTTCACCTCGAGTTACTAGGTGGGCCTCCCATAGAGATATAAATACTTATCTAAGGTGAGGGCATTATGGCTTCTCTCTCTCTCTCTCTCTCTCTCTCACTCTCAGATGGGCCCTGATAGCTAAGCTGGCTCTCCAGGAGCTTCAAAACAACTAAAACTAGCATGGGCAAAAACATTACAACATGCAATAAAGCCTTAAAGCAAGCTATCACACAGCTTAACACACTGCTGAAAAAGGTGTTACTAAAATCAGCATTAAAGCCATGCAATAGGGCTTTGCAAAACAGTAAACCCAGCCCACTCCTTCCCTTTTTCGGATTGGCATCGCACCATATATTATGGTGCTATCACATGCATTAACAGCGCTTTTCACATGCGATAAGCCCTTAACGCATGCAAAAATGCCTTATAGCATTTTGATAAATGACCCTATTAATTAGTTAGCTTTCTAACTTTAGGGCAGCTCTTTGATTCATCAAGACTTAACCCACTAATTTAACTGGCTAACTCTGAATTTTGGAGTTAGCTGATTAATGTAGTCGGCTAACTCAACTCCTCCCATTTAAGCCTCTGGACAGCCCCTAACTTATCTGGCTAAATTCTAACTGCTTAACTTCTTAGCCAGCTAGAATTTAGCTGGATAAAGACTAAATATTAGGGATGTGAATCATATTTCTGACGAATGAAAATATCGTACGATATTTTCAAAATTGTCAGAAATCGGGGGCTCCCCAAAACTGATAGGAAAATCCCACAAAATTGTTCTTGGGGGTTCTCTTATCGTTTTGGGGGAGGGCGGGAAAAATGGCATACAAAAATAACCCCTAAACCTACCACATCCCTTTAAAACTAATCCCTTAGCTTCCCCCACCCCCCCAAAACCTTTTACAGGTACCTGGTGGTCTAGTGGGGGTCCCGGGAGTGATCTCCCGCTCTCGGGCTGTTGGCTGCCACTAATAAAAATGGCGCTGATGGCCCTTTGCCCTTACCATGTGACAGGGTATCCGTGCCATTGGCCGGCCCCTGTCACATGGTAGGAGCACTGGATGGCCTGCGCCATTTTTCACTCAATGCACAATTAAGCTCTGCAATGCATTACCAGAGGATGTGATTAAGGAGGTTAGTGTAGCTGGGTTAAAAAAAGGTTTGGACAAATTTCTGGAGGAGAAGTGAATAAACTGTGCACCACTTAGGAGGAGGCTGCAATGCGGTTGTGTCAGCGGGAGCCTGCAAGTCATAAAGAGGGATAGGTGGCAATGTCCTTTCATGGATTACAAACTGGTTAAAAGACAGGAAACAGAGAGTAGGATTAAATGGACAATTTTCTCAATGGAAAAGGGTAAACAGTGGGATGCCTCAAGGATCTGTACTGGGACCAGTGCTTTTCAATATATTTACCCTATGATCTGGAAAGGAATACGATGACTGAGGTAATCAAATTTGCAGACGATACAAAATTATTCAGAGTAGTTAAAACACAATCAGATTGTGATAAATTGCAGGACTGCAATTCCTTGTGAGACTGGAAAATTGGGCATCCAAATGGCAGATTAAATTTAATGTGGATAAGTTCAAGGTGCTGCATATAGGGAAAAAAAAGCCATGCTGTAGTTACACAATATTAGGTTCCATATTAGGAGCTACCACCCAGGAAAGAGATCTAGGCGTCATAGTGGATAATACATTGAAATTGTTGGCTGAGTGTGCCATGGCAGTCAAAAAAGCAAACAGAATGTTAGGAATTATTAGGAAGGGAATGGTGAATAAAATGGAAAATGTCATAATGCCACTGTATCACTCCATGGGGAGACTGCACCTTGAATACTAAGTACAATTCTGGTCACCGCATCTCAAAAAAGATATAGTTGCGATGGAGAAGGTAAAGAGAAGGGCGACGAAAATGATAAAGGGGATGGAACAGCTCCCCTATGAGGAAAGACTAAAGAAGTTAGGGCTGTTCAGTTTGGAGAAGAGTCAACTGAGGGGGGATATGATAGAGGTGTTTAAAATCATGAGAAGTCTAGAATGGGTAAATGTGAATTGGTTATTTACTCTTTTGGATAATAGAAGGACAAGCAGGTACTCCATGAAGTTAAACTGTGGAATTTGTTACTAGTGGATGTGGTTAGTGCAGTTAGTATAGCTGGATTTAAAAAAGGTTTGGATAAATTCTTGGAGGAAAAGTCCATTACCTGCTATTAATCAAGTTGACTTAGAAAATAGCCACTGCTATTACTAGCATCAGTAGCATGGAATATACTTAATTTTTGGGTACTTGCCATGTACTTATAACCTGAATTGGCCACTGTTGGAAACAGAATGCTGGGCTTGATGGACCCTTGGTCTGACCCAGTATGGCAATTTCTTATGTTCTTATGGTGGTTAATATATAGGCCAGAGGCCCTCGGAAAAGGGCCTGTAGTTGTGTCAGTAAGGCTGCATGGCTCGAGGAGAGGAGGAGTCAGCTGGGCCACATGGACCAAGGAGGCACGGCTGCAGCTCTGTCAGTGAGGCCACGCCACCCAAAGTGGAGGAAGAACTGTGTAGCCTGAGGAGGAAGGGCTGCAGTTGTGTTGACCGAGCCCAAGGAGGAATCAGCTGTTGTATCAGCTGGGTCACATGGCCCAGGTAGAGGCTGTTATGATGGCTTTCCAGTTTGATGAGGTGAGGGATTCACTGCAGCAGTTCACATGTTTCTTGGTTTTCAGCAATCACAGGTGTGCTGATACAGGATGTTCTGCCACATGTTTGTGGGATCACCTGTTGCAATAAGGACCTCAACAAGAAAACTTCAGTAATCTTATTGCTTGATCCACATTCATGTCTTTATTTTACAGGCAGCAGGGTATGAACTCATGCCAAATCTCCAGCAGTAGTTGATAAACTGCACAACTGCCTGTTTGTTCTACCATAAGGCCCCCTTCTTGTCACTGAGGGAAGACACCCATATGTGAAAGGCAACAATATTGGGGAAAAGATCAAGGAAAGGAATGCTCCAAGTGACCCCACATTCCACCCATTCTTTCAGCCATTCAGGGGCACACCACACGCTCCTAGTGTAGACCCTGTAGTCTATTCTCCCTGATGAATTTGAGTACAGCTCAAGGTCACAGCTGCTAACTGGCAGAGGCAACCAGGTAGAGACACCATCAAACTTTGACAGAAAGGCTTGCCGTATAGCAAAATCCTCCTTCAGAGCACTATTGACCCATAGGTGGTAATAGTCCAGGGAGAGGCCCCCTGTCACTCTGGACAGGTGGCACAGGATCACCTTTCAGGTTCCTATCCTAAAAGCAAAGAAGGAGATAAACCCAAATGTTACCTTTCCAGAGAGAAGCTCCAAAGTTTCCAGCATTGGCACAGCCAACAATTTGTGATGCTAACATTCGACTACCACAGGAGAGGATGCAGTCATCACAGTCAACAGATGACCTCACATACACACACACACACACACCAAACACACTAAACCGTGCCCTGCAGCAGATGATGTAAATCTTGCACATGATTCCCACAACAGCGACCAACAATGTAACCCCTGATCAAGTGTCATGCTAAAGTGGGAGTAGTCATCAGTTGATGGTATGCATACACCACAAAATAGGAGAAAATCCCCCCCACCCTTTTTTAAAAATATAGCTTCAAAACATATTGACTTGGAAAAACACATTCTGCTCCTTATATATATATATATGATGAAATAAATTAGACACTCAATCATTCTGTAACCAGGATGTATCCATCCAGGAGCAATGTGTGAGGTCACTTCCTAGAGAAACCACCTCAAAAAATCAGCCACAGGATCCCAATAGTCCCGCACTATGGCTATGTCACTTCCTTGGGTGTTATAAGAGGTTAAATGTGCTGGATAATGATGTCACTTCCTGGGAAGGGTTTAGATATTAGGCTTGTGTTTCTTTACCTCCACCATGAGTTGATGGATGCTTCTGAGCTCAGAGTGCATGGCAATTAATTATTGGATTGCACCTTGTGAAAACATCTATTCTTTACAACAAAATGATAGAATAAATGTGTGGATACTGGTGTACAGCTACCTTGGACACATTGCACAGTATAAGTTTTTATTTACCATTAATATAATGGCCTTTAGCACAGAAGGAAGGATTTTGGGGAACTTGCCAAGAAATTTGTTTTTAATATATATGTTAACATATGCAGTTGGTATGTGGACAGAAAAGAACATTTCCAAATCAAATTAAATGACAACATGATTGGAAAGGTATACTCCATGGATTACTCAGAATATTAAAATATATTCTATACATTGAGCCTGTGTGTGTGCTGCTGCATCTGTGCTGTGGCAAGTTGCTAGATAAAGTGTGACTATCATTAGTGCGGTTTGCTATTATTATACATGCACCTATCTAGCCCTTGCTACTCATTGGTTTTTATCTTAGTGCATTCTCCCTGCTGCAGAATACTGGTGTGTGTGTGTGTGTGTGTGTGTGTGTGTGTGTGTGTGTGTGTGTGGTTTTGTGTATAGTATAGTAGTTGTTACTGGTTGTGTGTGTGTGTATGTGAATGTAATTACTGTTGCTGGTTCTCTGCCCTTGCAGCCATTAGTATATGCTGCTAGTATGTGGGCTGCAGAGTGGCTACAGCTGGCTCCCCATTTCTTGCTGCCCCTCATTTGTGGTGCCCAGAGCCTATGATCCACTCCTGAAACTGGAGCTCTGTGAGGTATAGCAGTGAAGGACAGCAGCATAGGCTGCAGAGAAGCTTGGTTTTCTAAGTCACCTCCAGAGCAGCGCTATTGGCCATCTGCAGTGGGACATAAGAAGTGCCATACTGAGTCTGACCCATCATGGAGTTGGCGCACTGGGTTCCCAGACCAGAAACACTGGACCAGATGCAGTACTGTTAACCCTTCAAGGCATCACTATTAAGCCCTTTGCCACAATTGGAGTAGAACCATAACATCATGACAGACCTCATGAACATCTGGGCATGCCTCTCCTATAGGGTTGCCAATCGGCTCCAGATTTTCAGGACAGGTTGATCCAGTCCTGGTTTTATCCCATTGCATGCTGGGACTTATTCTGATTTACCTATTGTATTCCCTTAGAAAATCAAGACTATAAGGACCTGCGTGCAGGGGAGTAAAACCAGGACTGGATCAACCTGTTTGTAAAATCTGGAGCCAGTTGGCAACCATAGTCTCCCAGGTGTTGGTGGGCAATGATGGAGGAGTACCCCTCACCCTGGACCAGTTGGTGAGGAGAAACATGAGGGTCAGGGATTTATGCTCCCCTGGATCTCCAGAATGGGGGAGAAGCTGGTGGTTGGTCCTTCTCCAGATATCCAGGGAATGGGGGAAGGGGCAGTCATAAAGTTGGAGGCTGCAGGGAGCATGACCAACTCTGAATGACCACATTCATACATGTGAAAATAGGAAATTCCCAGAATTTTAGTACTGCATGAAAGCTGAGGAAAGAGGAAGCTAGTGATATTGGGCTTCCTGTTCCCAACAGCAGCTCAGCCAGTAGAATGTGCCACTTTTAGTGAGTATGAGAGGTGAGAGAAGGAAGTTCCAATTCTGATACATGTCCTTTTTCAACTTACATTCATAATTTCCCTGGCAATGGAAAGTTACATGCATAAATGGGAAAAAAGATACGGATGAAAATTGATATCAATGTATGACTTTCTACAGCTGGTCCTGTTAAAAATGCAAAAAAGAACTTAATAAAACCAATAACACAAATATCTTGAGCCAGAAAAGTGATGACTTTAGTGGAACAAGCATTATGTATCTTCCAAACAGGCAGAGCTGTGGCTCTGAGCTCCTCATAGGACTTGCTATTAAATATTTGTTATTCTTTGTATAAAAAGGCAGAGAAGGGAATGGAATGAGCTAGAGAGAACATTTGAAATGTATAAAGAAATTTGGTTGAAATAAACTCTTCGTCAAATATTGCTTTATGCTGGCTTAGAAACTTGTAAAACCGCAGCTAATGGGGTTTTATTCTGAGTTTTATTTGTATGTTGTATTATGGTTAGGTTCTACAAAACACAGCCTTCTGGATCACCAGGGACAGTTTTCTTTGAGTAATATAGCAGAAGTGTGTGTCATTTTTCTTGGAAGCAGTAGTCTGAGTTGTGCTTTCCTGGAGTTCATAGTTTTTTTTTTTCATGTAATAAAATATGCTATTTGCTGTTGAGTTATGGGGAAATACCAACCATAATGTTTTCCCTGGGTTCCTAGAGATTTATACTTCTAGTTCTGCATTAGTTCCCATTCTTAAAAATAAATTTTCTTTTGCATTACTTGTAAAAAGTCATTTGAAAAACATTAAGAAGATGAAGTACTGGTAGATTGTTGTTGTTGCTGTTTCCAGAGACTCATCCTTTTCTTATAATCAGAAAGTATCATAAGTATGAGTGCATAATGCTGAAAAGTTGGACAATAGACCTTTAAATGAAACAAAGGAGGTAATTTTCTAAAAAACTGATGTGTGTAAATCTGAGTTATACGCGCATAAATGGGCTTTTGAAAATTGCTAAATATATGCTACTTTTGTGTGCTTAAATCCTTTTGAAAATTACTTCCATACCTTTTAAAGTTAAAGCTGTTTTCTTCTATAATTTGTGAGAAGACACATACCAAGAGAATATTTTCCCTCTTAACTTCCAAATGAGCTCCACAGAGGGTCAGAGGTCAATTTAGTTAACCCCTCTCCCTCTGTGACCCACATATAGCCACTGTATTATTCCAGCCCCTCTTGTTTTCCCGTCTTCTTTCCCTCGAACAAGCACCTGAAACATCAATGTACGTATTTATGAATCCTTGTATATAACCCCATCCTTTCATTGTTGCTCCCTCCCATTCCCAAACTATGTTGCTCCCTTTTGATTCCCCTCTCCAATTTATCTAGTTTTTGTTTTACTACTGTGTTCACTTGTTCTTTGTTCTTTGTAATGGCAATGCCTATATATACCCTGGTTTTAAGTTACTTGTAAACCGACACGATGTGCAAACGGTTGTCGGTATATAAAGGCGTTTAAATAAATAAATACATAAATTTAATTCAAGCCTATGGATTAACAAAAAATATAGCTTTTTATTTTAAAAAAATCAAGCATTGTCTTGTAAATATCTAACACAGTACATACTTAAATGGAGAAAACAAAAACAACGCAAAACATCCTTAGCATTACAATTCCTGTCTGCTTTTTTTTTTTCACAGTTGGCATTGTTGAATGGCCTCGTAATATAAGAACTGGGCATTTGGCATGACAATCTTGGGCTATGTCATGGGACTGATTGCAGTGGTGCTAGTTTCTCTACCATCAAACCTTGAAATTTTCACCTATGCTATAATTCTAAGCCCATATGTAATTTCCCAACTAATACTTTATTACTGAGGAGTGGTAGATGCTTGGAATAGACTACCAGCAGAGGGGGTAAATCTAAAACAATGATAGAATTTATGTATGCTTTCCATATATAAAGAAGGCAGTGAAAAGAAAAGGGATAGAGAGAAGATTAAGAACAAAAACAGGGTCTTGAGTGTAGGAATGGAAATGTACATGTTTATCTGCCTAGCATGTAGTGGACCAATTAGAGGTCAAGATAAAATCTACATGGATAGAGAGTGATCTCCTGCAGGTGGTCAATCTATTACAGTTGACAAGTAGGAGATATCCTTAGCTAAAGCAGTATAAGGAAGGATAACTAGGCAGACTGGGTGGGCCAACTAGGCCATATTAGGCTTAGCAAACATCTGCTATGTTACTATGTAATTGTATTCCAGAGTCACAGATGATACATTCTAGAATTCTTGTCGTTAATCCTTAGTGCTTTGCACAGTTGTGGTGACTTTTACATTTCACATTACATTATATGCAGTTTCCATGCTGCCTACAATAAATGTCCAGCTTACTTTACGATTCATGGACCAGACTGTACAAACAATATTCAAAAGAGAATCACATCAAATGTATTAACGAAAAGAGTTTAAATAACAGAAACATCACTGCCTGTAAAAAAAATGCCTATTTACAGACTCTGATTAGAAGTCATCAGCCTTTAAAACAGAATAACTATCTGCAGAAATTGGCTGAAGCATCAAATGGAAATCAAAAGTCACAATGAATTTTAATTTTTATTTCTAACACATCAATCTTATATACTGCATATACAGAAAGACCCTAACCCAACATGTTTAGACCAGGAAGAATCTATCTCAAGGGAAGTCCTTTGGCCATATTTTGACATAGCAGAATCTTTGGAAACCATTCTGACTGAATTCTTAGCCACATGTTTTATTATGTTTAGCACTGCATATCATAGTATTGCTAATTTTGCTTTCAGATTTTGAATCCCACATGTAAAAAGGTATCATAGTGGAACTAGGGTTTTGGTGATGACCAATTCCCTTAGAATTGGTCATTGCGTAGAAATAAGGTAATCTTATAGGTGATTCTTCTCTCTTGTTCAGTAATGAAGAATGTGTTGCGACAAGACTGGTGGACCCCTTGCCTGAGGTGGAGTTGGTGCTACCTGCGAGGGCGAACCCCCGTAGGTCCCCACCGTCGGAAGGCGAGGCCAGTTTGGTATAGAGGGCTGGCTGGAGCTTGACCAATACCAACCCTTTCCATGAAGTTGAGCCCTTGGGTTCGGGGGCCAGCTGGTCTTAGGAAGACCCCTGTGAAGAGAATGGAAGTGTCAGTGGAATTATTCAAGATAGAAGTCCAAGGATCGCTGATAGTCAGTCCGAAGTCAGAAGCCGGAGAGTCGCTAACAGCCAGTCCAAAGTCCGATGCCAGAGAGATGTCAATAGCCAGTCCAGGTTCAATGCCAGAGAGAAGTCGATAGCCAGTCCAGAGGTCAAAATCAGGAAGACAGAGAACCAGGATATAGGAACAGAAGCAATCCTCCACAAAGGAACCGGAAACAGGAGCCAGAGCAGAAGCCAAGGCAAGGTCTGGAAGCCAGACCTTGCCTTAAATAGTGAAAGGCTGGGCAGGGCACAGAGGAGGAGCCATGGCAATTCCCTGCCGTGGTCCCTTTAAATTAGAAGCAGGAACCTGCGTGCGGCCTAAGGAGACCCAGAGGGGTGGGGTCCGTGTTGGGGATGGCCATGCATTAGGAGGGCCTGAGCGGAAGGGCCTGCCGACACGGAGGGGAAGAGAAGTGAGGGACGGTGCCCCGAACAAGACTGGCCACTGCCGCTGGAGACCTGGAGGTGTAGGACACCGAACCGGTAAGGAGGGGGGCCCGGGTGTGGGAGGCCACGGCCAGCGGCTCTAACAGAATGTTACTTAACTGATATTCAGCCTATGTTAAGACTAGAGAATTAAAAAACATTTCCCGTAAAGGAATATTATAATGTATGCAGTTTTATATGATTTCCTGACTGCTTTTGTTACATTTGCCATTCATTCCATAACCTCATTGTTGGTGTTTTACAATGAACATTTTATCTATTCATACTTTTGTTAATTTATTTATTCAAGAAGTAGGTGATACACTGCAGGTCTTTTTCCCTCAATTTCCAATACATTTGAACTGACACAATTGCAGCTGGGTATACTCAACTCATTGGAACTCCTTTAAATTCATTCACACAAGCCATATACGTCGTTGTTGTAACCCCCCCCCCCCCCTGTTTCACACTCCCTCTCTTACCCCTTTGTCTCCCTTACCCCTTTGTCCCCGAGAAAAGCTCCCTAATAGATATTTCTTCATGTAGTTTAATTTCGGTTATCCTTGTTACCCTTACGTCTATGATATTTATTCTCCTAGTTATGTTAAACATGCTACTTGTTTTTTCTCCATTTAAAATGTTTATTGTAAAGCTCATTGCTGAATTACTGTTTGCTGTAAACCGAGGTGATGTGCCACACGGGCCGCGGTATATAAAAATATTTTAAATAAATAAATAAATAAATTTAGATGGATGATGTAATAGTTAATATGTGTCTAAATGGCTTACCTGACTATATTTCATTCTTAACCAGCTAAATACAGCTGGGAAAGATGAGGAGCATGCAGAAGGCATTCTGAGGAGGAGCTGAGTTAGCCACTTAAATTCATCAGCTAACTCCGATATTCAGAGTTAGCCAGTTATCTTTTGTGGCTAACTCTTATCAGGCCAAAAGGCTGTTCTAAAGTTATCATGTTATATATAACCGGCTAACTTTAAAATGGCTGGGTATATTCAGCAGTGTGACTGCGTCGCTTAGCAGCTGAATATGAACCTCCAAGGTTTTTACCACAGACATCATTGGCAGCTAATTTTCCTCCTTCCTTGCAACAGGAAAATCATGGCACCTTTTCCACAGTCTGCCAGAGAACATAAGAACATAAGAAGAACATAAGAACATGCCATACTGGGTCATACCAAGGGTCCATCAAGCCCAGTATCTTCTTTCTAACAGTGGCCAATCCAGGCCATAAGAATCTGGCAAATACCCAACAACTAAGTCTATTCCACCCTACTCTTGCTAGTAATAGCAGTGGCTATTTTGTAAGTCTCCTCCAAAAACTTATCCAATCCTTTTTTAAACACAGCTATACTAATTGCACTAACCACATCCTCTGGCAACAAATTCCAGAGTTTAATTGTGCGTTGAGTGAATGACTTAAGTGAAGCAGGCAGTAATCCCCCAAGCCACCAAAAAATCTGCAGGGCCACTTTGAATCAAAAGGAAATGGTGTGTGCCACCATGAACCATACACGAGGGATGCATGTACATCCATCATTTTCCATTTAGTACATTTTTCTGAGAGTTGACCACAGGACCAGCTCCATCTATATTATACTAAGAAACTGTTATATATACATCTCAACATTCCCTATTTTTTTTTCCAGCAGTATAAGGGGAATATGTCAGTGTTCATTTACATATATGTAACCCCTTTTTTGGAGGCTTGTTGCTCCATAGGGCACATAACTAATGTATTTCTTCAGGGCTGCTCTGGCTAGCCATTTACTCCCACGCTGACTGTTAATCTCTGGGGAGGGAACTCTTTTTAGGGGGGAAAGCTCTTGCTTATGGCCCAGATGATGAGAAAAGTTTGCCAATGTATGTCAGAACTCTAGGTTCTTCTTATGAGGTGAGAGACTGCAATAACTCAGTTAGGACCAGGTCTGGGTGTTAAACAAAAGTTTACTGATTAATTCTCAATAAATTAAAGTCTATTATCCATAAGTGAGAATTTACATCTGACTGATGGTAAAGGTATGAGTCTGGGTAGGTAGGTGTCCTTTTACCAGACCTCTGGGTAGAGCCCATCGTGATTTTATATGTGAAAACTCTCCCAGCAGCTGTACAGGAATCCTAGTGGAAGTGTCCTCGACTTTTTTGCAAAAATCCTAACTTTAGACATCTTCTTCTCAGACACCTAGCCTGTCCTGGTCCTTTGATAGTAGAGATCCGGACGGAGTCTCCTGCTCATATTCTTACTTCCTTATTCTCTGATCTTTCAGGGGAACTTTCTTGAGGAAACGTTAGTAGGATTAGGCAAGTTCTCTGCTCTGAAATTCCATTGGGGAAGGGGGATCCAAAAAACCTCCCCACTCTTCTGAAGTTCAAAAAATAAAGCTTAAACTGGATATCTCTTCTGCCTTCACTGTCTCTCACAGCAGGATCAATCACTAGTGCATGCCAACCTAGGGTTTAGAGTAGACTCACAGATCTTTGAATCCCTGGGAAGACTTTTTTTTGCCCCTAAAGGGTATCAGGCTTAAAAGTCTATCTTACTATAAATTATAAGAAAGACCCTCAGGCAGGGAGTGAACTACCCGGTGTCACTTCTAAAACAAACTCCTTTGGGTGAGGCTGGGAGGCCTTCACTCCTTGACTGCTTCCTCTAACTGAACCCACAGTATATTAACATGGCTGGGCTAAATAGTCTTCAGGCATACAATCCATACTCTCTAGGTGAGAGGGACTGAAGGTGTGGATGGCTTTTTACAAAGTGACATCTGGTGGCCAGACCGAGATGATCTGCCACACACACACACCTCATTTTTATAAAAGTAAAAATATTAAGGGGTTGTATAAATTTTGACGAATTTATTTTGCACCTTTGACAAGTTGAGCTTCTTGTGTAATCTGTCTGTGCTATTTAATTTACTTGTATCAAAGACTTCTCACCTCTGCTGAAGGCTGAAAAGCTGGTGGAAACTAGAGAATTTCTTCAGCAAAACAGTAGTAGAACAAAATATCTTTATGGCCTATGTTGGAATTGTTAAAGAAATAAAAAGCTTTCCGTGAAGAACGTGCAGGATTAAAATTATTTAGGTCTGCTAATCTTCCTCATAAACAATAAAGTTAAACTGAATGAGTGAATACAGCAAAGGAGAATTAGCATCAAAGATAAAAAGCAGCTAGAACACTTGTCTTTTAAAAATGATCATTCCTTTTTACACAAAGAAAATTTTAGCAATGAGAAACTCTGCTCTAGGAAGCATTTGACATCATTAAACAGTAAACACTAGTACCTTTCCTGCTTTAGGAGGGAAACCTCTGATATGAACAAAAACATATTTACTTCTTGGAATTCACTAACAAACTATATCATTTCCCATTCTCTTTTCCCCTCATATTTCCCTCTTGAGGGCTTTCAAATAAACAGCTTCATAAAAAAGGGACCCATTCAAACAATGTTGGTTGAATAGTCATTATCAGACTAAGGATATCTTGACCCATCTAGTCCATTCAGCTGCCTTTACCTATTATATCATTGCAGACACTCTGATCCTTAAGCTTCTCCCTCCTTGCCATTATGGTCCATTGTTTGAGAACTATTAAGCTTTGGTTAACAGAGAATGGGTTTATTCTGAATACTCAGAAAACTGAGATTTTGTTTTTATCAAGATTCACCAAAAGTAATCCCCCCTGCGTTTTCTGAGTTTGAAGGAATTTCTATTCCAATTGCACAGGAAGTCCATAATCTTCATGTGATTCTTGATACATCATTGTCATATTAAACCTCAGATTAGATCAATTGTGTGTACTTGTTTTTTTAAACTTCGATTACTGCATGATAACATCCAGTTAGTGCACACTAAGTTCCGTTAGTGTGCACTAACTCTGAAATTAGGGAAATAAACCCAAAATAACCCCCCCCCCCCCCTTGAACCATTTAAAAAACTAAACCAGGCAACAACAAGAAACAAAAATGACACCCTTAAAATCACCCTATAACACCATGCATCTCATAAGAACATAAGAACATGCCATACTGGGTCAGACCAAGGGTCCATCAAGCCCAGCATCCTGTTTCCAACTGTGGCCAATCTAGGCATTAAGAACCTGGCAAGTACCCAAAAACTAAGTCTATTCCATGTTACAGTTGCTAGTAATAGCAGTGGTTTTATCTAAGTCAACTTAATTAATAGCAGGTAATGGACTTCTCCAAGAACTTATCCAATCCTTTTTTAAACAAAGCTATACTAACTGCACTAACCACATCTTCTGGCAACAAATTCCAAAGTTTAATTGTGCGTTGAGTGAAAAAGAACTTTCTCCGATTAGTTTTAAATGTGCCACATGGTAATTTCATGGAGTGCCCCCTAGTCTTTCTATTATCCGAAAGAGTAAAAAACCAATTCACATCTACTCGTTCTAGACCTCTCATGATTTTAACCTCTATCATATCCCCCCTCAGCCGTCTCTTCTGCAAGCTGAAAAGTCCTAACCTCTTTAGTCTTTCCTCATAGGGGAGCTGTTCCATTCCCTTTATCATTTTGGTCGCCCTTCTCTGTACCTTCTCCATCGCAATTATATCTTTTTTGAGATGCAGCGACCAGAATTGTACACAGATTTCAAGGTGCAATTTCATCATGGAGCGATACAGAGGCATTATGAAATTTTCCGTTTTATTCACCATTCCCTTTCTAATAATTCCCAACATTCTGTTTGCTTTTTTGACTGCCACAGCACACTGAACCGAAGATTTCAATGTGTTATCTACTATGACGCCTAGATCTCTTTCTTGGGTTGTAGCACCTAATATGGATCCTAACATTGTGTAACTATAGCATGGGTTATTTTTCCCTATATGCATAACCTTGCACTTGTCCACATTAAATTTCATCTGCCATTTTGATGCCCAATTTTCCAGCCTCAAAAGGTCTTCCTGCAATTTATCACAATCTGCTTGTGATTTAACTACTCTGAACAATTTTGTATCATCTGCAAATTTGATTACTTCACTTGTCGTATTTCTTTCCAGATCATTTATAAATATATTGAAAAGTAAGGGTCCCAATACAGATCCCTGAGGCAATCCACTGCCCACACCCTTCCACTGAGAAAATTGTCCATTTAATCCTACTCTCTGTTTCCTGTCTTTTAGCCAGTTTTTAATACACGTTTTGAGGTATGAATATGAAAATGTCATGATTTGTTTAATTTTATATTTATGTTTTGTTTTGAGAAATTTTTGTTTTAAAATTAGTGTCATTTTTCTATCCACTAATTTGAAATAGTGCACACAAGATAACTTTCAAACACCTGTGCACAGCAACATGTATGCATGTAAGTGGCTGCACATAGATTTACTATAATTTTATAATATGTGTGTATGTTATATGCACTTGCTATAAAATATGCATTTCTCTACCCTGCAACATATACATGTGTATAGGCTTATGCGTGAATATATGCAATGCATTAAAACCACATATATCAATGCACTGGATGCGCATATTTTACCCAGTTATTTCTAAAATATATGTGCATCTATTTTATGTGTGAAAGTAAAACAGGACTTACCTGTATAAGTACAAATTTATGCCTGTAAATTTGTGTCTTTTATAACATGTGCAATTCAGTGAAATTGCCATTTTTACTAATTATTCTGCTATTTGCCCAGTCCTTCTCCATGTCATCGAGATCCTCCTGGTTTTTCAGCTGAACTCCCCTCAGTTCACTCAGACATCCCACCCAGTTTGTATTACACAATAAAAATGCTTCATATCGTACCACATAATTTGGCTTAAAAATACACAAGTAAGTTGGCAAATGTACATGCATAAGTGTCTTTTAAAATAGCAACTACATATTAGGGATGTGAATCGTTTTTCAACGATTAAAATTATCGTCCGATAATGTTTATATCGTCTTAAATCGTTATAGAACACGATACAATAGAAATTCTAACGATTTATCGTTAAAAATCGTTAAATCGTGTTAGTGCGCACTAACTCGAGTTAGTGCGCACTAACTCCCCGTTAGTGCGCACTAACTCGATTTAGTGCGCACTAACTGAAAATGATACAAATAACACTTTCCAGGTCACTGAAGGTCAGTTAGGAATGAATATGTGTTCCTATTGGCTGGCTGCCCTCTTATCTATTGATGTTACCAAGGTTACCACTGAGGTGATGGTTGGGGGGATGGGAAATGGAACTGGAAACTAACGAACACCAACAGAAAATGAAACAAAGTGTTCACACTTCCCAGGTCAGTAAAGGTCACATAGGAATGAATATGTATGTATGTATTCCTATTGGCTGGCTGTGCTCTTATCTATTGATGTTACCAATATGGTTGGGGGGATGTGAAATGGAAACAGTTGGAAGCTTGACAAAAAAAGTAATGTAATGATCAGCACTCACCTGACTAGAACTTGTTTGTTTATTATTTTTGTTAGCAGGCACCTGAAATGCTAGTGCATGTTGAATTTGCCAATCACTGTGCATTTTAGAAAGGTGGTCCTGGCTGGAACTGTACACAGTTCAAATATATGTAATTGATTGTTGGTAAGTGTATTTTTTAAGTAGCCACACTGGCACCAGTATGTTTACTTTTCCTCCTACTTAACTCACTAGCTCAGCTTTGTAAGAAGGGCTTCTCTGCTTGTGTGTTGTTTTTGTTTGGTGTGAGGAGAGCAGAAACATCAGATCTTTATTCAATCTACTACAGTCATCTCTTACAGTGCCCTATCCCTATTAATACCAGGAGTGTTGTGATCTTCCTGCACACAGTGCCCTAACCCTGATACCAGTCTGAGACAGCTCCCTCCCTGCATTACTAGTGAGAGGCTGGCTTCACAGACAGGGGGGGAGCTGCCTGACCCTCACTCCTGACTTCCCCCATGTCCCAGCTAGTGAATGGTGTGTGGGTGAGGGGGGGGGGAGGATGGTGAAGTCTGAGACAGCTCCCTCCCTGCATTACTAGTGAGAGGCTGGCTTCACAGACAGGGGGGGGAGCTGCCTGACCCTCACTCCTGACTTCCCCCATGTCCCAGCTAGTGAATGGTGTGTGGGTGAGGGGGGGGGGGGAGGATGGTGAAGTCTGAGACAGCTCCCTCCCTGCATTACTAGTGAGAGGCTGGCTTCACAGACAGGGGGGAGCTGCCTGACCCTCACTCCTCACTTCCCCCATGTCCCAGCTAGTGAATGGTGTGTGGGGTGAAAGGGGGGGGAGGATGGTGAAGTCTGAGACAGCTCCCTCCCTGCATTACTAGTGAGAGGCTGGCTTCACAGACAGGGGGGGAGCTGCCTGACCCTCACTCCTGACTTCCCCCATGTCCCAGCTAGTGAATGGTGTGTGGGTGAGGGGGGGGGAGGATGGTGAAGTCTGAGACAGCTCCCTCCCTGCATTACTAGTGAGAGGCTGGCTTCACAGACAGGGGGGGAGCTGCCTGACCCTCACTCCTGACTTCCCCCATGTCCCAGCTAGTGAATGGTGTGTGGGTGAGGGGGGGGGGAGGATGGTGAAGTCTGAGACAGCTCCCTCCCTGCATTACTAGTGAGAGGCTGGCTTCACAGACAGGGGGGAGCTGCCTGACCCTCGCTCCTGACTTCCCCCATGTCCCAGCTAGTGAATGGTGTGTGTGGGTGAGGGGGGGGGAGGAGGATGGTGAAGTCTGAAACAGCTCCCTCCCTGCATTACTAGTGAGAGGCTGGCTTCACAGACAGGGGGGAGCTGCCTGACCCTCACTCCTGACTTCCCCCATGTCCCAGCTAGTGAATGGTGTGTGGGTGAGGGGGGGGGGGGTGGATGGTGAAGTCTGAGACAGCTCCCTCCCTGCATTACTAGTGAGAGGCTGGCTTCACAGACAGGGGGGAGCTGCCTGACCCTCACTCCTGACTTCCCCCATGTCCCAGCTAGTGAATGGTGTGTGGGTGAGGGGGGGGGAGGATGGTGAAGTCTGAGACAGCTCCCTCCTGCATTACTAGTGAGAGGCTGGCTTCACAGACAGGGGGGAGCTGCCTGACCCTCACTCCTGACTTCCCCCATGTCCCAGCTAGTGAATGGTGTGTGGGTGAGGGGGGGGGGGGAGGATGGTGAAGTCTGAGACAGCTCCCTCCCTGCATTACTAGTGAGAGGCTGGCTTCACAGACAGGGGGGAGCTGCCTGACCCTCACTCCTGACTTCCCCCATGTCCCAGCTAGTGAATGGTGTGTGGGTGAGGGGGGGGGGGAGGATGGTGAAGTCTGAGACAGCTCCCTCCCTGCATTACTAGTGAGAGGCTGGCTTCACAGACAGGGGGGAGCTGCCTGACCCTCACTCCTGACTTCCCCCATGTCCCAGCTAGTGAATGGTGTGTGGGTGAGGGGGGGGGGGGGAGGATGGTGAAGTCTGAGACAGCTCCCTCCCTGCATTACTAGTGAGAGGCTGGCTTCACAGACAGGGGGGAGCTGCCTGACCCTCACTCCTGACTTCCCCCATGTCCCAGCTAGTGAATGGTGTGTGGGTGAGGGGGGGGGGGGGGGTGGATGGTGAAGTCTGAGACAGCTCCCTCCCTGCATTACTAGTGAGAGGCTGGCTTCACAGACAGGGGGGAGCTGCCTGACCCTCACTCCTCCGGGGTATTGTGATCTTCCTGCACACAGTGCCCTATCCCTGATACCAGGGGTGTTGTGATCTTCCTGCATGCAGTGCCCTATCCCTATTAATACCAGGAGTGTTGTGATCTTCCTGCATGCAGTGCCCTATCCCTATTAATACCAGGAGTGTTGTGATCTTCCTGCATGCAGTGCCCTATCCCTGATACCGGGATGTGTGCAAGAAGATCACAACACCCCCGGTATCAGGAATAGGGCACTGTGTGCAGGAAGATCACAACACCCCCAGTATCAGGAATAGGGCACTGTGTGCAGGAAGATCACAACACCCCTGGTATTAGAGATAGGGCACTGTGTGCAGGAAGATCACAACACTCCTGGTATTAATAGGGATAGGGCACTGTGTGCAGGAAGATCACAATACCCCTGGTATCAGGGTTAGGGCACAAGTTCTAGTCACATTGACTGATCACATTACTTGTTTTGTCAAGCTACCAACTGTTTCCATTTCCCATCCCCCATATACTGTCAGTAGGAAACTTGGTAACATGAATAAATAAGAGGGCAGCCAATAGGAATACATATTCATTCCTAAACTGACCTTAACTGACCTGAAAAGTGTCAAATTGTATCATTTTCAGTTAGTGCGCACTAACTCCCAGTTAGTGCGCACTAACTCCCGTTAGTGCGCACTAACTCGAGTTAGTGCGCACTAATCGGAAAAAAACGATTTTTAACGATTTTTTAACTAAAAAATCGTGCCTAAGACGATTTTCTTGCCCTGCCACACGATTTCTATCGTTAAGACGATATGGAAAACGATTCACATCCCTACTACATATATAAGTATTGGCCCTATCTGGGAATTCTCCTACACCACCCCATTTTTACACATGTATATGAGTGCACAGAAGTGATAATAAGCAAATATTTTAGACTTTTATAAAATATGGATAATGCAGGTAGAAGCTATTTACACAGTGTATGCTAAATTTTATGCATATAACATTTTGAAAATTCACCTTTAAATATGCACTATAGGAGTTAGTGCTCACTATTTCAAGTTATCATGCACCATTATGAGTTAGTGTGCATTAAGAGTGAAAAACAAAAAAATAAGATCTGCACCAAATTCAGTCTCCAACTAAAGCAAACGTGTTTATAGCTGATGAGTTCACACTTTGAATGTATGAAATCCAATGCATTAACACTATATATCACTGTTCATTTTGTTATTTCTTTCTGATAATTTTTTACAATATAATAAGCTGCTGTCACATTCTTTCTGCTAAATCAGTTTTGAAGGCATGATTCCAAGGGATCTAGCCAGCTCACTAAAAGGTCGATACTGTAACGTGCGGTTGAAGATTTCCCGTCTGTAACGTGCTGGGAGCGCACAATTCGGACGCGTAAGGCGATCCAGTGATACAGTCTCCAGTTTCACGCGTCCTTAGCGCTTCTTAAAACAGACGCATAACCCTTTCCGCACGCAGCATGTATATGATATGTAAATGAACGAATTAGCTGTATAATGAAGGAATTAGCTATTCCCCTCCGATACTGTAACGCTGCCATTTTGCCCCGCGTTTAACCTGCTAACTTACCGCCTACCCCTACCCCTGCATTTGAGGCAGGGGTAAGGGTAGGCGGCAAGCTTTCCCCCAGCCCCCTCTCACCTGCCCTGGCCGCGTCCATGGATGCTGGCCTCCGGGTCAGCCCCAGTCCTCCCCCCTCCTCCCGAAGGAAAAAAAAAGCAAAAAAAAGTTGCGAGAGAGAGAGAGAGAGGGGAGAGGACGGCAATCCTATGCTCGGCGACTTACTTTTGCAGCCCCCCTCCTCCGGACATCGTGGCTTCCCCCGTGCCAGTTCCCCCTCCCCTCCTCCCGAAGCAGGGCGCGAAAAGCAGCCTTGCTCCGGGAGGAGGGAAGAAGGGACTGGCAGTGTAAAGCGGCGAAGCGACTTACTTTTTGCAGCCCCCCTCCGGACATCGGACAACCTCTCCTGCCTCCAGCTGCTCGCGAAGAAGGACGCCTGCACGGCCGCTGAAGACGTGACGTCACGACGTTTGGCGTCAGGCATGTGACGTCACGTCTTCAGCGGCCGTGCAGGCGTCCATCTTCGCGAGCAGCTGGAGGCAGGAGAGGTTGTCCGATGTCCGGAAGGTGCTGCAAAAAGTAAGTCGCTTCGCCGCTTTACACTGCCAGTCCTTTCTTCCCTCCTCCCGGAGCAAGGCTGCTTTTCACGCCCTGCTTTGGGAGGAGGGAAGAAGGGACTGGCAGTGTAAAGCGACGAAGCGACTCACCTTTTGTAGCACCTTCCAGACATCAGACGACCTCTCCTGCTGCTCGCGGATGGACGCCTGCACGGCCGCTGAAGACGTGACGTCACATGCCGTGACGCCAAACGTTGTGACGTCACGTCTTCAGCGGCCGTGCAGGCGTCCTTCTTCGCGAGCAGCTGGAGGCAGGAGAGGTCGTCCGATGTCTGGAGGGGGCTGCAAAAGTAAGTCGCTTTGCGCTTTTCGCACCCTGCTTCGGGAGGAGGGGAAGAGGAACTGGCACGGGGGAAGCCACGATGTCCGGAGGGGGGCTGCAAAAGTAAGTCGCCGAGCGTAGGATTTCCGTCCTCTCCCCTCTCTCTCTCGCAACTTTTTTTTTCACTTTTTTTTTGCTTCGGGAGGAGGGGAGAGGGGACGGCAATCCCGACTTCCTGGTATCTGTCATTTCAAATGACATTTGAAATGACAGACCAGCGTGGCCGTGAAGCGTTAGGCCCGAGCACCCAGGTTACTGTATAGGCGCTCTATACCGTAAAATGGGTTGCACGGGCCTAACGCTTCCCTAACACTTCGCAGACGTGGCATGCATTTGCATGCAATTAGAAGAGAGTATCGAGCGGTGGTGAAGAGAACTGTGCGTGCGGGGAACAAGGGTGCGCCAGGCACTGCCGCACTCTTTCTACGCGGCCTTAGAGTATCGACCTGTAAGTAGTTAGGCTGTTCAATGCTGCAGAGTAAAAATTGACCAAGCAGAGCAGATAAATACAGCCACCTAATCTCCATACTTGGCTCTAGTTAACTGCTCTAGGGGGGTAATTTTCAAAGGGACTTCTGGAAGTAAATTGGTGTTTTATGGACAGAAGAGGTCTTTTACAAAATTGCCATTCAATAATTGGGTAAACATAATGTAAGTCATGTTAGCATATAGGTTAACACAGATTGAGAGTAGGCCTTCCAGGCAGCAAAATTGGGGCAGAGTTTGGACTTAAGCATAGGGAGTCCAACTGTTCAAATTATCTGTGGTACAACTTTAAAGGTCAATTTTAAATGTCCTACATGAGCTTAGTTAGAGGAGAAACTATGAGATCCACATTCACCCACTGTCCAGATAGCAAAGTTAGCCAGATAAACTGTTTCCACTAACTTTGGAGGTATCTAAAATAGTGCTGCTGCACAGTTGAATAGCTCTGGCCACCTTAAAGTTTGCTGGATATCATTATCCTGTAACTTTAGGCCAGTTCTTTGGTGTGACCAGACTTAGGCCTGGATTCTCTAAGGTCACAGACCTTAGAGAATCTGATGGTAAAGAGGGGGCGGGGGGGGAGGTCCTACGATAGCCAGCAGCGATCGCATCTCCGCGGTGCGATCGCTGCCAGCTTTCGTGCCGAATAACTAGACTATAAAAGGTGTAGTTATTCGGTGCGAAACTGGCGGCGATAAGGAATCTTACCTTTCGCTGCCAGCAATGTGTTCACAGCGTTGGCCCCGGTGCCGCCCCGACTCCTCCTCTTCCGGGGTCGACTCCGTCCCGACTCCACCCCAAGCTAGCTATCGCACGTGTAGAGAATGACCCCCTTAGCTGGATAAGATATCTGACAAAATCTGAATATTGGAATTAGCTGGATAACTTATCTGGCTAATGTAATTCCTTCCCAAAATGTCCCCAGATCACCCTTAAATTATCTGGCATACTTTTATCCAGATAATAAGATATCTGGTTGTTATTAAGTTGAATAAGTGCCCACATATTCATTTCATCAGACAGCAATACAGGCCTAAATTTATCATTTTGCTATAATTTTCATGAAAATAGTGCCCATGATAAAAAAAAGGGGCTTGGGCTGCTAGAGAGAGAGAAATAAATACTATTTATAAGGCTCTCATATAAGTAAACTATTTATACCACTGTAAGAGGGGGCATTATGAACAGCCCAGTAGACATCAGTGAAGATTTGATGTGATTTGGAGTGATGAAATGCACACAAAGATGAGATTTGTACATTGTTCTCTTGACCTAGATGATAGCAGCTAGGTAGAGAGTGCATTGAGCTAGGTCGATAGTTCATTGTACAAATCTGATCTTTTTACACCTTTCACCACTCCAAATCACATAAAACTTTACTGATGGTAACTGTGCTGTTCGTACCTCTGACTGTGCATGTAAAATTGCCCCCAAAACCTAGCACAGCACCAAAACCTCACCTTGAGTTCAGAATGCCCCCTCTTACAGTGCTATAAAAAGTTGGCTAATATGTGTCCCTCCCAGAGGCGCTCTCTCCCTCTCCCTGTCCAAAACAGGATTTGCAATATTTCTCCCAAATCCCAGGTTGGCCATAAAGCACAGCTATTGCAGGCATTACACTAGGAAAAAAGGTGTAGTTATTTCCAGCATTAAATCCCACAATAGTGGGCGTTACATTATCACATGTAATGTTAAGCACCTTTCATTTTCATTTACTCCTCCCAAACTCCTCCCACTGAGTACATTTTTAAAATTTGCATATGTATCTCACGATGCGTTCATTATTGCATGCATTATGGTGTTATCATGGGCATTAGGGCGATAAGGCCCTAACACAATTTGAAAAATGACCCCCATGGGTCTCTATGTGTATATATGGGCAGATTTTAAAATGTGTGCATGCATAAATACCGGGGGATATGCGCATGGCTGGGCCCTGTGTATGCTGAGTGCATTTTTGAAAGGATCTGGCCATGCGCATTCGCCCAATACGTGCAGAAGTGCTGAGCCAGCCAAAAGGGGCAGACAGGGGGTGTGGTCCCAGGGAAGCACGTGCCGGCAGCCGCCGGTCATCTATCTTACTTCTGCTCCAAAGGAGCAGGTAAGTAAAAAAACATACAAAAAATAGTGTAGATAGGTCGGGGTTAGGGGTCAGGGAGCAGAGAGGAAAGGTAAGAAGGTTATATAGGGGTATAGGGAAGTTCCCTCCCAGTCAGCACACGCATGTGTGGGTGGGTTTTCTCAACCATGTGCAAGGGGTGGGGGGATGTTATAAAAACCCGTGCAGAGAAGCAGGTAGACTTTTCCAGTTCCCTCCCAGTCCACTCCTTAATTGGACTGTTATATAATCGTAGTGCATTTGAAAATCGATCCCTCATTGAATATTCCAATAGGCATACACAGTTTGCCCCACTTAACCCCACCTGCAGATATAGCAGAGGCAAAGTGTGCAGGTATTTTCTCTTCAAATATCTGCAAAAGTTGCATGAGCACAAAAGTACTCATATACTTTGCTGCTAGGTGTCCTTGCAATAATTGTCTCTTTAATTTTTGTACAAAGTTAGTTGGCTAGAGATATCTTTTTCAAAGCTAATGAACATGTAGAGATGCAAACCATACTAGCTTTTATTTTACAGTGGTGTCATCCCTACCCAATTACTTTGTTGGATTTCTTCAAACTAATTTTATTTTCTGGAAGGCTGATTATGAAACTTCCTTTCTACTAGCTTTCTTTTTCTAATGTTCATTGCCAGCTACATTGTATAGCTATATTAGAGCATTAGTTCTGCTTACTTCATGTTTGACTTTTTACTCTTTGAGTTAATTATAGCTTTTTTTTTCCCCAAAAGCTTCTTACAAAAAGGTTTTCTAACCATTCCTTAGAAGTCATTTTCTTTAATCCACAGTTAAGCTTGTTGCTTTTTTAAGTATTGTTGGAATGTCTTTCTGCAGTGTAGTGGAAAGAATTTAACACAGTTGTTTCAACGGAATCTTAGCTTTATAGAGACTGAGATATCCAGCTGCTTGCAGTATACTGAATATACAACCATCCCCTCTTCCCCTTAAAAAAATAAAACATAGAGGGGACTACATTTGTGCGTGCTACCCGGCGCACACAAATGTACACCCGATTTTATAACATGTGCGTGCTGCTGCGCACATGTTATAAAATTTGGGGTCGGCACGCACAACGGGGTGCACCTTGCACGCGCCGAGTCCGAGGGGAGCCCCGATGGCTTTCCCCGTTTCCTCCAAGGCCGCTCCTAAATCCCCCCCCACCTTATTTCTTTGAGTTACGCCTGCCACAGGCCGCTGTGCCGGAGGACTCGGGACCGCCCCTGGCCCACCGCCACACCCCCAGACTGCCCATTTTTGAAAGCCCCGGGACATACACACGTCCTGGGGCTTGCACGCGCCGCCAAGCCTATGCAAAATAGGCTTGGCATGTGCAGGGGTAGGTTTTCGGGGGTTAAACACGTATCTTACGTGAGTAACCCTTTGAAAATCTACCCCAGAGAATGCATTGCTGATACTTAGATATCCTCTGTTTTTTAAAAAGTCTTAACCAAAACTGTCCATTCAATGCCTTTAGCTACTTTAAATTTATCAGAGTGATTTCTCTATGGTTCAAGATTCAGCACTGCAGATTTACAATTGCAGATGTGGAAACATAAGAGGAACTTTCAAAAACTTTAAATGACATTATTTTCTTAAGAATTAAATAACAAATGAGAAAGAAAGGGAGAATCTTAATCAATTTCTTTCTCTAAAAATGATTTTGTTAGTACCATTGTTTTATGTTGTTTCCTAGGACAGAATGAGAATTAATGTTTACAGACAGAAGGCACAATTATTTGTTTACTTTTTTTTTTCAACTGGCAATTATGTTTGTACTCCATTTATCTGTAACATTGCTCATCTGATCTTAATTATGTTATACTTTGTCTTTCTTATGTACGTTTTTAGCAAAATGAAATTTAATTCATAAATTATACAACAAATTTAGATTTTACATTATTTTGCTTTTAGCTTGCTCCATATCTACTATGGGTCCAAAGCAGGTCTGAATAGAGGGGGGATGGTTATTAAAAGAAGTCAAAAGGAGAGGAATTTAAGGGCGTTGTTAGATGAGTCTTTTAGTCTGGATATCCACATCTCTTCAGTGGTTCAGAGGGTATGCTTTAGACTCAGATAGCTGAGGAGGTTGCAATCATTTTTAGAGGTTTCAGTTTTCAGACAGGTGGTTCAGACATTGCCCTTTGCTTGACTATTGTAATATTGTGCTAGTGGGTCTCCCCAAGCTACATAGCACCTGCGAGTGGTGCAAAATATGGCAGCCTGTTTCATTTTTGGACTTCCATGACAGGTGAGTATGATACCACTTTTAATGAGCCTTCACTGGTTACCAGTTGAAAAGAAGGCAGGGTTCAAGCTAACGACGATGTTGTATAAGGCATTACATGGGGCAGGTGCTTTCTATTTGCAAGATATGATCAGGAGCTATGACCCACCTGAAATTTATGATCAATAGTGGCCTTGGCATTGGTTCCAACTAGGCAGGAGGTATGCAAGGTGACAAATAGGAAAAGGATGTTTTCAGTAGACGGAACAAATTGTGGAATGGGCACCTTGGAAGTGAGAGTAGAAACAAATTATCTCGGTTTTAAGAAAAGGTGAAGGCATGGCTTTTTCCATCATAGTATGGGTCTCTGATAAGTCCTTTTGCGATATAGTGGGTGGTCTACGTTTAGAATGAGTACATTTGTGGGGTTGTTAAATTGGAATTGGGGTTGGGTTTTAAGGAGGGATTATTTTTAAAGTGAAGTATGATTGTTACATTGGTTGTAAATTTTATATAGTATTTTAATTGTGAACCACTCTGGCCAGATCTGGAATCTGTTGCACGGCATATAAGAAATAATAAATAAATAATAAATTGCATTAATGATAATGCAAACTTATTTGCAAGTTAACCACCTGTGATATGTTATCACAACTGGTTAACACATATTTACACTACTATTAATGTGCCTAACTAAGTTAATGCTAAATATATACTATTATAATGAAATGCAAAAGTATGCAAAATAGCTCATTACTTTTTACTAAAGTAAGAAAGTACATGCATCAAAATGCAGACAAGCTATTAGCACAAAAAATTCCTCGAGGAGGTGCAGTAAGTTTTTGCTTTACCATCTACATTAATGTGCACATTTTGCCATCTGTGGTAATACATGCCTTATTTACATCTCATTAACTCTGGTCATTAATACACCTGTTAAAGCACTGTATTTACATGTATTAATAGCCTTTGTTAATGTCATTTTGTATTTTGGCCCCTTTGTTACAAACCCTGATGTAATATCTCTTACAACTGTGATGTTGGCTTAAAATAATCTATTGCTGATAGGCCAGCTATAGATATTCATCTATCTTGGGGGAGAGCTTATGATTCAGAAGAGTATGACTCTGACTAAATTATGTTAACATATGTAATATGTACTGTTCTGTTTGTAGGGAAATTGCCAGGGTAACAGTATAATAAAGTAAGACTTGTACTCCAACTGTATGAACATTCCTTTTTTGCCAGTCTGAACAAGACAATGTCCTTAATGTGAGATTTTCTAATCCATTGCTAGCGGCTATGTGTTGGCTTTTTGCTTATTTTATCTAGCATTGGATATTCATTTAAAGAAATTCCCTATTTTATAAATAGGATTTTGCATTTGCAGTATTGGGTCAATTTCTTCCAAGCTTAACTCCGAAAATGTGATCAGTTCATGCTCATTAATAGAAGCCTCCTTCATCTGCCGACCTAGATCTTCCTTGAATGTTCCACTTTTTTCCTGCTGTGAGATTAAGCCATTATTCAAGAAGATAGGTCTGAATACTAATGATGTACAGAACTATTGACTGGCAGCAAATCTAACTCCCTCTAGTACTGGAGCACTTGTGTAGAAACAAGACATTGTTATGTTCACCAGTCACGGAGGGTCGCTAGTCGCTACCCTCACCGTGGTGCAGCTAAAGTGGGCCCCGGGACGCTGGTGATGGCGAGGAGCCGCTGCCGACGCAGCTCCTGCTCACTGGCTCTCCACCAGGCTGACACAGCTGGTTCCTCTGGCACTGCTTCCTTGCTGCTGCATGGCCGAACACTGTCGTAGGCTCTTCACACCCCCCAGGCGCCCTAAGCGCAAGCACCTCCTTCTGAGATTTAAAAGGACCGTGGTGGGAAAATGCCGCAGCCCCTCCCTCCTGATGTCAGTGACCCATCCTATTTAAGACAAGGTCTCTCCTGAGTTCCTGATCCATCCTGCACCTCAGACTGTCTTTTGGACTTGACCGTCACCTGGATAAACAACCACAAAATTTGCCGCCTGCCTTGACACTTGCCTGGATAACCAACCACGAGATTCACTGCCTGTCACAACCCTTGCCTGGACACCAACCACAAGATTTGCCGTCAGCCTTGACCCTTGCCTGTACACCGACCCTGGGAACTGCCAACTGCTCTGACCTCATTGGTACCCAGACCCCATACCTGGCTCCAGCCAGCATCACCACTCCGCTGGGATTCCAGAGACACCAAGTAAGTCCAGCCGGCCCCAGCACCCAAGGGCTCAACCTGAGTGGAATGTGGGCTGGTAGTGGTGAAGCTTCAGTAGGACATTGGACATTGTGGAGCAACTACTAATTCCCACGTGTCCTTGTCCAGACCCGCTGACCTTTTATTCCATCCATGGCAATCCCCTTCCAGGAAAGATCAGGTGCTTCACTGTTCTGCTGAAATGCTGCATAGATCCACACCACTTGGAATGCCTCTCCTTGTACATCATTCAGAAGGCCATCCATCCATTGGTGCTCGGCATACCCTGGGTACAGCAGCACAACCCCAAGTTTAATTGGACCTTGCTAAAGTTGAACCAATGGGGACCCAAGTGCCAAAATACCTGCTTGGAAAAGGTTGTGGATCCATCTTGTTGTTCTAGTATTGCAATCCTAGATGGGTTGCCTCAACAATATGGCCAATTTTCAGATGTGTTCTCAAAAAAGTCTGCTGATACACTGCCCCCACACTGGGAGTATGACTATGCCATCAATCTGGAACCTGGCTTCACACCTCCTCGAGGATGAGTTTAACCCCTGATCCTACGAGAGACCAGTGCCATGCCGAACTACATCCGGGAGAATCTGCAAAATGGCTTCATTCAATGATCCACCTCTCCGACGGCACCCGGCTTCTTCTTTATTGGCAAGAAGGGTGGGCATCTCTGGCCATGTGTTGATTAACATGGCCTGAATGCCATCACCATGATAGATCGGCACCCGCTCCCCCTCATAGCTTAACTGTTTGACCACCTTCAGGGGGCGAGGGTCTTCTCTAAGCTGGATCTCTTGGGGAGCCTATAATCTGACGAATGGAAGACGTCATTCAACACCCGGGACAGCCATTATGAGTACCTTGTCATGCCGTTCAGACTTAGCAATGTTCCCACCGTCTTTTAAAACCTCTTGAATGAGGTATTCCATGACCTCTTCTATGATTGTGTGGTCATGTATCTTGAAGACATCTTGGTATAATACATGGACCTGCATGCTCATCGCCAGGATGTTGTCAAAGTTCTACAATGCCTAAAGGAGAATCACCTATACGTGAAGTTGGAATAGTGCATATTTGAAAAAAAGAGTCCCTTCCATTTCTAGGCTACATAGTCTCTAACGGGTTCCAGATGGACCCAGCAAAACTTAAGTGCATCCAGGATTGGCCACCACCCAGTGGCAAATGAGCTCTACAAAGGTTCCTTGGCTTTGCGAATTGTTACCACATTTTTATCCAGAACTCTTCCAAGTTGGCCGCACCACTCACGGCACTAACATTCAAAGGGGTCAACATCAAGAACTAGCCCACTGAAGGGGTAAAAGCCTTTCAAGCACTCAAAGAGGCCTTTCTACAGAAGTCATTTCTCTGGCACCTGGATCCAAGGCTCCCATTTATGGTGGAAGTGGATGCCTCCTCCGAAGAAGTAGGGGCAGTGCTCAGCCAACATTGCCTATTTGGAACTCTGCATCCCTGCTCCTTATTCTCTAGGAAGTTTTCCCCAGCTGAATGGAACTACGCCATAGGCAATAAAGAACTCTTGGCCATAAAACTCATGTTTGAAGAGTGGCATCAGTGGCTTGAGGGGGGTGCAACAACATATTACGGTTTACACAGGCCATAAAAACCTTGAACACCTCCAGCAGGTGCAGCGCCTCAATCTCCGCCAAGCTCATTGGGCCCTTTTCTTCACATGATTTCATTTTGAGCTCCGTTACCGACCTGTGGCCAAGAATCTCAGAGCAGACACTCTCTCCATCTCATTCTCTCTGGAAGACCATGTTGAGACTTCACAACATATCACAGCTCCAGCCCGAGTCATCCTCACCGCCACCCAGACTGCGCCACTGGGAAAGATGGTCATTCTCAGAAAATTCTGCAACAAGGTCTTAAGGTGGGCTCATGATTCCCATATCGCCGGCCATTCTGGACAGGCCCAGTCACAGGATCTTCTCCAATAGTTCTACTGGTGGCCAGAGATGTACAAGGACATCCAGACATATGTGGATTCTTGCCCCATCTGTACACAGCAGAAGACTCCAGTGGGAGAAACCATGGGGCCTGTTGCATTCATTACCAGCCCCTGAAGAAACTTGGACTCTCATATCCATGGATTTCATTGTGGATCTACCCACCACAGACAGCAACACAGACATTTGTGTGGTGGCCGACTGTTTTTCAAAGATGTCACATTTCACAGCACTGCCTGTTCTTCCTTTGGCTTCCCAACTGGCTCAGTTATTCGTTCAACACATTTTCTGTCTATAGGGGCTGCTGCAACATCATTTTAGACCAAGGCCCTCAGTTCAACACAAGGTACTGGCAGAACCTCAGCAAAAAATTCCATATTTGTCTGGATTTCACAACCACTTATCACCCACAAGCAAATGGCCAAGCCAAGCGGACTAATCGTGCCCTGAAAAAGTCCCTTACGTCAATGCTCATCAGGACAATTGGGCTAACCTACTCCCCTAGGCTGAGTTTTCACATAACTCACATCCCTGTACCGCTACTGGAGCTTCAGCCTTTCAAATCGTCTATGGTAAGCAGCCGCTTCTGCCCTTACCACTCCCCTTAACTGTCCCATCTCCTGCCGCTCAGATGACGGCCAAAAAGTTGAAAGAACTGTGGATCCATACTCAATGGATGATACAGGAGGATGCCCTGTCAGCTAAAACATTTGCTGACCACCATCAAAGACCAGCACCTCAATTCCAGCAGGGAGAAAAAGTATGGCTCAACACCTGCCACATTCACCTGAGGGTCCCATCCATGTGCCTGGCTCCATGCTACATCGGCCCCTTCTCTGTACTCAGGCAACTAGGGCTTGCAACTTATCAGCTCTGCATACCTGCATCTATGAAGATACACAATTCATTCCATGTCTCACTTCTAAAACCTCTTGTACTCTCCTGGCCTTCCCAGAGAACCCCAGAGTCACCACAACTTGCCACCAAGGACGAGACAATTGCCAGGTTCTTGTGGCCTAGTTTGACCTCTGTTGAAAACGGGATGCTGGTCTTGATGGACCCTTGGTCTGACCCAGCATGGCAATTTCTTATGTTCTTATGAGATTCTTGATATTAGGAGACGAGGTCAGAGATGGGAGTACTTGCTATCCTGGGAAGGATTCAGCCCAGAGGAGAATTCCTGGGAACCGTCCTCCAACATCTTAGACAAGGGCCTAATTAGGCAGTTCCATGCGGATCACCCCAGGAAACCTAGACCCTCAGGAGTGGGGCTTAAAGGAGGCGGTACTGTTACATTCGCCGGTCATGGAGGGCCGCGACTGGACTCACATACGTACCCTCGCCATGGCGTGGCTCAAGTGGGCCCAGGACTGTGGTGATGGTGGGGAGCCACTCTTGATGTAGTTCCTCCTCGCTGGCTCCCTACCATGCTAACACAGCCAGTTCCTCCAGCACTGCTATCTTGCCGGCACACGCCGACTGCCGCCACAGGCTCTTCACTCCCTCTGGGCACCCTAGGCATGCGCACACACCTCCTTCTGAAATTTAAAGGGACCACGGCAGGAAAATGCCATGACTCCTCCCTCCTGATGTCAGCTGCTCATCCTATTTACGGCAAGGTCTGGCCTGCAGACCTTGCCTTGGCTACTTGGTTCCTTGCTCCTGATTTTCCCAGGAGTGTGTTCCTGAGTTCCTCACCTATCCTGCACCTCAGACTGTTTTTTGGCCTTGACCTTCACCTGGATAACCGAACATGAGATTCATCGCCTGCCTCAACCCTTGCCTGGATAACCAACCACAAGATTCGCCGCCTGCCTCGACCCTTGACTGGATAACTGACCACAAGTTTGCTGCCTGTAAGGACTCTTGACTGGACATTGACTATGAGATTCACTACCAGCCTCGACCCTTGCCTGGACACTGACCCCGAGAACTGCCTACTCCTATGACCCTCATCGGCCCAGACCTTGCACCTGGCTCCAGCCAGTATCACCACTCCACTGGGATTCCAGAGACCCCACATAAGTCCAGCCTGCCCTGGCACCCAAGGGCTCAACTTGAGGGGACCGTGGGCTGGTAGTAGTGAAGTTCCAGCAGGGTCTCTGTTCCTCTCCAGCCTTACCTGTTGATGGTGGGGTCCTGTGGGGCTCCTCCCCACAGATGGCACCAATTCCCCCTCGGCCCAGGGGTACATGACCAGAACAGACATGCAGCTTACATGTATTGACCTACATTAAAATGGTGGCATGCATTGGAATTAACGCTTCCTTTTTGCCACACCTGATGGCAATAATGTGCACCATGAGGAAATGTTCAACCAAACTGGGAACTGAATATTAATGCACTACCTTTATTGCTAATTGAACTGGATTGAAAAACTGTCCAAAAGGACCAAAGTCTCACAGGTGTCAACTCAGATAACCATGTACTCATGTCCCTAAAACCCAAAGCATTAGATTTATCTTTTGCCTACTTTTTATGAAACTGTTCATTATAATTTAACCAAGTCCATGTAACGTACATTCTATGAGCCCAAATAATTAAATCAAAGTAACAAAGAAAGGTATGATAAAGTCCATGCTATGTTTCACTCAATTTCCCCTAAAATATGAAAAGGTAAAATTGATATATGAATGGATTTTACAACTTTATGCTTTCACATAATCCTTACCATCATCCTTTTTTTCTTAATGGAAATATCTTGCTTCCTTGCCAATAATGAAAATATCTCAATATATTTCCCATAGGATCTTACATTTTAATTTCAGGGGAACATTAATACCCAGTGGAGCAATGGTACTAAAAGTATGCTCTTTCTAGAACCACTAAGATCTACTGCAGGGGTCATCAACAAGGACCCCCGATATGGCTGATAGAGACACAGAAGAACTGATTTCCTTCTTTGGCTGATACTCTGAAGATAGTGGAGAAAAGTCAGATGAGTCATCCGATTCTGAAGGATCCCAAATCCATCTGTGCTTCCACTTTTCTCTATCCAACCAATTCACAAAACATCTCAATTTCCTTAAAAAGTTTTTTTGTATGTCTTAGACAAAATTTTCCTTTTTATATTTCTTTATCCCTGCCCTAGGAAGAGGTATCTGCTGTGCTATCTTTTTATCTAAATTTCTCTCACTCTTACCGGAACACTGACTTTCAGATATGTCCTCTTCTGAATCGCTCCTTGAAGAAACACCATCTTGACTAACCTGAGCTGTATCAAGAACCACCTGAGCACCTTCACTGTGAACAGCAGTTTCCAAAAGATGACTGAGGAGAAGTGTCTTGAGGAGACAGTGGTAAAAGATGAGGAGCCAAAGAAGCTTAAGCTTAAATGTTTCTTAAACATTTAAGCAGTATAGGAACATCTACCCTGTCCTCTAGATGTAATAAGCCTCTCAACCCAAAGTCCACAATGGGAAATTGGATGAGCCACATCTTGCTCAATCAACCAAACAGGCTTTTTTTGACACCTTCTTTCTAGATTGACTCTTGGCTGACCCTTTAGGAGAAGGTCTCTTCTGAGAGACTGATTGCTTGTTTTTTCTAGGAGCCAACATACTAACAGATATTTTAAACATTAAAGATGTTAATACTTTAAGTTAACTTTCATGTTAAATGAAAATGTAATATCAAATTGACTTCTCAAAATAAACTACATTAAAGAAAACTTAAAGTAAAATTGCAAAACAATTACCCTCTGAATCACCTTTACTTTATATAAGGCAAATTAATTAAATAATTAAGGAAAATATCCTCAACAATTCCCTTACCACTTTTATTCTATTTTTTTTAATTAACTTTATTTCAACCGTACCATTAAAGAAATCAACACTAAATCCCAAGAACAGCAGGACCACCTCAGCCACTGAATTGTTGCAACCAGAAACTAAGGCACATCTGCTCAAACCCAAATCCCACCAACCAAAACCCCCACCTCACACCCAAAAAAATGTCCCATGACCAGAACAAATTACCCAAAGACCCTTCCCCTATCCATGCCCCCATCCATGCCAAACCAACAAAAAAATGAATACCGGCAGGATCAACATCACAGAGAAAAGAGACCAAAAAGACCCCCACCCATATTAAAATACAAGCCTGCAGGGAAGCAAAACATCCCTGAGTCATCCACTGCAAAGCAACAAGCATCATACTGATGACGTAAAACAACCCATGCACCACAGACGATGGCTGCAATAGCAACCAACTGGTGAGTCTTGGCAAGCAAACTGTCCCCACCATGCCTACTGATGTCCTCTTCCTCATAGTCACTGCCACACCTGCTTAAATCTATAAAGCTCCACTCATCCCTAAAATCCCTATGAACCTGGCAAATAAAATGTTAATATAACCTCAGACAACAGGAGTCCTGAGCAGGCAAGTGCTCAGGCATATTAGAATCTCCCCTACTGAACCAGGGGTTCCCCAATATTTTGTTTGTAAACTTCTTGTCCCAAGCAAAAGAAATAGTTTTGCTTTCCATATCAGGCTTTTGCTTCTTGAGTGCTAGAACTGCAGATATTATTGAATAAGTACTTTTAGCTCCAGAGACAAGAGAATGACAAGTACTGCTGTTTTGACTGCACTTTGTAGTCAGTCAAAGAGTAACATTAGAATGCCGTTTTGCCTCAAGCTCTGTTGTTAGTAGCAGGTGGTATCTGAATACTTGATCTATATTTATGAAAAGAGATGAGAAAAAGTTGGAAAGTATTGAAATTGCTGATAAACTGATGAGAGACAGGAACATTATATAAGTAGGATCTCATTCACAAAGGGATTATTTTTCTTTTAAATTTTATGAGTTCCATATTCAGAGGCATTTAGCTGGATAACTCACAAATTATCCGGTTAAATGCAGACTTTTGAAGATTTCTCCCACTTAACCGGATAATTTAGAGGCATTTCAGGTGCAAATCTAAATCTGGTAAAAATTAGATTAACCAGCTATATCTGGCTAACTCTAATATTCTGAGTTAGTCAGATAATATATCCGTATAATTCTGATCATGCAGTCAAACTCCTAAAGTTAGCCGGATAAACTTATCTGGATATCTATTAGATAGTCATCTCCTCTGTAAATGATATTTCATCAAGAGCCACTCTTCTAGTGTCCTTCTGAGCTAAGAAGGATAAAGAAATGATTCTCCAGCTCTCTGCTTCAATGGCAGGGGCAATGTAGAAAAGAGTATCTATATATGTAGACAACAACCAACAAGGACTAAATTACATAGTCGAGTTAACAAAAGCATGGGTGTAGCTTGCTTATTGAGGCGGTTACTACCCCTAACTAAGCTACATATTCAATTAGATGCAGTTCCCACACTGCTCTCTACATTAATGGTGGGGTGGAAGGGAAATAAAACTAAAAGGTACTAAGAGCCAAACGTAACAAGTAAGAGGGAAAAAAAAAAGTGCATAGCATGCTGGGCAGACTGGATGGGCCGTTTTGGTCTTCTTCTGCCATCATTTCTATGTTTCTTTATTTCCTGAATAAGAAATTTCAATTTTGGGGTAAGAAAATACTTTATACAGTGCTGAAGGACTTCAAAGGGGCGTGGGATAAACACTGTGGATCCATAAAGTCAAGAGGCCGCCAATGAAGAGTGGGTGACTCGCCAGAATGACGGCTACTGCCTGGAGACAATACCCTTATTCAATAAACATACACATGCTTACTGTGACTCCAACATCGCTCTAAGCTTCAACAGCAAGAGGAAATGTGGAAAAATGGATTTACACTCACAAAGAGGGGAGTAGCTGGCTTGTTACGGCGGTTACTACCCCAAACCAAATAAGCCTGATGCTTCACCTTCAATGCATATACAGCATAGTTCTCTGCTTCAACGGCAGGGGAGAAGAAAAAAGGGTTCGCACTCACAAAGTGGGGAGTAGCTGGCTTGTTACGGCGGTTACTACCCCAAACCAATTGTGTCCGATACTTCACTTTCGATGCATATCCAGCATGGCTCTCTGCTCCAACAGCATGGGAGAAGACTGATACATCACGCATTTCCAGCATAGCTCCCTGCTTCAACAGCAGGGGAGAAGAAAAACAACCAATAAGGACTGTATAACATAGTCTGGGTAAAACAAATAAGCATGGGTGTAGCTTGCTTATTGCGGCGGTTACTACCCCTACTACCCCTAACTAATCAAGCTAGATATTTCAATGGTGGGGATGGAAGGGAAATAGAACCAAGAGCTAAGAGAAACAGATAAGTATGAGAGAAAAAAACGTGTGAAGCTTGCTGGGCAGACTGGATGGGCCGTTTGGTCTTCTTCTGCCGTCATTTCTATGTTTCTATGAAGGAAACAATTTTTCTTGAAGAGGCAACATATATTAGCATTAGGAGCCACTTTCTTTCTTAGGTTTCCATGTAAATGCTTATTTTCATATCAGAATAATAAATTTGTATTTACTGACCCTATTCATTTGGAAACATTTCTGAGAGTTAAAAATGGAGAGTAGATAATCTGTATGAAGTTATTTCTTTCCAGATTATAAGTGGGTAATATTCAATGTTTTTTATGACTCCCACTGCTGTTTTGATTCCTCTTTCCTTTATGTTTTATATCTTCATATTTGTTGCCTCTCTGCAATGTGGACTGGATTGTACATATGCCTGATGTAAGTTTCTTTGATTCGCGATATTCGCTTTTCCTTTTTTTCTTGAGAGGTATACTGTATGAATTTCTTTATCTGTTTGTAGTAGATGTAAATTTTTTTTGAAAAATGTACATTAAAAAAAAAATCTATATTCAGTAGTTTAGCTGCACTAGTGAACATCCCTCCAAAGCTAGCCTGTTAAGTTTAGCCAGATAAGTTTAACCAGCTAAGGCTTGGATTCATCATTCCTCACAGAATGATGAATCCTGCGAAAACGGGGGGCAGGGCGGGCCTGCGAAAGCCCGTAGCCTTTGCACCACGGCGGTGTGCTGGCTGCCGGCTTTCGCACCGAATAGTGCCACCGTGAAAGGTGGTGCTATTCGGTGTGCTACTGCCGACGATAATGTTAGTAACATTATCACTGGCAGCAAAGACACCGCCGACTCCTCCCCTCCCCGCCCTGACTCCTCCCCGCCCCGACTCCTCCCCGCCCCCTAATTTGCATTCTATTGCATGCGAAAAGGCCCTTTTCGCATGCGATAAGCCTTTGATAAATGACCCCTAACTTTTCAATCCACTATAGAATCCACTATGTACCTCTCTAAAAACAATTCACAATGAATCTGGCATTTAGAATTTGTAATCATAATTAAAATTGTAATCGTAATCAAAGGTAAGACTTTTGTTTGGCATAGAATCAGAATGGGTTGGAATTTAGGAGAGAGTTATTAAACTAATGGGACAATAGTCCTGTTGAACCTTTTTTGTCTGTTTAGAATATTATAAGATAGCAGTGGCTATCAGTACACACGAAGACAGTTGTAAAACTGAAAAATATATAATTTTAGAATATAATTTTAAATCATTAGGGAAATTAAACCACAATGGGAAAAATGAATGGAAGTCACTGTGAGGTTTGTTGAACATCTCCCCAAAGTGCTCTAGAATTTTGGAATTGTTTTTCATATTTTGCTTTTTTCTTTTGGATCCCTGTGATTAGTATTATTGGAATTGTGGTTATTTGAGACACAAAATCTTTAAGCAGTGGAATACAGTGAACAAAACAGTGAGGTCCTTTGTGTTTATCCTGATTATTGATTTTATCTAATATGATTCAATACAAGAAAACAATTACCAAATAATTATACATATCATCCATCCAATCCAGGCCACAATATTTGAGGCTAATAAACCCACATCCATAGACCTTATAGCAGATTTTAAGAGAAAAAATATATCAAGAAAAAAAATGGAATGAGGAACTGACAACACCTATCAATAATGAGTTTAAAGGGTCAAACTGGAAGTAAGGAAACAGACAGTTCTACTACAGGAGACATTTCAAGAGGTAGCTGGAATCTTTTCAATTAAAAAAGTTAATTCAGTTTGGTCATAGAAAATATATTTTACATCATGATATTTAATAATACATTTGCAAGGAAATGTTAAGAAAAACAGCACTCCAATATGCAAATCTCTAGGTTTCATATTAAGAAGCTAATTTCTTTTCTTTTGTGTAGCCTTAGCTACATCTGTAAAAATTCACATTTTCAGATTTTCAAAAAGCGAATCCCTATTTCTGAAGTAAAGTTTTAACACCCAATCACAATCAGGTACCAGCACAAAATTAAAAAACAAAGTCGCAGGAACAGAAGATTCCAATTAAACAGTCAAATGAAGGTTATTAGAGGATATAGGCAAAAGATCCATCTTAGCATCTAATTTAGCTTCATGTTTAACTGGTGGTAAAAAAAAATGCCTTAGAAGGTTTAGCATTAGATGATATTTTTAGAAACTCCAATAAATATTTCATAAACATTTCCATCAGAGAGATATTCTCCACTTTTAGGGAAATTAATAAAACATGTTCCTTCACTTGGCAACATTATCAAGATTTTCTAAATTATTGCGAAGCACAGTGTTATCATTAATTAGCTTTAATTCTTCAGATTACAACTTGGTAATATTTACTTCACATACTTCCAATTTTTTGTGACTTTGAGCTTTTTGCCCCTCCTGAACTTGTAATTTCACATTAATAGTGGTATGATAGGGTGCTCGGAGGAAGTTCCTGCAAGCCACCTCACTCACCTCCAATGCCAACTGGACACTCCTGTGGAGGGAATACCATCATTACACAGATGACCCCATCTCCCTCCCCCACATGTAGTCTTCCTATGCATGCATGTGTGGTGCACTTAGCATTTTAAAGGGCCATGTGGCAAAAGTCCCCATAGTCTCACCGTATTTAAGGTTCCTCTGAATGCTGCCCTAACACCTCAGCAATAAGTCCTCCAACGCCTTGGTAGCAGATGTTGCTAGTTCCTGTTTTCTTCGCTCTTCAGCCAGCCCTGCCTCATCCTGCCCAGCCTTGCTTCATTCTCCTGCCTCCCTTGTCCAGCCCAGCCTTGCCTCATCTTGTCCACCCTCATTGATTGCCTATAAGGGGCTAGAATTTTCACCAAATTGGATCTGCATGGAACATATAATCTTATATGCATCTGTGAAGGAGAAAAATGGAAAACCGCATTTAACACCCAAGATGGGCACTACAAATATTTTGTTATGCCCTTCTGTCTCTGCAACATCCCTGTGGTATTCCAGAATATGATGAATGAGATATTCTGGGACCTCATATATTCCCCTGTAGTGTATACCTTGATAATATCCTCATATACTCCCAACTTTTGACTCAACACTGGAATCAAGTTAAACAAGTGCTGCAGGCGTTATAAGAGCATTACCTCTATACAAAATTGGAGAAATGTCTCTATGAACAGGACCAACTGCCTTTCTTGTGTTATATCATTTCCCAAACTAGCTTTCACATAGATCCTACAAAGCAAAAGGCCATCCTAGACTGGTTTTAGCTGGTAGACCTTCAGGCACTACAGCACTTTTTAGGGTTTGCCAATTACTACCAATTTATCTCTGGATAACGTTCATGGCACCACTTACCACCTTAACCAGAAACAGCACAATACCAAGCACTGGTCAGCAGAAGCTTTGACACCTTCCAGACTCTCAAACTGGCTTTTTTCCAAGGGCCCTTACTATGGCACCCAGATCTCGATCAACCTTTCATTCTGGAAGTAGATGCCTCTACCCTTGGGGTAGGGGCTGTCCTCAGCCAACACGGAATGGCAGTCCATCCTGCCCTGCTCCTTTTTCTCCAGATAATTCTTGCTGGCAGACAGCAATTACCAAATCAGGGATCGGGAGCTCCTTTCAGTAAAATTGGCACTGGATGAATGGTGATAATTCTTAGAGGGAGCCATGCATCGTATCACAGTGTACACTGATCACAAAAACATGGAGAACCTACATGGCACTTTAATGCTTAAAGAGGGACTTTAAGGCTTAATTCTATAATTGTTACAGTGATAATATCACCATAAAACTAATAAAGATGTTACATTGAACTTGATATTTACAAATCTCGTGATTGCACCTGATCATCAAAAATATTACTTTTGGATTTAAATTATTCCTCACATTTCTATGTTTACATTTGCACTTTGGCATGTGAGGCTTCTCCACTCTTGCTATTACTACATACCTACAGCAAGCACAACAACGCAACCCAAGACAGGCCAGATGGTCTCTCTTTTTCAGTCGGTTTGTTTTTGAGTTTCGCTACCAACCAGAGGCAAAGAACCAGATGCTCTCTCACTCCGTTCAGATGGAGGATATACCAGAGCTTCCTCAACACATCATAGATCTGGCAATGACCAATGTCACTATGGCTATACCGGTACCTCTTGGGAAGGTCATAGTACCCAAGTGGAATATGATGATAGTAAACTGCTCCCATAATCATGACGAGTGTAACTCACTTCCTCCTTCCCACCTTAGTTTATTCTCTCCCATCCCCCCACTTGTTTTCTTTGCACTGTGAGGGAAGACTATATCACACTTTCATTTGAAAGAGAATATCTTTATTGGATAAATATGGTTGCAGCATAGGTCCACAGCACACCAAAATTCAATCAATGAATATCAACAAAAATGCCAATTAACTATCCCAAATGTCTATGCCTGCAAAATAAACACTCAATAAACACTGGACTGGTGCCAGTCTTTCAGTAGAACCACCCCCTTTATAATGTTTTGCTGCCCAGGGTACAAGGGTCCTTTAAAGCCTCACCCATAAAGTTATGCTGCAATCTGGTTCTTGCGTACCAGATAAGACATTCTCTGTCATGTGATGATGTCCAGGTCTTTAACAGCGCAGGAGTTACTCCTGAATGTCCAAATAAATCTTGGGTGGCGAGCAAGTGAGTGCATGTGTACTTTTTGATTCCTACCCTGGAGCACTCTCGAAACATCCTCTTTGCACATGCTTTTCTCTGTGCACTCCCACCCTTCTGAAAATTCACTTACCATGCAGAGAGCTTAATTGCAAACTTATATGCAGATTTTATGCACAGCCCTACATAAGTCTCTGAATATTCACCCCTTTATGACTTCCTCAATGTCCTTTTTAAATCTAGTGCCCAATTATTCTTTTACCTCCAGATTTAAATGGGGTCAATCCAGTATATTAAGAAATACATTAATGTGCTCTGTATTTAAATATAGGTTCTGGCTATTCCAAGGATAGGCTCTTCCCCCCTTTTAATATATAGAACTAAAGCAAATAACATAAACCCATTTTTGAGCAGTTGCTCACCGTCAAGTACATTATTTTTCATTATAAGGCACTTTTTATACTTTTGTTTCTGCTGCAGCTTTATATAGTCCTTTGCTTTATGTGGTGGAAGAATTTGTTAAAACTATGGTAGTCCCAACGTGTTACTGCATATGCCTTCTTTAATTAATTTCTTTCCTTTCCATGGCTCAAATTTGTTGCTCAGCGTCTACAAGAGTTCCTTTACAGCCATCTCTAAAACTGGTAGTTTATTGATTAAAACCTACAGGGACTCATTGTCATTATCTCAACATTAACTATGAGGACTAACTTTCAAACTCCCTTGTTTCCTCAGTTTTAAAGAGTTGGTGTTTATGTTTTTCCTTTTGTTGCTTTCAGTATGCTGAAATTCATACTCTATATTCAAAAGCATTCTTTGGCATTAAAAACTATGTCTTAGCAAATACCTATTATATCATAATTTTCTCCTGCCTCCGTTGCAGCTTTCATTTGGATTCCAAACATGCATAAACTAAGACTTGAGTTTTGCCATTAAAATAAGGATTAAGTGCTGATTTGGCATGCACATCATATGTTGGCTACTCTTGTACTTGGAAAACCAGCTGGGCACTGGAGCTAAACTCCTTTAATGGATGTTCCCTGGGACTTTCTTTCTGGGAAAAAAAAATAGAAAAAAAGAAAAAGAAAACGAGATGCAGATGTTTGTAGCACACAGAGCAAATGAGATGCCCCCCTACTGCAGGAGTCACCTGTGCTTTCTGTTAAAAGCTACTGGCCATGTCTTCCTGGCATTTTGCTCACAGAAACTGCTGGAAATGTACTACTCAGCAGTTTAACTGTTCCAGCTATTAATACGATCAGCCTTCATTAAGTATCTCATTGTTATAAAGCTGCTATCTCCTGGCTCACAGTTACATGAAATCCTTTTATAAAAATCCCTTCTCCCTTGCACAGAGCCCTGGGCTGTAAAAATGACAGCAGTGTTAGAAGAGAGCCGTCTAATCCTCATCCTAGTGCACATTTCCTTGCATCTAATCTACTTGCACTCTCTCTCTCTTTCTCTTGCTACATATCCCTATCTGTTAATACACATTTCTGCCTGTCTCCTTACTCGCTTCCTGTGGGTCTCTGTTTCTGAGCTGTGTAAAAGTTGGCCTCCTTAAGTTATAATTAGAAGTATAGGATAATTCTAATGATGCCTTACAACTGATGAAATCAGCTTCAGCTCTGTCTGCCACCTGATTACCATGGAAACCATTACTAGCCAACAGAGTATTTCTGATCAGGAAGAATTATGCTTGATCTTCCTTGTGTAAGGTGGATAGTGATTTCGGCAGCTTTCGTTAAAGTTTCTTCGTGGGAGGGGGCGGGGGGAGATGACATGTGCAGGGAGGCAAAATATTAATTCTTAATGTGCTGGAGAGCAAGGATGGCTTTGTCTCCATGGGACACAACGCTCTTTCAGAAAATCAGATGTTAGCAGATTACAGGATCAGCCTTGCTTCGCCCACAAATTGTAGAAAAACAGAGCATGTTTTTAATGATGGAATAAGAAGAATGAAATAATAATATATTATAAAGCAGCAAGAAATCATATCCATGTGGAAATATACGACACAAATAATTTGTGGCAATTTGAAGCAATGAATATTGCAATACCCCCGTGGGATGCAGATGCTGCAAAACAAATTCCTTACTACATTCTATTTTAGAAGGGCTGCTATCATCCTCTACATTAGAAAAAGTGACTTTCCAGAACTTGTACACATATTGGCATAGGGAGTTGGAAGGGTATTGCCAGTTACATAATAGTCTTCTAGGAAACATAGATAGCAGTAAGTAATATTTTATCAGTCTGCTAGTAAATATTTGGTTGCCCTGATATAACAACCTTTATTTTGATCTTGTGGGGGCTATATTTTGTTTGGTCAAATTCTAATTTTGTTTGTTTTTAGATTGTCAGTTTATCATGTGATCTACCACAAAGAGTGGATGTGTGAAGAATACAAAGCTTTAATTAATTAAATAAATAAATAAATACATACATACATACATACATACTGCCAGATGAAACTACAGGAGATCTTGCAGGTTTGATAAAATGAGATTCTGAACACTTCTTACATTTTTGCAACCATACTGCAGCAGCAAATAAAGACACGTGGGAGCAGCATGCATGACCCATCCTGCTCAGGTCTTTCTTTCTGCACTGCTGCTGAGCCATTGGTAACATGATTGATGTTTAGATTTTTGGAAATAGTTACGGTATTAATATTAATAATAATAATAATAATAATACAAGCTGATGTTTTTTTATTAGACTAAATACATTTCTTGAATAGCTTTCTGGAGCTAACACTCCCTATCTGAAATCTCAAACAAAATGAGCAAATCAGAGCAAAAATGATGTTGCTTGAACATACAGGTGAATCATAAATTGCTTTAGATGTTAACTTGCTTTAGATGTTAACTTGTTCTTATAACTTTCATATAGTTTTGTGAAATCAGTGGCAATGTTTGCTTTAACAAGTAACAATCATAATATTGACAGATTATGAGGCAATTATATTCTTTGAATTATTAATAATCTAAGAAAGTTTAAATTTATGTTTAATGAATTTATCTCTCTCACTCTGCAAGGTTTCAGGACAGCCTACAATTAAAACATACATAAAAGCATACAATACAACAAAAGACACACCATGAGGTCAATATTTAAATGCTACTTAGCCAGATAAGTAGGACTTATTCAACTAAGTGGCAGCCGCTGAATATCTGGCTACATTATAATACAGGCATCCAGGACATCACTCACTCGCATCCGTCCTTTCACAATATAAATAACACACTGAACAATAAGTTTGGGTTAACAAGGCCGCAGCTTTAATAACCTGGAGGCCCGAGCCCCCCATTATCAACAATACAATTTAAACCAACAACTCCCGAACAACATCCGCCGCTGTGCCAGCAAGATGATTCCTTCCAGCCTCGCGGCTCGCCACATGGCCCCCGCACCAGGTTCAGACTCCCACCACCTGCCAGCAAAGGAGCCAACCCAGTGGGCCTCCGCCGCCAACCAGCAAGAAACCAGGCCTGCCAGATGACTCCCGCCGCCTGTCAGCAGGGAGCCCGCCACCAACACTTCCAGTTGTCAAACATTTCCATTTGCCAGATACAATACTCTTAACAGGTAACCAGAGCATTAAGCTGAACCGGCTCGGGCCATCCGCTGCGACAGAGAACGCGCACACATAACCATAACAACAACCAGAACAATAAGGGCGGGTGGGAGGGAAACAACGGCCGTCTACGCTCCCGGAGCGGCACGCCGAGAATGCCGGCTGTGACCCTCCGCTCCGGGATAGCCTGAGGGACCGCCCACTGCTGCTGGCCAGCCAATCCTGACCAGCCAGCACAGCAGGAGTCCTCGGCTCGCGACCCCCTCCCCCCCCCCGGCTCCCCGTGCTCTCCTAACCTAACCTCCCCGTGACCTCCGGACCCCTAACTCACCTCGCGTCCCCCCCCCGGGGGGCGGTCCCGCCCCCCCTACGGACCAGGCCAGCTCCCAGAGTGAGCCTGGGCCCGTATTATACTGGTCTGCCGGTCAGGGAGACCGTCAGACCTCTCATAATACAGGCATCCAGGACATCACTCACTCGCATCCGTCCTTTCACAATATAAATAACACACTGAACAATAAGTTTGGGTTAACAAGGCCGCAGCTTTAATAACCTGGAGGCCCGAGCCCCCCATTATCAACAATACAATTTAAACCAACAACTCCCGAACAACATCCGCCGCTGTGCCAGCAAGATGATTCCTTCCAGCCTCGCGGCTCGCCACATGGCCCCCGCACCAGGTTCAGACTCCCACCACCTGCCAGCAAAGGAGCCAACCCAGTGGGCCTCCGCCGCCAACCAGCAAGAAACCAGGCCTGCCAGATGACTCCCGCCGCCTGTCAGCAGGGAGCCCGCCACCAACACTTCCAATTGTCAAACATTTCCATTTGCCAGATACAATACTCTTAACAGGTAACCAGAGCATTAAGCTGAACCGGCTCGGGCCATCCGCCACAGACACGGGCATAACATGCCCCGTGACCCCCCAAAGATGCGGCCTCCCGCTACAAGGGAAAAAACTCCTCCAAGGCCTCTTGGATCGAATTCAGGAACAGGTCCATCCCAATAAAGGACAAATGAACCCCATCCTTTCCAAAGAGCCCTGAGACCTTCCCCCACGACCAGTCGTGCCGCACATGCCTGCCTCCCAACTGCACCAGCCAGGAACCAATCTGCTGATTGGCCTTCGACCGGCTTCTTCGCCAAATCACCTTGTCCGATTCGGCAGGCCGTATGATGATGTCAGACCAACACACCACAGCCGTGGGTAACAGCATGCAGACCATCATAAGATCCTTCCGGACCATGCTAATGAACTGACGGCCTGGCATTTTTCCCCAATCGTTACCCCCTAAATGAATAACCAAAGCACGCGGTTCCCCCAAGTGGTCCCGACCTCTCCGCACACACGGGATCAGTTCATCCCACCCCATACCCCGGCGCCCCAGCCAATGTACACAAGCCCCCCTTTTGCATAAGTCCAAGTGGGGCCCGTACGGCCGGCCGCAGGCATGTCTGTGGGCCCAAAAGGTATAAGAATGCCCAATGATCCAGGCAACCTTTCCTGCAGACGCCGCACCTGCAAAGAAACAAGAGTTAGAATTTGCCTACGCCAGCCCCCAAATCGGGGCGGACATACCCCTGAAAAGCAGTCGAGCGCCAACGCCCAATTCTTTGAATCACGCCCCCCGGCAAACCTGCCGCCGCCGCCGCCGTTGCAGCCCCGATCCGAAACGAGTGAGTCCCGAAGCGACCGACATCCAGACCCACTGCCGTCAAGGCCGACCGGAGTACCATCTCAAATTGATACTTGGTCAAGGGACGACCATCCTCATGAATCAGAAACTGCGCCGTCCCCGGCACCCGGCAACAACAATACCGTATCGCATTGTCCACGGGACACGAACGGAGACCCGGAACAGCACGCAACGCGACCGATAACCCCTTTCCATGCTGATCAGTCTTAGACCGGGGAATACACAAATCTACCGTTCGGGTTGTGACCCTCACATGCTGCGCCAGGAGCCCCGGAAAATCAGTGCTGACACCGGACCGTGCCACCAATTCACTGACCCGGAATGCCCCGAAGAATGCGAAAACAAAGGCCACCCGGAAAAGCGACGTCTCGTACGGCGAGAAGCAAATGCCAGGCAAAGCGTCCCACAATCTTAACAAAATGTCATGCGTGATCGGTAACCGCCTGTCCTTGCTTCCCCCAACTGACCGCGCCCACCCAATCAGCACACGGCGCACAAGAAACCGCCCCGACGGGAACCCCCACCCATGAGCCCGCATGAAAAACGAAAAACCCGCCAACTGTCTGCCCACAGTCGCCTTTGAACACCCGCTCTCCCTAGCATGTTCCAAAAACCGGAGCAAGGGACCGTCCGACACGGGCCCCCCTGACCAACCGTCGGCCGCCAGAAACCCCGCCACCCTTCGGGCGCCACCCACGTAACTTGACCAGGTGGATGGAGCTAATGAAGCTCGCAGCATGTTCCAGGCCTTGGGGAACCGAATCTCCAAAGGGAAGAAGGAACCATCGCTCCATACGCGTCTGCCTCCGGCGCCAATTCCCGAAACAAGTCCCACTTGAAACGAGAAAGAGAGTCGGCCACACCGTTAGCAACGCCCGGCACATGCTTAGCCCAAACAGTTACATTTAAGGACATGCAACACAGAATCAACTCGCGTAGCAGTTCCGACACCCGCTCACACCTGGCCGCTCTCCGATTGATGACTTCCACCACACCCATATTGTCACACCAAAAGATCACCCGTCTACCTTGCAGCCGCGGCCCCCAGATGTGAAAAGCCACCACGATCGGAAATAATTCCAAAAATGTGACATTCTTCGTGACACCGGCCTCCACCCACTCCACCGGCCAACGAGCTGCGCACCAAGCTCCCTGCAGGTAAGCTCCAAACCCAAAGGCACCCGCCGCATCTGTAAATAAGTCCAGGTCGCGATTGGACAACGGGTCAGCCTGCCAAATAGCGATTCCGTTAAACGCAACCAGGAACTGCTCCCAGACATGCAAATCCTCCCTCATAGGACCCGTCACACGCACCCAATGATGGCGCTTTTGCACGCCCGCCATAGCCCGAATAAAGCGGCGCAAAAACGCCCTACCCATGGGAATCACGCGACACGCAAAATTTAAACTCCCCACCAAAGACTGTAAGTCAAACAGCGTCAGCTTGGACCGCTGAAGCGCCTTCGCCACCAAGTCCCGCAACCGGACAACCTTCTCGGGAGGCAATCTCGATTCCCTAGCAACCGAATCCACTTCGATCCCCAGAAAAATCAACTTTGTGCAAGGACCTTCAGTTTTACCAGCCGCCAACGGAATCCCAAAGTCCTGGGCAACCTCCTGAAAACAGTGCACCAAAGACAGACAGTCGTCGGACTCAGCCGCACCCACAAACAAAAAATCGTCCAAATAATGGACCAGGTTGGGGGACCCCGACTGCCGCCCCACCACCCAATGCAAGAAAGTGCTAAACGCCTCAAAATAAGCACACGCAATGGAGCAACCCATCGGCATGCACTTATCAAAATAAAACCCCTGCCGAAACCGAAAACCCAGTAAATGGAAATCCTCCGGGTGAACCGGCAACAACCGAAAAGCCGATTCGATGTCAGTTTTCGCCAACAAAGCACCCGGCCCGCAACGCAAGATTACCCGCACCGCCGAATCAAAAGAGGCATACCTCACCGAACACATGTCCTTCGGAATGGCGTCGTTCACGGACTTGCCCTCGGGGAAGGACAAGTTATGAATCAACCGATACTTACCCCGCTCCCTCTTCGGAATCACTGATAAAGGGGAAAGCACAAAGTCCGACAACGGAGGCGAAGGAAAAGGACCCGCAATGCGGCCCACATCAATTTCCGCCCGCAACTTAGCCTCCGCCACCGAAACCAAATGACGAACCGAGGGACAGTCCAACCCCCCACCCTCCGGAACCCGCCCCTCACACGGAATCCGAAAACCCTCCAAAAAACCCCGGGTCAAGAGCTCCGCCACCTCACCGAGGGGGTAAACTCTCAGCCACGGGCGCATAGCTGCCAACCGAACTGGAGTAGCAGCCTTCCGTAAATCTTCACTTCCCAGAACCTTTTGCCCCGGACCCGGGCAAAGGAGAGTCGCCCGAACGCTTCGCACATTTGGAGGCCGGGTGACCCGCCCCGCAGGTAGCACAGGCATGTCGAAATTTACAATCCGTGAACTGGCACATGGAACGATTAAACCGCCAGCAGACATCGGACAGCCCGGAACCAACTTTCCCCCCACCCGTGGCAGGGAACCCTTGACGAAATGGCCGGTTGAGCACCGCCCCCGACGACGAGCCCAGCCCCAAAGTTCCGGCAGCAGTTTTGGACGCCATTTGGGTTAACCACAAACCCACGTCCTGGGTACCCCAAGACATGAATTTGTTCTCCTCCATGCGGTCTCGAAATCGCTCATCGTAGTTAAGCCACGACCACCCGTCGTAGGTCTTAACCGCCGCCAATATCGCGTCCGCATATGACAACAAGGGGCCATACTGCGTGGGATCCTGCCGACCAATCACGCTCGCAAAACGCAAGAACGCGCGGGTCCAGTTGTGACTATTTCTAGCCACCTTCACCTGCGTCCCCGGGAAACGCTCACTCTTCCCCCGCTTTTTCTTACCTTTCCGCTTCCCGCGGCGCCCTTCCAATAACTGAAAGATATCAATAAATTTTCGCCTACGGATCTTTCGTCGCACCGTCCGCGGCACTTCCTCCCAGAGCTCCGTAAGGGCAACTAGCGCCGGGGTCCCCCGCTCGGTTGCCCCCACCTTGGAAGCGCCCGCCTCCGAAGCCCGGGGGCCAGATGACACAGAGGAGGATGAGGACGAGGAAGAAGAAGACGACGAAGAGGACCCCGATGAGCTATCCCGCCTCTTACGTCTTTTAGACTTAGATTTCCTTACGACAGCCGGGCGAACCCGGCTCCCCTCCCCCCCCCCCACTGCCAACCGGGAAGAGGCCAGTCGCCTGCCCCGGTCCGATCCCTCCTGCTCCCCATCCGTCAGAGCCACCGCTGTGTCCCCGCTCCCCGGGACCTCCCCCCCCCTAGGAAAAATTATTAACTCACCCTGCGCTGGTGCACCGGCACCCGCAACTCCTGGCAGGCCGGACCGTTCCAGCCGCGTCCTCCGTTCCGCAGACCCCTCCTCATTCCGCCACTCCTCCATCCTAGAAGGACCCGGCACCTCATCCCGCGCTTCCGCCTGCGGAGAAACAGCAGCAGGCGCAGGAGAAGGAAACAAACCCGAAGCAAACCGCCCCCGGCCCCTGTCACCCCCTGCACCCGCCACCGGCAACACATCTCGACCCTCATCACAAGGCCCTATGCTCGCCCGGCCCTCAACACCCAGCGCCTGCCCAGGACCCGAGCCCAGAGCCCTACCCCTGGCTGCCAGAGGAGGCTCCTCAGACTGTCCCCATGAGAAACATTGTGCCCTCGGAACCGAGAGCGGAATCCCCCCACTCCCTGGAGCCTCCCTGTCAAACTCCCGACCGCGCCCAGCTGCCAGAATCTCCCGAGCCACCGCGTGCCTCTCCCTCCGCCACCCCGAGGGGGATTGCGGCGGGTCCTCGGACCATTCCCACCACTGACCCCCTTCCAGCATGCTCCTCGGCCTACCAGCTCCCCACGCTGGACGCTCACTAGCGCCCCCCACCGGCGGGCTGTAGGGAAACGACTCCCCCTGCCGATCCCCGGGAAGAGTGAACTCCAGGTCGACTGACCCATGAAGCCCCACCCCGGGGAAAACGGACCCAGCGACCGCCCCTCTCCTAGAAACAGTCACCCCACGCGGCCCCCCCCGGCCGACCCGCAGCCCCGGCACCTGGATCCGAGGCCCCTCCCCGCAGCCCTCCCGGGGCTCACCAGCTGAACCTCTCCCTCGCCCCCTCCCCCCTCCACGCGCCCTCGAGCGCGAATGCGACCCACGTGAGGGCCTACCCCTAGGCCCGCCGCGCAACGGCCCTACCGAGGCGGGCACCTCAAAAAACACCGGGCTCTCGGCCCGCCCCTCTTCGTCGGCCCTCCCAGCTGCCACAAGCCGCCCCCCATCAGCCCCGCCTGCCGGCTGCACGCCACTCACCGGATCACACCGCCCCCAGCCAGCCCCGCGGTCCAGAAAGGCCTCCACCGCCTCGTCCTCCGACTCCGCAGGAATCCAGGCAGCCTCCTCCGAGTCCAGGTCCGGCACATCCATTCCGGCGCCGCCGACGTCCAGCCTCCGTCACCGCTGCCGACACGCCCGCACCCGCGCGCACGCCCGCCCTATCAGCTGCGCACCGAACGGGAGGACAAAAGGCAGGGAAAAAAAAAAAAAAAAACAACTTTTCTTTCCCTTTTTTTATTTTTTATTTTTTTTTTTTAAATTAATATCGCCGCCGAAGCGCCGCACCGTCCCTCGCACCCCGCAAACGCACAAACCGCCCGCGCCAACCCAAAACAACGCCTTCCTCCCGCACCCCAAACAACGGCCGTCTACGCTCCCGGAGCGGCACGCCGAGAATGCCGGCTGTGACCCTCCGCTCCGGGATAGCCTGAGGGACCGCCCACTGCTGCTGGCCAGCCAATCCTGACCAGCCAGCACAGCAGGAGCCCTCGGCTCGCGACCCCCTCCCCCCCCCGGCTCCCCGTGCTCTCCTAACCTAACCTCCCCGTGACCTCCGGACCCCTAACTCACCTCGCGTCCCGCCCCCCCTACGGACCAGGCCAGCTCCCAGAGTGAGCCTGGGCCCGTATTATACTGGTCTGCCGGTCAGGGAGACCGTCAGACCTCTCAAGCTGTCAACACTTAGCTAAATAAGGCCTGGATTTATCAAAATGCACGAAATATTGCATGCATGTGATAGGAAAAGGGGTGTGTTTTATGGTAATAGACAATTTATCCATCAGGGCCCTTCTACAACCACAGGAGAGAGAGAGAGATACTAGCCATAATGCCCTCATCCTAGGTAGGTATTCATATCTCTATAGGAGGCCCACCTAGTAACTCGAGGTGAGGTTTAGGTATTAGTGTAGGGGTTAGGGGCCACTTTGACATTCAGAGTGAGACATATGAACAGAACAGTAGGGATGTGAATCATTTATCTGACGATTGAATATCTGGGGCCTTTGGGATGGAATATCTGGGGCCTTTAGGTTTATAGCACATAGTAGTGCTACTGTTGCCTCTAACATTATAGCAGTACTGTAGGTAATGGGATGCCACTTCTACTTTCTATGTTCTTAGTTGTAATCTTGATTGTGCATAAAGGATAAGATGCAATGTCTGTATATATAATGATGCCATTTCAATCTATTTATGTAAAGATTGTGCAGTTCATGAAAAGTACAATATTTTGTGCTGTTTTCTATCTTGTCCTTGTAGAATGTGATTACTTAAGACATTGACTTTATTTAAAACATACACTGCATGTGTTCGCTAATAAAGTGGTCACTGTTTTGAAAACTAAACTCCTTTCATTATGTGTTTTTTGTGTTAACTGTTCAGAAGGTAAAAGGTTTGCCCTCCACATCACCTTACAATCTAGAATGCCCTGGCACATTCTAACTTGGCACCTATCTAGCAGGCAAGACCATATGGGCTATGGCAGAGCACTGAACACTCAGAGTATGCTCGTAAGGAAGACAGCCAGAGATTGAGAAGAAGCTCATTACTAGGGACCTTCACTATTGCCTCGTTTCCTTCTTTACACAAAGTTAAATATCAAAAAGCCGAGAATTTCCACTCCAGCGATACATGGAACATAAAGGAAACTCAGAATATTTTCAAATTATTAACCTTGTCTTGTACTAACTCTAGTTTATCTCAAATCAGCAAGCCACACATGATTGCAATACATAAGCGGTTTTTGCAGTTTATAGAATTTTTTTAAAAAGGACTGTGGGCACTGTTGAGATTAAATAGATGCGAAAAATGTTTTTGGCTATTCACCAAAGGTTTTAGCTGCTCTCCCAGATATAATTATTTTATGTCATTCTTTGAGTTTAAATTAACAACTTATTTATGCACATTGCTTTGATAGTGTTCTTCATAAAGAAACACTTGAGTACCTGTTAAGGTATGCAGAAGCTCTAAGAAATAATTTCTGTCTGACTGCATATTACTTGCATGAAAAGACACTCTTAATACCTTTGCTTTATATTAAGTAGCTGTTGCTGAGAAGACCTAAATTAATATGTACATTTGGACACCAGGTGACATTTATTTGCTTTGTAAATCTCTGTAATTAGTAAGAGATATGTTTCTCGCTTACAGCTGCATACATTTAAAATGTACAAGCAGCTTCCGCTTTTTATCATTTTTTTCAAAAAACTACTATCATTATTTAGATTAAATAGTTACAAGACATCATTTTGGTGAATCCCCAATGGTTTAAACTGTTTCCTATCACATAGTCAACTTGTGCCATTGTCCGAATTTCAATGCATATCACTTTAATAGTTTTTATAAAAAAAATATTTAGACACTCCAAGAAATAATTTCTGCCTAATCGCATCTTTTCAGACAAAAGGCTCAATTTATTAACTTATTGCTAGATATATAGCCTAATATTATATCATGGATGCAGTATGAAATATTGATACATACAACAATTATTGAAGTGACTTGTACATTGTATAGAGTTGTATTCTTTTAATGAAATGAGAAAGTAGGAAATGTAGTATACGCCTTATAGCATGATTATTTCTTTCTTTTTATAGTGTGATTATTTTTATGAAGAATCCTTAATAATTTTCACATATTGTTTCAATGAATTTAACATGCATTTTTTTAATTTGCTGTTCTAATACAACTATAATTGTTTTTAGTGCCTGCTGAATCTACAAAACTATTTTGAACTACCTCGGTCTTCATATTAATACACCATTTCTATCCATGCTTACAACCAGACAATATTTATAAACTGCATCAGGTATCAATTTAAGAAATATTTTAATATATATTTTGGAAGAAAGTTTTACATGGATAATTCAAGCAATGGAACTAACAACTTGTGTTTTATACCCAGTAGAATTGTTTATTAATGAATTATTCTGTTGTGAGTAAGCTGTTTAGTGGACCCTTGGGCCGCCCTGTGAGAGACTGGGGAGAGGTGTACTATAGTCTCTAGTGAGTGATAGGTCGGGAGGCGGATACCAGGCAGGAGCTGGACGTGAGCTTCACCCTGGAAGCCGGTACTCCCCCGGGAGGAGCCCGTAGGAGCCCAGCTGCTGGGACTTAGGTGATTCACCCTGGAAGCCGGTACTCCCCCGGAAGGAGCCCGTAGGAGCCCAGCTGCTGGGACTTAGGTGATTCACCCTGGAAGCTGGTACTCCCCCGGGAGGAGCCCGGCCACTGGGACTTAGGAGATCACGGTGGATCAGGAAGGTTTCTGGAACCAGGCAGGAACTGTAGCAAGACTCGAGTACTGGAACCAGGCAGGAACTATAGCAAGACTCGGGAACTGGAACCAGGCAGGAACTGTAGCAAGACTTGGAAACTGGAACCAGGCAGGAACTATAGCAAGACTCAAGTACTGGAACCAGGCTGGAACTGTGGCAAGACTCAGGTACTGGAACCAGGCTGGAACTGTGGCAAGACTCAGGTACTGGAACTAGGCTGGAACTGTGGGAAGACTTGGTTTCTGGAACCAGGCTGGAACTGTGGCAAGACTCGGGTACTGGAACTATGCGCTGGAACTGTGGCAAGACTCGGTTTCTGGAACCAGGCTGGAACTGTGGCAAGACTCGGGTACTGGAACCAGGCAGGAACTACGGCAAGACTCGGATACTGGAACCAGGCTGGAACTACAGCAAGACTCGGATACTAGAACCAGGCTGGAACTGTGGCAAGACTCGGGTACTGGAACCAGGCAGGAACTGTAGCAGGCAGACAGGATCCAGGCAGGTACTGTAGCAGGCAGGCAGGAATCGGGCAGGCGGGCAGGAACCAGGCAGGCAAGAACCAGGCAGGCGGGCAGGAACCAGGCAGGCGGGCAAGAACGGAGCGACAAGAAGAATGAGTCCCTCCGGGGCACAGAGCAACAAGAAACCAGAAGCTTAAACCGTTGCAAGGCAACGAGTGAATGACCGCGGCCACCTTATCTAGGCCGTGGCGTCTGACGTCAGGATGGGGGTGAAGTTGGCACTGGCGGGAAGCGGCCTACAAGGGCGCACGAGTGGCGCGCGCGCCTAGGCTCAGGGCGTCTTCCGGAGGGCTTCCCGTGTCTCCGCTCCAGCGGGGACACCGTGTACCAGGCCGTGGGCAAGGCGACCAGGGAACGAAGGAGGACCGAGGAACAAGAGGTAAGTGTCTGGCCGCGGCACTCGCGGCCAGAACTGCAACATATACTGTCGAATCAAGGAAGACATTTAACAGATCCTATAGGATACACAAGGTACATTTGTTATATGCAATTGTTTTGTATGATTATTACCCATCTAATAGCTCTGTTATGTATTATTCTGGGTTTTTAGAATATATGTTTTTACTATATTATTTATTAGCATTCATATTTCTCAATAAAGAGTAGTTGTACTTTTAGATTTTTAATTATAATTGTTATTTATTTAGATTGTGTATCTTAGCTTTTTTATAATTTTTATCTTATAGCCCCTGATGCAGCCCTTCCTAGAGGCCTGAATCTGGAAGTTGATAATTGATGTTTGTATTTCCATTGTTCTTCTTGAATTAGCAATCTCCTGAATAAATAATCAATGAGAACACAGATGACTGGTCTACATTTTGGCTTTTATAGACTATCTCCTGTACTGCTTTCTGCGACCATGAAAGCATAGAAACATGTGCAGTGATGCTAAGAAAGGAACTATCTGCAAACTATTTGGGTGAGGAGTGCTCAGCCTAGGTCCTTTCAAGGTGCTCAGAGATTGCGGCTGCACTGTAACAGGTATTAGGTATAAGTAAAAGATAAATACTCTGCATATGTACAGGGTTCATACATATGTGCATATAGCTGTACCACATGACTATCATTGATGCATAATGCACAATGACCTTGCAGCTACCTGACATCTCCATATCTGAGTAAGGCTACATGTGAGAGAAGATTTGAAGGCAGGAGGTTCAAGCACACTTTACATTTGGCCTGTACGACATCAACATTTGTTCATAATAGATATGTGTTCTGCAAGAGTGATTTGAAACTATACTGTGATAGTGACATGTCATAGGTAATTGGAAAATACAAGCGAAGGTAGGACAGTATCTGTTTCCCAATGCTGCCTTCACTGAACTTGACGTTTATCCTGCTGTAGGCTCCCTGAGAATAGTATGCAACTTAATTTTTTTATTTATTTAACAACCTTTTTATACCGACATTCGTAGGTACATCATATGACATCATGATGGCCAAGGCCTTCACCTTTTACACAATATTATTTCTAAATAGCATTGGTAGGTGTAGTCGGGTGCATGTGTGTTGGGGTGCATGGAACCACCAAGAGGAAGGCTAGCTTGGAAGGAGCTGTGCGCATAGTGGAAATGGCACCAGGTAACACAGGTGCTTTCAGCAAGGCTATAATGGAAGGCATCCAACTACAGCAGTGCATTACTGTTGCTAACTAGGTCCAATTTCGGAGACTGGTAAATCCTGTGCTTCTTTGTAAGACATTGCATGCAGGCATTTCCTCTGATTTCCCTATAGATTTTGCAAGCCAAAACAAGACTGTTAATACCTACATGCATGACAGTAAGACAAGGACTAGATCTACATATGCTGTCAATGTGTATGCAGTTGGAATTCTTAGTCTGCAGTGGCTCTTTAAGGGGTAAGGCTGTGGTGTTAACTCTGTGAGGTCATGGCCATGTGACAGAAAGCAGACAGTACAAGGGTATCACTTCATATGCACAAGTTTTTGCACTTCAGAATGAGGCTGTAACATGGAAAAACTGTCACTGAAACCTTTTCCTGTCTATGTATACCTTTCACATTTGCCTTTCTAAGCTTCTGCGTTATTTGGAGCCTCCCAGTCTTTTGCATTGAGTGTCACATGTATGATTTTTTTACCTGCCAGTGAGAAGTTTTATGTGTGCATCCGATGCAAAGAGCTCCTGTCTCTCAGAGAATGAGTCCGATCTCTGGAGGCTAGAGTGGCAGAACTGAAGCAGCTGAGGCAGACAGAGAAGTATATAGATGAGACCTTCAGAGACATAGAATTCAAGTCCCAACTTCAGACTGGCAGACCCTGTGCTGCCTTAGAGGAAAAAGGTCTCATGATTGGAGATCATCAATCTGGTGCAGCAGGAAAGGATCCTGTAGCAAGGACCTGCTCTCCAGGTGGTGCCTTGTCCTGTCGCACTGAGGATGTGTCCCCCAGGGCTGCTGCCCAGGAGGGAAGGGTTAGGAAGTCCGTCATAGTTGGTGATTTGATTATTAGGAATGTAGGTAGCCAGGTGGCTGGTGGGTGTGAGGATCGCCTGATTACATTCCTACCTGGTGCGAAAGTGGCAGACCTCACGCGTCACCTATATAGGATTTTAGACAGTGTTGGGGAGGAGCCGGCTGTCGTGGTACATGTGGGCACCAACGACATAGGAAAATGTGGGAGGAAGGTTCTGGAAGCCAAATTTAGACTCTTAGGTAGAAAACTGAAATCCAGAAACTCCAGGGTAGCATTCTCTGAAATGCTCTCTATTCCAGGCACAGGTCCCCAGAGGCAGGCAGAGCTCTGGAGTCTCAATGTGTGGATGAGATGATGGTGCAAGGAAGAGGGATTCAGTTTTGTTTTTTTTTAATTTGTTTATTGATTTTTCAAATTAGACACATAAATGAAATACATTATTATACCATAATTATTAACATTTCAGACTTAGAAATCAATTCTTCAATATCAAATTTAAGTCTAATTGTGATATAATCAAAAGAAACCATTTCCACTCAACATCTGTATGAACAGAGGCTTGGCAAATTATAGGGAGAAAAATAACAGGAAATTGTATACAAAGAAATTAAGCATTGTACATTCCTGCACTATATAACAATCCTTCACTAGACTGTGAGGGTATGACAGCTAATCTCCTTTGCTCAATAAATATTTTCAAATAATCAGGGCCAAAGAATATATAAGTATCCTGCTGTTTCTTTATAATACATTGCAGGGCTATCGCAGGGTAAATGTAAATCCCATTGATATCACTTCCTGCCAAAAAACAAGGAACTCTTTTCTCCTTAACTGTGTAGTAATTGATAAATCTGGAAAATATTTTACCAAACTTTCATGAAAAGAGATAGAGTATTTACCAAAATACTGTTTCATTACTCTATTTAAATCAAGCAAATTCACAAAATAAACCACCAGTATACCTCTAATTTGGTTATTAGTACTTTCCAAAAAATTTGTGAGATTGCCTTGAAAAGGCATCTCTTCTGTATTCAAATTTGGATTTTTCTTTGGCAGAAAGTAGCAATAACTAATTACTGGTAATTCATTTTCAGGAAAATTCAGTACTTCCATCAGAAATTTGTATAACGTTTCTATCGGTACCTCACCAGCTACCCTAGGGAAGTTGAGTAGGCAAAGATTTAAATGTTTACTATTATTCTCAAATATTTCTTATCAGTCTAGATAACAAATCTCTGTCTCTCACTACTACTGTTGCGGCTCAGGGCTAGAAAGTGGACCCTTGGGCCGGCCGGGCGGAGCAGCCGCTCTGAGATGGACTGAAGGCCGGGAGACAGCACACAGCTGATGGAACGTAGCGAGCTTCACCCGGAGGAAATGGAATCCCCCCAGGAGGAGCCCGTAGGGATCCGAACCACCGGGACTAAGATACGTGGTGGAGATGAGACGTCTGGACGGTCCAGTAGTCGGGGCTGGCAGCAAGCTAGAAGAGTCAGAGCGAGCCAAGGTCAGGAGCCAGGAAGACAGCCGAGGGAGCGGGACCAGGAACAACAGGAACTGGAACAGGACAGGAACCACGAAGACAGCAGGAACTGATCAGGAACAGGAGTCACCGAAGCAGGAAAAGCAACTAGTACTTCCACAAGGGAGAGACCTCATTGCAAGGCGATGTGCAAGAGGCAGACACCGGCTTAAATATCCTGCTGGCGTCTGACGTCAGTCTGGAGGCGGTCCAGCACTTCCGGGTGCTGGACCTTTAAAGGCTTGATCCTCGCACGCGCGTAGCCCAGCAGAGGAGGAGCCAGGATCGGGCCTCGGCGGCGGCTCCACGAGGGAGACACCGCTGCCATGCGCTGCCATGCGGTGCAGCGAAGAAAGCAGCGAGGCAGGTAGGGACCCAGTCGCTAGCGACTGGGACTGCAACAGTTCTCCCCCCTTTACGCCCCCTCTTCAGAGGACCAGGCTTGTCGGGGTGATCGAGATGGAACTGCTTCAACCAAGACTTGTCGAGGATGTTGCGGGCAGGTTCCCAGGTATTATCTTCATCTCCACAGCCCTCCCAGGCAAGTAAGTACTCCCATCGTCTGTTACAGAAGCAGATATTGAGCACCTCCCATACTTGAAACGTGGGACCCTCGGCCGTAGGAGTGGAGGAAACTTCCGGTGGTCGTCGGTGGAACTTAGAGAAGAGTACAGGTTTCAAAAGGGAGACATGAAAGACGTTATGGATGCGTAAAGTGGCCGGTAGCTGCAAGCGATAGGAGACTAACACAACCCTTTCAACTACACGGAAGGGGCCACAGTACTTGGGTGCTAGTTTCTTAGAGGGGAGCTCAGGTGAATATTTTTGGTGCTGAGCCAGACTCGGTCTCCAGGTAGCAATGTGGGCGCCGGTTTGCTATGACGATCGGTGTGTTTCTTTGCAAGGAAGGCAGCTTTTGTGAGCCTTTGTTGTGTAGACGTCCAAAGTGTTTGCAGACGCTGGGTGGTCAACTGAGCTCTGGGTGAGGTTACTGGCACTGGTACCGGTAGAGGTGGCTTAAGCTGTTTCCCATAAACGATTTGAAAAGGGGTTCTCCCGGTAGCTGCATGTACCTGATTGTTGTAAGCAAATTCAGCCCAGGGCAATAGGTCCACTCAATTATCCTGTTTGTCATTGGTGAATGTTCTCAGGAATGACTTTAGGGAGCGATTCATCCGCTCAGTTTGCCCATTGCTTTGTGGGTGGAAGGCGGTAGAGAAGCTGAGTTAAACGTTAAATTTCTTACATAAAGCTTTCCAGTACCGAGCTGTAAATTGTGGGCCTTGGTCGGAGATTATGTCATGAGGAAGTCCATGGATTCAGAAAATATGTTGTGTGAATAGCAAGGCTAATTCTGGTGCAGAGGGTAGCTTGGCCAGTGGCACAAAGTGGGCCATTTTAGAAAAGTGTTCCACTGTGACCCCAACCACCGTTTTGCCTTGGGAAGGTGGCAGATCCACCACAAAGTCCATGGCTATATGTGTCCAGGGTTCCGTGGGGATAGGTAAAGGTTGTAACAAACCCCTAAGAGGACCAACTAATGGTTTCATCCTGGCACACGTCAGGCAAGAGTTTACATACAGGGCCACATCACGTCTGATGCCTGGCCACCAGTAGAAGTGTGTTACTAACTCAAGAGTTCTTTCTCTTCCAGCATGTCCCCCGGACAACAAGTCGTGGGCCCAGGTTAATACTTTCTTGCGGTGCCTCCTTGGTACTACCGTTTTGGACGTATGGTCCAGAGCTGTGGCTGCCAAATGGATACGTGCTGGGTCCACAATGTATTGTAGTTCCTCCTCTTCTTCTGCTTGCGATGTGCGGGATAAAGCGTCTGCCTGGATATTCTTTGCTGCGGGCCAATATCTGAGAGTGAAATCAAAGCGACTGAAGAAGAGGGACCATCTGGCTTGTCGGGGATTCAACCGTTGTGCCTGAGCCAGGAATTCTAGGTTTTTATGGTCTGTATATACAGTGATGGGATGGATGGCTCCCTCAAGCCACTGCCTCCATTCTTCAAAAGCTAGTTTTATTGCTAATAGCTCCTTGTCCCCGATGCCGTAGTTGCATTCAGTCATGGATAATTTTTTGGAGAAGTAGGAGCACGGCATAAGTTTGCCGGAGGGTGAATGTTGACTGAGAACGGCACTGACAGCGACGTTGGAGGCGTCCACTTCCACGACAAAAGGGCGTTGCGGATCAGGGTGGTGCAAGCATGAATCGTCCAAGAATGCCTGCTTCAGTTCCAGAAAAGCTTGGCAGGCTGCCTCAGGCCAAACCTTGGTGTCGACCCCCTTCCTTGTTAACGCTGTGAGCGGAGCTACCTTTTGTGAATACTGGGGAATGAAGTGCCTGTAGAAGTTGGTGAATCCCAAGAACCGTTGCAGGGCTTTCAACCCCATGGGACGAGGCCAGTTAGTGATTACCGAGACCTTCTCAGGGTCCATCCGAAAACCAGTAGAGGACACAATGTATCCTAGGAAAGGGAGCGACTCACACTCAAACTGGCACTTTTCAAGTTTGGCGTACAGATGGTTGTCCTTCAACGTTTGCAGTACGTGGCTGAGGTGTTGGCGATGCGTGTCCAAATCTCGCGAGTAGATTAAGACGTCATCAAGGTATACTATGATAAATGACTGCAGCATTTCTCTGAGGACTTCATTCATTAGGTTCTGGAAGACGGCTGGGGAGTTAGACAGCCCGAATGGCATTACTAAGTATTCATAGTGTCCGTCACGAGTGTTAAAGGCCGTCTCCCATCCGACTCCCGGACGGATACAGAACAAGTTGTATGCTCCTCGAGATCGAGTTTTGTAAAAACCCTTGCTCCTTGTAGTCTGTCTAACAGTTCTGGTATCAAGGGAAGCGGATACCGGTCCTTCTTGGTGATAGCATTCAACCAAGGTAACTCAAGACAGTTCTGGAAACAGAAAGGACTCCACTGACCAATCTGGAGTGAGGTGGGTTGGCATCCAGACGATTAGCCAGGCGTTCAACGGTGGCCGTCAGCACATCTAGGCAGTGTTGTTGTTGTTGGAGTCTCTGTGCCATTCCGGGAATGGCCTGCAGGTCTGCTATGTCTGTTGGGTCCATGGCCTTGCAAACTGTTGCGGCTCAGGGCTAGAAGATGGACCCTTGGGACGGCCAGGCAGAGCAGCCACTCCGAGATGGACTGAAGGCTGAGAGACAGCACACAGCTGATGGAACGTAGCGAGCGTCACCCGGAGGAAACGGAATCCCCCCAGGAGGAGCCCGTAGGGATCCGAACCACCAGGACTAAGGTACGTGGCGGAGATGAGACATCTGGATGGTCCAGTAGTCTGGGCTGGCAGCAAGCTAGAAGAGTCAGAGCGAGCCAAGGTCAGGAGCCAGGAAGACAGCCAAGGGAGTGGGACCAGGAACAACAGGAACTAGAACAGGACAGAAACCATGTAGACAGCAGGAACTGATCAGGAACAGGAGTCACCGAAGCAAGAACAGCAACTAATACTTCCACAAGGGAGAGACCTTGTTGCAAGGCAATGTGCAAGAGGCAGACGTTGGCTTAAATATCCTGCCAGCGTCTGACGTCAGTCTGGAGGCGGTCCAGCACTTCCGGGTGCTGGACCTTTAAAGGCTTGATCCTCGCGTGCTCGCACGTAGCTCAGCGGAGGAGGAGCCAGGATTGGGCCTCGGTGGTGTCTCCATGAGGGAGACGCCGCTGCCATGCGGTCGAACGGGCCTTGGTGTTCACGGGTCCTGGTGCAGCGAAGAAAGCAGCGAGGCAGGTAGGGACCCGGTCGCTAGCTTAGTAGTCCCTGACATAATTAAAGCTACTTAGCAAAAATGGAAAATATATTCTGATGCAGAGTTAAATAGCTTTGTCCACTGAAGAACAATGTTTCCTACATTATTCATGCAAATGCCTTATCAAGTTTAAGTGCTTCAGATTTTTATTTTGTGAATCATACCAATTGTGATTTCTTTCCTTAATGATAAAAATAGGCCTTTATCAGAACTTTGTCTTGGTCCCCCTTTGTAACATGTTTTTCTGGGTCATGAAGTTGATTTGTATATAGATAGCATATAATATTGATTAGGTCCCTCTGCATTCTATCCCATTCTATCTTATTGTGATGTATATGTTTTCTTCCTTATGCATTTTTTTTTCTGTTCTCAGATTCATTTTTTGGTGGGATATTAGACAATTTTTTTATGATTAAGACAAAAAATTATTTTTCCTTTTCTCCAAGGACAAATTGGATGGCAATTCCCTCACATAGATGACATCATCTGATGGAGCCGGCATGGAAAACTTATCTCAAAGTTTCCAGAACGTTGACTGTGTTTGACTTAGCATGCTATGATGCCATGTGTCCACATGGTGTCCCTTCAATTTTTTTTCCCACTGAGCCCTTGAGTTGTGTTTTTTTGTTGCCTAAAAATCCTGTTTCTGGGCCTTTGGGTTTTTTCCAGATTCACTAGTGGACAAAGGCTTAGAATGTGGAAAACACATGGTCCAATTGACCTTTGATGTTTTAATATCAAGAGTCTATGCAGTAGGGATTGAAGCTCACAGATTTACCAGACTGCAGGCCTCAGATATCTTCCCAGAAGTTCAGGAAAGACTTACTGAAGTGCCATACAAAGGAGAAAAGTTCTTTGGAGACAGACTGAAAGAAGCAGTCACACAAATCAGAGATCACTGTGAAATAGTCAACAACAAACGGTCAACATGGTCAACAACAAACCTTTTCCATTGGAATAAAATCAGTAGAACTAGGGGGTCTCGATTTGAAACTCCAGGGAGGAAGACTCAGAATCAATCCATAAAAAAGCAGGGGAGTAGCTTGCTTGTTACGGAAGTTACTACCCCAAATCAAATAAGCCTGATACTTCACTTTCAATGCACATCCAGCATAGCTCTCTCCTTCAACGGCAGGGAAAATGAAGAAAAGATGATTTATATCAGCATCAACCAACAAAGAATGAATTACATAGTCTGGGTAAAAAAATAAGCATGGGTGTAGCTTGCTTGTTACGGTAGCTACTACCCCGAATCAATTAAGCATGATACTTGACTTGCAATAAGTATCCAGTGCAGCTCACTGCTTCAGCAACAGAGGGAATTAAGTAAAGAGGATTTTTATTCAGACAACCAACAATGGCTGAATTGCACATGCAGGGTAAACAACGGGAGTAGCTTGCTTATTACGGCAGTTACTACCCCAAACCAATTAGCTAGATACTTCACTTAGATACAGCTCCAGCACTGCTGTCTGCATCGATGGTGGGGGTGGAAGGGAATTGGAACCAAATAATTACCAATAAGGGCCCTGACCTCAGTGGTCAGAGAAACAGATTATGAAAACAAATAGGTGCGAAAGCTTGCTGGGCAGACTGGATGTGCCGTTTGGTCTTCTTCTGCCGTCACTTCTATGTTTCTATGTTTCTATGTTTCTATAATGTCAGGAAGTATGTCTTCACGGAGAGGGTGGAGGATGCCTGGAATGCCTTTCCAGAGGAAGTGGTGAAGACTAAAACTGTGAAGGATTTCAAAGGGGCATGGGATAAACACTGTGGATCCATAAAGGCTAGAAGATGGGAATGAAGAGAAGAGCCATGGGGGTGGCTTTCTGGAATGGAGGCTACTATCTGGTTATTACTACCCTTACTCAAAAACCTTCACATGGTTAATGCAACTCCAACAGTGCTCTCTGCTTCAATGGCAAGGAGAAATGTGGAAAAGAGGATTTGCATTCAGACAACAACCAACAAGGACTGAACTACACAGTCTGGGTAAACAAATAAGGGTGGGGGTAGCTTGCTTATTGTGGCAGTTACTACCCTAAACCAATTAAGCTTGATACATCACTTTAATGCATATACAGCATTGTTCTCTGCTTCAATGGCAGGGGGAAATGTGGAAAAGAGGATTTACATTCAGACAACATCCAACAAGGCATAGATCTGTGCAGTCTACGTAAAAAAGCATCGGGGTAACTTGCTTGATGCAGTGGTTTCTACCCTTAACCATTAAGCCTTATGCTCACCTTTGATGCAACTCCAACATTACTCTCTGTAAGGTGTGGCAGGAAATTTGAATCAAATAGTTACCAACAAGGGTCCTGAACTTGGTGGTCAGTAAAACAGATAAGTTATGGGAAAATAAGTGTGGGAGCTTGATGGGCAGACTGGATGGGCCAATTGGTCTTTTTCTGCTTTCATTTCTATATTTCTATGTTTCTATGTTTAATGCTCCAGCAGCTTTCTGCTGACACTCAAGACCAAGCCTCCTCTGTCTGGAGGTACCTCAGGCCAGGGCCAAGAAGACACTATTACCCGTGCTCTTGGTCCCATACACAGCAGGACTCATGTGTCCCTTTGAAGCAGCAGTGGGCCCTTAAAGTCAAGAAAGCAACCCAGTCAACATAAGGGACAGGATTTTGACTGGATTATAGAGAACACAGCTAGTATCCTGTTATATGTGCCAGTAGTAGGAAAGCTATACTTTTATGCAAACTAGTGGCTCTTTTAACCTCGGGTGTGACCCTATTGGGTCTCCCACCGCATCGTCTTCCAGACCCCAGTTGTGTTCACTCATCACATTAGGAACTGTTTCAAAAAGAGCTTTCCTACCTCTTATGGGCCAGTGAAGTTGAACCTGTTCACCATGGCAAAGAGGTTGGGGATTTTACTCCAAGCATTTTCTGATTCCAAAGAAAACATGGGAATCTGTTCCATCCTAGATCTAAGGGCCTTGAACAAATTTATCAAAAGAGAAAAATTCAAGATGGTTTCCCAGGACATCTTAATGCTTTTTCTTCAAAAAATGAACTGGCTGCCTCAATCTAAAAGATGTTTACACTCACAGAGAGATTTTTCCTGGTAACAGGAGACATCTTAGATTCATTGTGGGAGACCATAACCCCTAATATCATTTTGATGGTAGTCACTTCAGAACAGAGGGTCAATGAGCTCCTGGCTCCAGTATCTACTTTACATTATACCAGATATTTTTATGATAGGGTGGTCTTATACACCCATTCTAAATTTCTGCCTAAGGTACTGTCAGAATTCTAATTTAAGCAGACAATTAAACTTCCAACGTTTTATCCCAGGCCAAATGTCCACTAAAATAAACAAGCATTGCACAGTTGGAATTGCAAGAGAGCCTTAGCCTTCTACTTGGAGTGGACTGAAGCCCTTAGAAAGTCCACCCAACCTTTTAGTTATTTAGTTCTTTTGACAAAAACAGACTGGGGCTTGCTAAACAGACTTTATCAAGTTGGCTAGAAGATTGTGTCTTCTTTTGTTATGCCCAGTTGGGGCTGAATCCAGTGGGCCATGACAAGGCTCACTCGGTCTGAGCCATGGCAGCATCAGTGGCTCATCTATGATCCATCCCCTTAGAAGAGATCTGTAATGTGGAGTTCCTTCCACATGTCCACATATCATTTTATTTGGATAAGGATGGCTGATGTAACAATAGGTTTGGCCAGTCTGTCCTTCAGAATCTATTTGAGGTGTAGAACCCAACTAGGGTCCGTTGTTTTTGTTCCAGGTTGCTCCGCTTAGTTAAAGTATATAATAAAATAAATAAAAATAGTTAGTTGTGCCCACTGGCACTTGGTTATTGTTTTCCGTTTTTGTTTTGTTTTTTGTTAGGGTCAGCCTGTAGCTGGGGATTTCCACATGTGTGACGACTGCCATTCTGCTTGTCCGTGGAGAAAGCAGAGATACTTACCTGTAACAAGTTTTCTCCGAGGACAGCAGGATGTCAGTCTTCATGAAACCTGCCAACCTCATCTTGGAATAGGTTTCTCTGTATTTTTATGCTAAAATACAAGACTGAAGGGACCCCATATGAACTCTTGGCATAATAGCATTCGTGATCATGCTCAGTGAGGCACAGTCAAAGTTCTAGAAACTTTGACATAGGTTTTCTGTGCCAGGCTCCATCGGATGTTGTCACTCATGTGTGAGGACTAACATCCTGCTGTCCTTGGAGAACACCTGATACAGGTAAGCAACTCTGCTTTTTCTTGAGTGATAGAATGTGTAGTCTATATCCTTGCTGTACATTAACTTTTTTACATTTTCTTCATATGCATGGCTTTGTTTGTATATTTGTAAAAAATTGAAGAGGCACCAAAAGCATCAAGCATTAATGTTTAAGGGTAGTAATCCCTTGCCTTCCATTAAGGGTAGTAATTGCTGCTCCGTGCAGGTTACCCCCATGCTTATCAGTTCCCCAGGCCTTAAAAGTAAGTGGTAACTTCCTGGTGTATGCAGGCATCCTTATGACTAGCTGATTCTGTATTATTTAAAGTCAATGTATCTCTGCTGTTTCTGCACCAATCCCATAATGGGAGCATCATGCTAGAATGCTAGCCACAAATATATTAAGTTAGTCCAAAGGAAGTATCACTTATAAATTTTATTTTTACCCTTATGTCTGTAGTTCTATTGGTGAAATAGCCTTTTGCTCTAAATGGTAATATCAATTTGCTTAAAGTTGTTTTTCTCTGGCTGCGTAATTTTTGAATCACTAGTTGCATGCTGTTATTAATGATTTTCTTGTAGCTATAATCAGATAAAAGAACATTAGTGCTAAACAGGTCAAAAACAATCAAAATATATTTTTGCCATTGTGCTAGATATATCATTAAGTACCTGATTCACTAAGGATTTTTCCCATAGACACAAAATGGGAGAAAAGCCTTAATTAATCTGGCCCTAAGAAAGCTATCAACTGTTCAAGCCATGCTAGGTTTTATTTTGTTCCCTAAAATTTTATATAATGGATATGTATACTTTGAAATAGGGCTTGTACTCTCATATTAAACAAATGGTCCTGGACCATAGGGGAGACAATATGTATGCAGTTACCTTTGAATCGCATACTCGATTCCAATGAAATCCAGGTTAAGTTGAATGAAAAGCTACTTCTTACAGTTCTTTTTTTTTTTTTTTTGAATGGGTTGTATTTTCTCTATCTCCTGCAAACTGAAGCATTACAAGGAAAAATTTTCACTACCCTTTGGTTATGGTGAAAGAGGGGTTTTAAACTCTGCAGATTTTATAGCCAAAAGATATAGCAGACAAGCAGAAGGAAAGCAATTTCATTTAGTAGGAAACCCATTTCTTGGCATATATCCTGTTCATGGCATATGGTTTGATAAAAAAGGCATTAAAAGGCAATAAAAACAGACCTAGTCCAGCTTAAAAGAACAAAGTCATTTTAAACTACATTACATTGCAGGCACTCATGCCTAGTTCTAGTGGTCTTGTTTATAGCAATGTCACACTATGAATCTCAGAATTGTTAGATTCTGCAGAGCTAAATTTTACTCAATATGCAAGTGATGGCTTAGCTATAGAGTAAATGTACTGTGTACAATTCTGCACAAGGGGAGCGGAATGACGGTGTAGGCAACACAGTTCCTGACTAGAATATTCTATATAGAGTATGTGCATAAAAGCAGTATGTAGTTTGGAGAAGTTATGGTTTCTTGTTATTTTACAAGTCAAAAAATGTTACGTAAAATCAGAGAACATGACAACATATAGAAGCCATATGGCCCATCCACACCATCTGGTCAGCTTTACCATCCCTTTCCCACAAGGATCCCCTTTGCTTGTCCCATTCTTTCTTAAATTCAGATGCTGTCCTTGTATGCACCACCTCCACTGGGAGGCTGATGCATGAGTGTATCACCCTTTCTGTAAAGAATACTTCCTTAGATTATTCCTGAAGCTACCCTGTTTATTCCTCATTCCATGACCTCTTGTTCTAGATCCTCTTATACACATGCTCTCTTTCTCCCACACAATGCTCACTCTCACATCCACACATGCTGTCTCTCACTCTCACACATACCTACATGCTCTCTCTCTCTCACATACGCATAGATTCTTTTTCTCTCACTCTCTCCCACACACATACACACATGCTCTCTCTCCCACACATGTTCTCATTCTCACATACATCGATTATCTCCTCTCGCTTTCTCCCACACACATACACACATGCTGTTCTCTCCTACACACATCCACACATGTTCTCTCTCATTTCCAAACATACTCTCGCTCACTCTCACATACACACATGTTCTCTCTCACTCTCATATACACACAGGCTCTCTCTCACTCTCATATACACACAGACTCACTCTCACTCTCACATACACATACACACATGCTCTCTCTTACACATACACATGCAACATGCTGTTTCTCTCTCTCACACATCTATACATGCTCTTTCTCACTCCTCTTTGAAGGAGCAGATAGCAGCAGTCTCCTTCTTCTGCCCCTGCAGCCAAGGGAGCAACTTTTGGGCATGGGGGCCAACCCATATTTTGCCTTGGACTCCTTCCAATAGGGCAGGGCAGGTCAGGGCAGTGCACTCCTCCTCCTCCTCCTCTGAAGCAGTGTGGCCCTGCCGAAATAGACAGTGTGATCAGCAGGGCCTTAGTAATTGGAAAAGTAGCACAGCTCTGCCAGAATCAGCAATGTGGCCAGTGGTGTCAAGCTGCTTTCCCACTTACTAAGGCCTTGCTGACCACTGTCGATTTTGGTGAGTCTGCACTGCACAGCTTTGTCCTCTATTTGAATTCCCACAGGCTGCACTGCTCTCACTGGCAAATGGTGGCAGTATTTTATTTATTTATTTATTTATTTATTTAAGGTCTCTTTTATACCGACATCCGTTGACACATCGCATCGGTTTACAAAAAACAAAAACATTTGGGCGGAGCCCTTACATATAACAGCGGAACAAGATTAACTTTTGGGCGGGGCCCTTACATATAACCAATAGAGTACATTAAACAGGGTGGTGAAAACTAGATATAAATATAAATCAATATGAGTAAACCAACTATATACACAGATAGGAGAGTTCAAAGTACAAAAAACAGCAGGCAAATTCTTAGTCTTAAATCGAAGGCATTCATAGTCATAGCTCGAAGAGTATATATTATAGAGGAATTCTCTAATGGGGGAAATTCTAAGTGGTGGGGGGGGATATGGAGTAGGCTTGCTGGAAAAGCCAGGTTTTCAGTTTTTTTTTGAATTTGGGTGTATGTGTCTCTAGGCGTATATCATGGGGTAGGGAGTTCCATAAGGTGGGGCTGGCGAGGGAGAAAGCTCTGCTAATAGTAGAGGAGAGTTTGAAAGTTTTGATGGGTTGGGCACGAAGGGTTCCTTGAAGGGCTGTGCGGGTGGGTCTGTTGGAGGTGCGGGGGAGGAGGGGGGGTTGATCCAGTTGAGGTTGGAGTTTAACAGACTTTTATGAATGATGGAGAGTGCTTTATAAAGAATTCGTGATTTTATTGGGAGCCAATATAGTTCTATGAGTGTGGGGGTAATATGGTCTCTTTTTCTTGTGTTTGACAGAATCCTAGCGGCGGCGTTTTGCAAAAGTTGTAAAGGCTTGGTATGTATTGCAGGGATGCCGAGGAAGAGAGCGTTACAATAGTCTATTTTAGACAAAATGATAGACTGGAGAACTGTGCGGAAGTCGGAGAAATGAAGCAGGGGTCTGAGTTTTTTTATCGTTTGGAGCTTAAAGTAGCATTCCTTTAGGATGGATTTAATGAATGGTTTAAAGGTGAGATGATTGTCAATAAGGACACCTAGGTTGCGAGTGTGCGGGGGGAAAGTGGTAGATGAGTATGCAAAAGGAATGTCTGGGAGCGGATGCCTGTTAGATATGATTAATAGTTCAGTTTTGTTGGGATTTAGAGCTAGCTGCATGTCATTGAGGAGTTGGTTGATAGAGGAGAGACAGGATTCCCAGTTCTGTAGCGCAGTTTGTAGAGAGTCAGAGAATGGGAAAATGAGTTGCACATCGTCAGCATACATGAAATGCTTGATGTGAAGGTTAGTGAGAAGCGTGGTAAGGGGAAGCATGTATATATTAAAGAGGGTAGAATGATGCCCTTAAGTAGTGGTGCCTTTGACAGTGGCAATATTGGCCATAGGCACGCTACAGTTCTGCTCGAAGGTAGGCACATACTTGCAGTATGGTGTGAATATTTTATTGGGGAGGGGGGAAAGGAGTGGTCTATAAGTGTTCTGGGCTGAGTTCAGAAGTATCCATGTAAGTTATTTTGTGAGAAGTGTATGCCCATACCTTATTGAAGTTGTCCAAATATGTTTACACCTGCTAATGGACTCATGCATTAGAAATTGCATTTCTCATATGTGTGCAGTTTTTGGGTGGGAGGTCTGACTGAAATAATGCTGGTTCAGGGTGAAGTGCCAGAGGGTCTAGGGAAACTGGAAGGGGATTGAGTGAATTGGTAAAGGTATTGGTGAACTGGTGAGTACAGTGCAAGTATTTTAAGAACAGTACATGCACATATTTTCTAAAATTCCTATCTCTGCATTTCAATCAGAGTTATTAGCAGGGCATGTTAAATACTTTTATTTTTATGTTCCTAAAATATATACCTGTTTATAAAATAGGTAGAGAAAATAAGTGTTTTCTGACATTGGAAATATATGCATTTACTACAATATATGCACATACTTTTAAGGAAGAAATACATAGTAATGTACAAACATGCAACACAATTAATAAAATACTTGTATAAATCTCTATGAGATCTATAATCAGACATAGTCTAGCTAGCAATGATAGCTGAATAAACTTATCCAGCAAACTTATCCGGCATATTCAACAGTGAAGCCACACTATTGAATATAGCCAGCTATCTTAATTAGTTAGCTGGCTAATTATAACTGTCTGACTTTAGGACAGCTCTTTGATTCAATCAGACATAGCTGGATAAGTTATACGGCTAACTCTGAATATCAAAGTTAACTAGTTAACTAATTCAAATCCTCCCAGTTATGCCCCTGAACTGCCCCTAACTTATCTGGCTAAATTCTAACCCCCTAACTTATTAGCTGGCTAGAATTTAACCAGATAAAGGCTGAATATATGTGGGTAAGTCATGTAGATGGACAACTATTAAGTTATCCGTCTAAATGACTTTTGAATGTTGACTTATGTGTGCAAATTGTTACAGTGGACAGTTTTGAAAGTTGAGTTCCCTTTGTATTCTTACTTATCCAACTTTGTGAAGAATGCAAAATTAACTGGAAAAATTGTTATAAATAGTCTGTAATAATTGCAATACTGCTTTTGTGGTGTTTTATTTCACTCCAACCTACTGCCAGGTCTTGCTAAGAATCTAGGTTGATGCAAAAGCACATGATATCCATGAAGTCTTCATCCACATTTGAACTATAGCTGTATTTTCATTACTAGCATGAATCACAAATGGGTTAAACTATGTTACTATTTACTACTGTATTATAGATCAGAAATGTTGTTCTTTGCTAGCATGGACTATGCTAACCTTCCTTTCTCTTTAGCGTTAGTACAATACTCATTAAATACCTACTGTTTGTGTGCTTGTGTTAACAGAAGTCCCCATCATCTGAAATTCCTAGTTCTGCATAACATTTTGCATGGGAATAATCCCAAATAACTTGTTTTGCAAGATGATAAAAATGAATTATTTAAAAACATAGAATATGACAGTAAATATAGGTCAAATGGCCTATCCAGTCTTCCCACCTACACCTTCTGTTCAGCTTAACCACTTATCTCCCTCAGAGATCCCCTTTGCTTGTCCCATGCTTTCTTCAATTCAGCTACTGTCCTTGTCTCCACCATCTCCACCGAGAGGCTGTTCCATGGGCTTACCACCCTTTCTCTAAAGAAATGCTTCCTTTGATTATTCCTGAATCTACCCTTTCTTTCATCCTCATCACATGATCCCTCATTCTAGAGCTTCTTTTTCATTGAAAGAGACCTGCCTCCTGTACCTTTATCCCTTGGAGATATTTAAATAGCATATCTCTCCTTTGCCCTCCTTTCATCCAGCATGTACATGTTTAGATATTTAAGTCTGACCCCATGTGCTTTATGTTGAAAACCATTGACTATTTTAGTAGCTGTCATCTGGATGGATTCTATCCAAATACAGGTCAAATATCTCTAGATATTCTTTTATTTATGGTACTCAGGAATTTTGCAGAATGGTTACATGTTTATACTACTTATATAAGTATAAAATATTCTCTTGAATGTAACTGTAGCAAAGATGAAAATTTAATATCTTTAACTGTGGAAAAATATAGGATATGTATGTATTTATCTTATTATTTGGCTATTCTTTATAATAAATTACAGCATCTGAATGCAGTACTAAAAACATACTGTTCTACCTCAACTATGGTAATTCCTGTGAAAGCAGGGGTTGGAGTTGGTCTATATCAGGGACTTCTTATTAGAGAGAGATTTCATTTGTTATGCTGTTTTGGTGTATTAATGTTTTGTGTAAACATCTTTGGGTTCCCTTTTTGAGGAAAAAGGCAATATATAAGAATAAAATAGAAATCAAAATGTATATCATTTTGTGATAGTCCTTTGCAACTTCTGTGCCCTTTCAGACAGATGTTATGATTTGGGTTAGTTTCTTCTGATCAGTCAAATTTCCTCTGTCGCTCTGTCTCTCTCTCTCACTTTTTTCCTTTTTCCTTCCATGTTCATTCCTTCAGGGTTCATTGACTCTGCATTCTCAGCCAGTTGGCTCCTCCTCCTGCATGCTGATGAAAGTCCCTTAGTCTTTTCCTGTGGGCTTCTTGTAGTCCTTCGTGGTATGTTTATGGAAGGAAAAGAGGTGACACTTTGATTCCTCCATTTCCTAGCATCTACCCAGAGATTATCCTTCAATGTTCTCATTTCTGGGGCAGTTTCCAAATCCTACTGCTAGCTTGCAAGAACTGCAAACTAATTTTGAAAGGAAAGCTATCTGCAGGGTTTTCCTTTGAAATTTTGCAGCCAGTGAGAAAGCTGCATACTTTGCACCTGCTTTACATAGGCTATTTCAAATGAAATCAGGGCTATGAATCCTATCTCCACATGATAGACAACTTTGATTGGCTCCCCACCTAGCTTTGCATGTGACTCCAACCTCACTGTCGAACAGCAACAGACCCAATTCCTCTGTTGAAAACTTATCTTTGCAAGAGTCAGTTCACTCTGTCTGCTTCCTCTTCATATTTCAAGCAATGCATGCTCCAGTATCTCAAGTTCCTCACAGACCATATGATGAGCATACTCCCATCCTGACACCTACCACTGCACCCACCATACCCCCTCCCAAACAAAAAAAAAATAAATCTTTTAAATTCTCCCACATGAACTTCTGCATTTGGTGGTTAATTTACTTTTTCATTTTGTCTTATTTATTTTGTTAAGTAATATAGACTTTATTATTTTTTTTTATGATAGAACTTCCAGTACCCAATGAACACTTTACTTTCTTACTTTCCTGACTGCTGTGCTAGCCAGGGGCCAGGATTTCCTTCTGCATCCTCCGTGTATGTGCCCTCTGAACTCTGAGTTCACTGAGGTCTCCTAATGTTTATTACACATTTTACACCAGGTTAAAACAATCAGCAAAACATCCTTCCACATGAAATGAAGCATATAAATATTTAGAAAGGCAAGTTGATAACATAACATTTTGTTTAATTGTATATATAGTGTATATACTTTTCTTTTGAAAAAGTTAATGAACAGATATTTTGTTCAATTTCTAAAGTCTTAAAATAACGTCAACTTTTTTTTGCTTATTCCTTGTGAATAGATTTTTTAATTTACCCTCAAAAGCTTTTTATTTTACAGCAAACATGGAAGCTCCTACATGCAATTCATTAGACAGGGTTTGTGTTCAGATTTATTATTCATTAATATTTATTTTTCCCTCTACAAAGTTTTGTTTTCATTCCCTGGTTCCCTGTCCCTAGCAGCTGTCATTATGGTGCTCGTTTGCTAGACTGAGCTGGGGAAAACAAACACCTTCTTCAGAAGCTGTGGCCAGGGCCAACCTGAGCTTCTGGCAGAAATAAGTATTCAGCTACAGTACGACCAATGTTCTTCCTTGTAGGCACAGCAAATTACCATTGTCTCCCCCCCCCCCCCCCCCAAAAAAAAAAGAAGCATTTTAAACCTTCTACTGCGTAAGGATATCCTCTATCACAGTCTGATGCTCTGATACTGATAGACCAAGCTGCTTTTCTATTTAGCAAGCTTGCTCTGCTGGTGCCAACTTTATGAGAACAGCTCAATCAATGAAGTTTAATGCATTTCAGCAGGCTCCAATGGTACTCCATGAACTCTGCTTGGATAAGTTTAACCGGTTGAAAAGATGATGTGCTTGTGGATTCTGCTTAAATCCTGCCTACTTTGTGCTCAGAATATATCTAGTTGTTTTGAAAAGTGATAAGAAAATAGTTGCTTTTAGTGATATCCCTGCTCCTCTGATACGCTTTGGAATGTGGTTGTTGTTTGATCTTGCCCCCACACAGAGTAAACATCCATGCCTACATGTAAATGGATTTATATAATATTGACTTTCCCCAGCCAATGCTATTCTCATTGTTTCATATTGCATAGAGTTTTAATAGCATTAATTCCAAGCCTTTGAATACATTCAAATGGAAATGACAGACTATTCAAGTGAATGCCGTAACAGCTAAGGAAAGTAAAATGCGAGGCAAGAGGCTTGAGGTATAAATGAAGTCTGCCTCTGAGCGGTTGGAAAGACCTTGATCAAAGTCAGGTATCATTATGTGTATGTTTTTCGCTAGTGCTTACCTTAACTGTAATCAAGGTCCTCCCAAGGTTTCTTTGTTGTGATATAATGTATGCCATAAAGCTAGGTCTGGGAGTACAGACTGCAGATTACACCGTTTGTGGTAAAGAATTAAAGCAAGCAGCAGCATCAAGAGACAGCAAGATATACATTATAGGAACACCAACTCATGTATCGTACTATAATTCATTTAGCCACCAGGAGAAGCAGTAGAGAGGAACAAAGGAAAAATATCTTGAGCTGTTAAACTTTTGCCAGAGGACCAGTAAAAGTGCAAGCAATGGGGGGATGGGTCATGTGCTAGGTTGCCAAATAGTTCTAGAAGATCCAATAAAATTCAAGTTTAATGTAATGAATGTTTTGAGAAAAGAATGTCACATGGGATTATGTTTTGTGTATTTCAGTTGATACTAGCTTTGTATTTGTGGAGGCAATTAGAAAGATGCTGTGAAGATGCACTTTCACTGGGTGTAAATAAGCTATAGGTCATTTTCTTTTCTTTTATTGAATGCAGTTACTAGAGAAAGACATGTTAGCTATCAGTACTGGAAAATTGTTCACACAAGAAGACTTAGCAGACTTTCATTTGCCTGCAATATATAGAATTATATGGTTCTAATATAGGCACCACGACCCTGCGTCCCTTCAGTGTCCCTCCCCCATGAATAATCTTCCAGGTCTCTTTCTTTAAATATCAACTGTCTTTATTGATTTATTCAAAACTTTTTACTCAAGTATATGTTATATAGCTAGATTATAGACAGATATATAGTAACATAGTAATGACGGCAGAAAAAGATCAAAATGGTCCATCTATTCTGCCCAGCAAGCTTCCCAAGGTAGAAAATGCCACTCCGTGCCAGTTAAGCTTTTTTATTTATTCCATTCCTCTAGCCTTTTATTTTTATTTATTTATTTATTTGTGGTTTTTTATATACCGAAGTATAGCGTTTTGCCTTCACTCCGGTTTACAGGATGTTTATCCCAAGCCCCTTTGATATCCTTCACAGTTTTAGCCTTCACCACTTCCTCCGGAAGGGCATTCCAGGCATCCACCACCCTCTCAGTGAAGAAATAGTATAATCTTAAGTAGAATATTTACTTTGCACTTCATCTAGCTGCAATGTATTGGCACACAAAATCCACACCATGCAGTTCTTACTAACCTTTTCATTTTAGATAATCCACCCAGATGATGTTTATTTATAATCTGAGTTACATAGTTCTTTGTCCTTTATATTTTCACTTCCCCAGCCACTCAATGTTTGTAGTCTGAATATTAGGGGACTTAAGTTTTAACTAAATTAAATTACTACCCCAGCACCAGCTAGGGGGCTTCCTAATCTAATGGCACACAACTAACCCTCTTTCCTCTTGTCCTAATAACAGGCTGATGCAGTAATCTGGGCATTAAGAAACTGTGAGCTGGTTTTCAGCACACATTTGTTAACACCCAGATGAATGTTTTAAAAATTCCCAATTCAGTAAGCTAATGAAATGCAAATGCATTAGGAGCTAAAAAAAATGTTTAGAGTAAAATGTGCATTTGGCACAGGTCTAATGTGTATTTTAAGTCTGGAAAGGGGGGGGGGGGGGGGTGTGCAGGCATCCCTGACAGGCACTCAGTGAAAGCAGCCACCACCACTTAGTCAGGTAAATACTGATTTATCTGGCATGGGTGACTTCTACTTAGCTGAATAAGTATTTATCAGTACTTATCCAGGTAAGAAGTGGCAGCTGCTAGTACTTAGCCAGAAAGGACAGACATCTGTGGACATTTAAAAACATTTTTTTAACTTTTGTAGAGGTAGCCAATGACGGATTTAGGATTTTTGCCGGTCCTAGGCACTAGTGATGCTGTCTCTCCCTCCTTCCCCTGGACAAGGGACAGTGAGCAGAAGGTCTAAGGCATAGCCTCCTTTTCTCTGCTCTACCTGTTCCATTCTCACCTCCTCCCCTCACGTCTCTGAATGACAGGGAAGAAAAGGCTGGATTAGGGAACAGAGTGGCTTTTTCAGACTCCCTGTTTTGGTGTAGGGGAACCTGGGGCAGTGGAGCCTGGAATAGGGAGTAGAGCACGTTTTCTTTGCTCTGTCCCTTCCAGCCTTACCCTCCTATTGTATGCTGAGTGAGATTCAGCCCAGCTAGGAGATAGCATCTTCAGTTGGCCCGCTGCCATCTCTCCAGCTTTCCCCCTCCCCAAATTGTGCTGCCCTAGGCACAGGCCTAGTGTGCCTATTGGCAAATCCAGGCCTGGCAGTGGCACTGGAAACTTAATTTCAGCTCTGACCTGGAGTTAATTTTGTAGCACTTAAAAAGGTGTTCTGGCCAGATGTGGTCTCTCTGCCTTAGGGAGTACTGCTTAATGCCCTCTTGCATGCAATTTCCATGCAAGGGCCCTAAGCAATACTCCCATTTGCAAACACACATTTTCTGCACACAAAACTCCTTGCTGCATCGGCTGAAAGTTTTGCACACAGAAAAAGGCACGTTGAAGTACAGGCAGAAAGGTGCATTTGGCTGAATGCAACTTTCTGCATTGGCCTGATTATTAGCTGGTGAGCTTCTGCCATTGCAGCTGCCTATACTGTGACAAATCCTGTCCCCTCACACTTATTTACTCTCCCTCCCTTTATTCATTGATCACTAGCCAAAAACCTGTAACAGAGCAGGTGAAGAAGACAGGGGGGAAAGGACCTGCTTCCCAGACACTCCTGCTGGTGCCAGTGGCTCCATCTAGTCCCACCCCCTATGGGGCCTGACTCATCAGTAGCTGCTACTACCAAAAGCCTATACCAAAACGGGTTGAAGAAGGCACAATGTGGGCAGTGGAAAGCCTGCGTCTGTAATCCTTATCATACCTGCAAGTAGCTCTTAGAAACAACGCACACCATTACATTTGAATAACGAGAATTTTATTGGTTTGGACAAAATAATGGCCGCAGCCCAATAAGCAATGGTAATATTATACATTACTAAATTGAGCAATAAACATAATTGGCCATCATAAACAACACTGTAACTTGTTAAAAAACTGAACTCTTAGTGACCAGCGCTCCCCCGCCAACCTGTGCTACTGTCAGAGTTTTCTGCTGCGCATGCGCCCTCCTTGGCCGTAGAAGCCGGGGCTGTCGAAATTACCGGTGACCCGACCGTGGAAGTCAGGGTCGATTGGTCCATTCGCCTCTTTGCTCGCCCCTCTAGGCTGGCCCCTTTCTGAGCTGCCTGTTCTAGTGGCCCCGAATGGCCGCCGCCCCTCAGGCCACGGCCTACTTAAATGGTAGAGGTCTGGATCGCAAAAGGGAAGCTCAGCTGTAGGAGCTTCCCTTTTAACCAGACCGCCGGGCCCGCCCCCCACCCTCCTCTTCTCTCCCCTACCTCCCCCTTTTCTCTCCCCGCCCCCCCCCCCCCCCCACGCTGGCTCCCGCCCGTCTTGCCTTCCACGCCCCATTGTGCCTCACTCCCTCAGTGTCTGTCGTGAGGCTCTTTGGAGAAAGGATTCCTCAGCAGCTTGATCTCCCAGGCCCCTACATTGCCACCAGTAGTCATTCCATCTGGCTTTACTCTCTGTTATGTCTGCCTCATCAATGGCCAACACTGATATCACCACCAAAAGCCTGTGATAGAGCAAACTGAAGAAAAAAGGCTGGAAAGGACTCCTCTGAAACCTGATTTCTTGGGACTACATCTACAACCAGCAACCAGGGCCAGAGCAAAGCTGTTAGGCACCCTAGGCAAACCTTACAGCCTGGCACTCCAAACTCCTCACCCACTCCGCAGCAGTCACATCCTCATTATCATTCCCCACAGGTTGCACCCTCCACCCACACACACGCGTACACACACACACACACACACACACACACACACACACATTTAAAAAAAATGTGCATTTAGAATAACAGATTTTATATGAAAAATGACAAAGTAACTGTCTTTTATTGAAGCAAAAATATTACTGATGTATATTATATTTACATGTTCTGCTGTGGTGTCAACTAGAAAACCCTGCAAAGAAGAAATTGAAACCCATATTGTATGAGACCTGTTGTGATGCATGTTGGGTGTAGGCTTGACCCTCAGAAAACCAGTAAATGGAATTATAATTACAATGTAGTAAATCTCACAGAGCAAATTAGCAGTAAATGTCAGCACTCAAAACAGTAACCATCTTACCCCTAAAAAGGTAACACTGAAAATATTACAACAGGCCCTAAAACACCAATATACCTCCTATTAGGAAAATAGAACAAGCCAGTCTGCTATAGATCTCTACATAGAAACACATTAGCAGAATATCTCACCTCAGTTACATATATAGACAGGCAGACCCTCACCAAATACAGAATAAAGAAACCATAAATAGAAATGTGCAGACCAAAAAAGTGAACTGGAAACCTCAAGAAGCCAGACTCTGTATACAGTTCAACAATAGAAAAATAAAAACATCATTGTTCCTCATAAAAATTAAACAATAAAATCAAGAAATATAAATCATTAATCATAATAGCAAAATCATACTAAACAAAAGAATAAATGTTTCAAATAAAATTAAAAACTCAAACTCATAAAAATATTCCAAATATCAATAAAATATTTTAATACAGCAAACATCAAATAACACCCCCAAATTAAAACTAATAAGGATACAACTAATTACCTTTTCTTCATACCTGGGAACCTTTGGTTTTCAGATGCCCTGAGATTGTCATAGATTAGCCATAGATGGGGCAATGTTGCTGCATTTATGGATGTGCATTTGTTGTGTATTCATTTGTTGCAGAGGTACATGTGTATCTCACAGACTTTATAATACATGTGTAAAAACATATATTATGCATGCACTTTTAATAATGAGCTATGCACAAACTATCCATTTTTATGCATGTACTATAAGGTCCACAAGGTATGTGCACAATTGAAGGTCCACAATTGAAGGTCCACAATTGAAATAAATGTACATCCCTACGTTGCATACAACCTTCTTTCTCTCTCTCTTTTGCCCACAGACACATGCTCTTTCACACATGCTTTCAATCACAAACATGCTCTCAATCACACTCACATACATGCTTTCAATCCCTTACACAAATTATCTCTCCATACACATGCTTTCAATCACACACACACACACACACACACACACTTTCAATCACACACACACATTCTCTCCACATACTCACGCTCTCTCCACATACTTGAGTCACAAACACACACTGCTCTAAAACATACTCACATGTGCTCTCAATCACACACACACACACATGCTCTCTCCTCACATGATCTCAGTTACACACACACATACATGCTCTCTCCACACATGCTTTCAATCAGTCACACAGTTGCTATTTTTCCTCACTCACTACCCCCAAAACCACAAACGGCAGCAGCAGTCTCTTCCTCCTTCCTTTGCTCTCTCACTCCAAGCTTCTGCCCATTATTTTCTGCTGAGGGAATGGGCTCTGCCTAGCCTCTCTTTACTATCTTCAGCCATGGGCTTGATGGTCTCCACCATGGCCTTCCCGGCTTCTCTTCTTTCTGTCTTAAGAACATAAGAAATTTCCATACTCAGTCAGACCAAGGGTCCATCAAGCCCAGCATCCTGTTTCGAACAGAGGCCAAACCAGGTCACAAAAACCTGGCAATTACCCAAATACTAAAAAGATCCCATGCTACTGATGCAATTAATAGCAGTGGCTATTCCCTAAGTAAACTTGACTAATAGCCGTTAATGGACTTCTCCTCCAAGAACCATCCAAACCTCTTTTGTACCCAGCCACACCAACTGCACTAATCACATCCTCTGGCAACAAATTCCAGAGCTTCATTGTGCATTGAGTGGAAAAGAACCCTCGCCGACTACTCCTAAATGTGCTACTTGCCAACTTAATGGAATGCCCCCTAGTCCCTCCACCATTCGAAAGTGTAAATAACCGATTCACATCCACTTGCTCAAGACCTCTCATGATCTCAGACCTCTATCACATCCCCCCTCAGCTGTCCCCTCTCCAAGCTGAACAGCCCTAACTTCCTCAGCCTTTCCTCATAGGGGAGCTGTTCCATCCCCTTTATCATTTTGGTTGCCCTTCTCTGTACCTTCTCCATCTCAACCATATCTCTCCCAAGATGTGGTGACCAGAATTGCACACAGCAGTAAAGGTATGGTCTCACCATGGAGCGATGCAAAGGCATTATGACATTTTCCATTCCATTAACCATTCCCTTCCTAACAATTTTCAACATTCTGCTTGCTCTTCTAACCGCTGCAGCACACTGAGCCGACGATTCCAAAGCATTATCCACCATGATACCCAGATCCTTTTCCTGGGTGGTAGCTCCCAACATGGAACCCAACATTGTGCAACCACAGCAAGGGCCATTCTTCCCCATATGCAACACCCTGCACTTGTCCACATTAAATTTCATCTGCCATTTGGATGCCCAATCTTCCAGTCCTGCAAGGTCCTCCTGTAATTTATCACAGTCTGCTTGTGATTTAACTACGCTGAATAATTTTGTATCATCCGCAAATTTGATAACCTCACTCGTCGTATTCTTTTCCAGATCATTTATATATTTATATTGAAAAGCACCGGTCCAAGTACAGATCCCTGAGGCACTCCACTGTTTACCCTTTTCCACTGAAAAAATTGACCATTTAATCCTACTCTCTGTTTCCTATCTTTTAACCAGATTGTAATCCACGAAAGGACATCGCCTCCTATCCCATGACTTTTTAGTTTTCGTAGAAGCCTTTCATGAGGGACTTTGTCAAATGCCTTCTGAAAATCCAAATACCCTACATTTACCAGTTCACCTTTATCCACATATCTCCATCTAGCATTGAAGCCTCTCTGATAAGTATCAAAAATTGACATTAATAATGTCTCCAATTGAGAGTGGTCTGAAACTTCATGGTTATAGATAATCCTGGAGCTGCTTTAATACCATACCCTCAATCAATTTTGCCAGGAATAATAATACCAGCTGGAAATTGGACAATACTATTTGATCTAAACTTGGTTTCTTCAGCAAAGGGAGAATTATTATCCATTTAAGAGGGCATAGTAAGTAGCCTTCTGTCAGAGATAAATGCATGATCTTAGCCAGAAGATTTCTGATCTCTTGCCAAAGTACTTTTAGGATCGCTAGAGGGCTGAGGTTCAAAGGGTATGAGGTAATATGTATCCTATTTAAGATTTTGATAATCTCACAGCTTGTCATGATGGCAAAACAACCCCGGGGTTTCACCTATTGTTTGTACTTTGCCCTCTCAAGGATTGAGCCCAGTTGGAAATTTGGCCCATAACACTGTCAGACAAAATTGTCAAAGCCTCTCAAACAGAAGGTCCACAATCAACAGATCTGAAAAGAGACATGGTAGGTACCTTCCTATAAAAGATCACACTTTATCAAGACAAATCTGAAAACTACTGTCCAGAGTCAAACATTCCATTCCTGGGAAAACTAAATTCAACTGAAAGACTAATTGGCTGAAAAAAAAATTGTTTCATCCTTGCCAATCCAACTTCAGACAAGGATATAAAAGATACACTACCCTTTCTCCCTGCCAGGCTTTGATGCTAGTCCTGCTAGATTTCATAGCAGCTTTTTGCCACTGCATATTACACAGTCTTGCTATCATAACTAGCTGAGGCTGGCTTGAGTGGCAAGGTTCAAATACTTTCTCATAGACAGCAATCTGCACACAGGTCTGTAACTACCTCATCTGCTTCCTTGGCAACACTTGCGGGATCCCATAGGGTTCTATATTATCACCAGTACTTTCAACCTCTACCTCTGGCTACTAGTCTAGTTGATTCAATCTTTTGACATAGAAGCCTATATTTATACAGTCAATGTTCATAAAGTACTAACAATACATTCAGATCCAGCAACTGCCATTGAAAACAACATGTCTCACAGTCTTCCAAGAATAGACAGAGACTCTGTGGGTACAAAATACAAATGGATAGGTCCCACATCTTAAAATCTTATTCAGAAACTGTGTAATTCCCCTAAACTTATAGGTAAATTGCTTCAGAGAAAATGAGAACTATTACAGTTAGCAAAAGTGTTTGGTTTACAGAAGAATTGAGAAATCTGGAATGCCAAAGATGGAAATTCTAAAAGATGCGGCTTAATCGAGGGAGAATGCAGGACAGAAAGACTTGTAAAAAGCACCTTGGAGCTTATAATGAGAAGGTGAGAGAAGGAGACAAAGAAATTGTATTTCTCTGATAAACTACCTCAAGATAAAAATAAATTGAATGAATTATTCAAAATAGTTACAAATTTTCAGAGCTCTTCCCATGTCTGGTCAATCATTTCAGAGGAGAATCAAAATGAGAATTGACTAGCTAATGGCTATCCTAATCATGTAAAAGTAGATCTGTGACATTAGAAAATCTCTGGACAAGACCTTATTAATGGTGGTACAAACAAATCCTTATCAAAAGCAATTATTACATTTTATCCAGTTGTGGAAGGAGTTGAAACCTAAATAATATTAGATGTGATGCAGGAGGAAATTATCACTTATGCTGAGGTTCTATCAATAGGCAAACACGTTTCTACATTTGATCTAGTGTCCCAGAAGAAGTTAAGAGTTTGCTGTTACTAAGCTAAACTAAACAATTGTCTTCTGGATATTGCCTCTGCTGCATTGATTAAAGGGGAAAAGGAGAGTCTCTTGGTACCCCTTCTTTTGATCATTAATATGTCTTATAAGACATATTTTTTCCTAGTTAGCTAAAAGAATCTGTTGTTTGTCTTTGCTTAAAGAATCATTCCCTTGATTCCAATATATTAAATAATTATAGGCCATTATTGTAGACAAACAGATAGAAAGCGTGGTAACATTATAACTAACCCCATTTTAGAGGAAAATAAATTGTTGGATACTAAACAATCAAGGTTTCATTGATAGACTGCCTACTTTATAACATTTTTGTCTTTGAGTAATTTAGCATTAACTCATTGGTAGGCAACCCATCTTCTACCTCCTGCAAACATTGATTCAACCTTTCTGCATTTTACTGATGTTCAATTTCTAACTCACAGTAAATTTATAAATCATCTGCCTACATAATGCACTTGAGGCCTGCTACACTGTTTATTTGAGGAAGAGAGACAGGATTCAGCATTCTGGATTGCCGAACTATTAATCCCAGGCAGAACTGAATTAAGGGTCAGGCCCACTGGGAAATAGCCCAGGGTACCAACCCTATATGGCTGCTAATTATCGTTTTGAAGGGGTACCAAATTATTAGCCTACCACGGAGTGCCCACATGCCTCGTTCTATTCCTACAGAATAGACAGCACATTTGCCCAAGACACTTTCTGTATTCTTCACTTCAGAAAAGATGAGAGCTAATCATGCATTTTGCCTTTAATACCATGGGAAAGGGACTGTGACTGCCCCCATCTATTCAATGCTTCATTAAACCATACCCACCTTATAGCCTTTAAACTGGTTTAAAACTTAAACCATGTTAAAGTTGTCAAATTAGGTTAGTATAGAGAGGTGAAAACTAATTTGAAGCAAATCTCTGCGGTGAATCTGTCTGGAAGAAAAAGGGAAAAATACAATGAAAAATGGAGTAAGTGTGGAATAAGCATTAGACAGCTATAGCAATTATTCAGGAGGTCAAAAAGTAGCATGAAGGAGGGCAAGGGTTAATAAGTACTAGTTGCTGATGTATATAATTAAAAGCCTTTGAAATTTGGTTTCATATTTTCAGATAAAATATGAACAAATAAAGTCTCATTCATTTTATAGGGTCCAGTTCAAGGATTTCACACAGCTGCTGTGCTGTTCTATATTGATGCTATATTCATCTGAAAAAAATCAATCAATCAGATTGACTTCTTGAGTTTTTCCAGCAAATGAAGTTCAGACATGTTGCAACACATTGCCTGCATAAAATGACTGAACCAGCCCCATAAGGATTTAGATGGTTTAGTGAAATGGAAATGCATTGATGCTTCCCTCTAGTTCATTAATTTGAATAATGATCTTTGACTGTTCTCAAACTTATATAAAGCACTGGACTTGGCTCACTTCAAAGTGGACAGGAATCCCTCTTCAAAATCCAACAGCATTACTGGTAAAAACTGAAACCATGGCTGGTAATGTTAAGAGAGGCTCCAAAATTGTCATCGGCTTGGTTAATGAATAATATGTGTGGTACCAGAAGTGACCCCCATCAAACCAAAGATCATAAATTGCAAGTAACACATGCGTCTACTTTATCCTATATTCTCCCACAATGTGGAATGCTTTGCCTAGGGATAATATGATTGTTTAGAAAGCAGGTTAAGACCTTTAATTTTAATGAAGAATATGTTAAATTTTATTGTTTTATGTTTTTATTGTGCATGTTATTTGTGATCTGTGTTGATCAGATTCTGGAGATTGCAGAATACAAAGATTGCCAAATAAATAAATAAATAAAATAAAAGTGAAAACATGTAGAAAAAAACTACAGAAAAGCTTAAAGCATCCACTGTTGGTGCTGCTTCCACACTATGAAAAGGAAAATAATTTTTCCAGCCCTGTCAAGTGACACCTTTTACTGACATAACTCCTAAAACTCAAATTATTCAATGCTGAGAGCAGTATCCAAAGCACAACACACAGAAAAAAACCCCCCAAAACATTCTACATCTGAGAAGAGTCATTCTGCTAAAATGCATAACATGGATTCTTATGGGAAGTGTGAATCCAAAGTTAAACATTTGTGAAGACTACAAATAAGAATAAAAGTAACAAAGAAAGGATGAGAGAGATTATCTCAAATTTAGGAAGAAAGTTAAGCCTACACTCTTTACTTAGGCATATTTTTGATGATTTTATGATCTTAATGTTATTCTAATGTACAGATTTTACCTCTATCAGTTAACTTTAATGGTGCCTTTTAGGAATTTTTTTTGCATGTCAAATGTGTTTTGTATTGTATTAATTTGTGGAAGAAAATGTGTTATCCACATTGATCAATGGAAATAGGGGAATAGAAGAATTTGTAAAATAAAAATAAATAAATTTAATAAATAAAACTGGTCAGGCCCAGTTAGAGCAACTTTTTATTTTCTTTCTGCTTTCAGAAGCAGAACTTGTTCGTATGGTGGATTATTTTATCAACCTGTAATTATTCTCAGTTCATAAAAATTGGCTCCTATTCTGTGGAAGGAAATTGCGACTACCCGGCCACAGAGGGTGGCTGATGCTGCAGAACAAGGCCACTAACCTTGTGCTTTGTTTGAAGCTTTCAATGGTGTGGGCTCGCAGCCACTGAACATTTTGAATGAACACAGAGGGTTATTGGTAATGAAGATGGGGGTGCTAGGAAGGACATAAAAAGTGACCTGAGTGAAAAGAGAAAAGATGAAACATGGTTTCTCTCCAGTTCTTAGCCGAGGATGTCTAAGATTTGGAGTGGGCAACAATATTATTTATTACTATTATCATTATTGGGATGTATTACCTGTATTACTGAATAGGAAATTCACCCAAGGCAGGATGAAGGTGTTTAATTATACATTAGGCATAGAAGCATAATAAAGCTCTAAATCTAGAATAAGTAGACAATAAAAGGTACATTTAAAAAAATCTGCATGTGGGTCCATGAGTGCGTGGTTTCCAGCGCACACATGGATGCGACTATTTTATAACATGCACACGCAGAACTTACTACTGCTCAAAGGAGCAGATAACTTCAAAAATAGGGTTAGATAGGGTAGGTTTAGGGGTCGGGGAGGAGAGGGGAAGAGGGAGGAAAGATAGGGTTAGGGATAGAAAAGTTCCTCCCAGTCCGCTCCTTAATTAGAGCGGACTGGGAGGGAACTGGGGGAGGCCCAATTGCATCACTGTGCATATTTTTCTAAAATCCCCCCTGCACGTGGAGCAGGTCACCCGCCCGTACATGCACGTGCAGTCTGGGCGGGGGCGAGCCAGGACAGGGCTCATGTGCATGTGGGACCAGTACAGGTTCTCAATTCTTCTGTAAACCATGGAACACTTTTGCTAACTGTGGCCAGGATTCATCATTCTTTGCAGAATGATGAATCCTGCGAAAAAGGGGGGTGGGAGGGAGAAGGGGGGGTGGGCCTGCGAAAGTCCACAGCCTTCGCAATACGGTGGTGTGCCAGCTGCTGGCTTTTGCACCAAATAGTGCCACCGTGAAAGGTGGTGCTATTCGGCGTGCTACTGCCGATGATAATGTTAGTAACATTATCGCCGGCAGCGAAGACACCGCCGTCTCCGCCCCTCCCCACCACGACTCCTCCCCTCCCCCTAATTTGCATGATATCGCATGCGAAAAGGCCCTTTTCACATGCAAAATGGCCTTATCGCGTGCTTTAGGGCACATGAGGACGCTTTAGAAAATAACCCCCTGTAATAGTTCTCATTTTCTCTAAAATGATTTCATTTATTGCTTTCAGTATAATCCTGTCCTGTTTCTCAGTTTACTCATCAGCACTACCTCCTCATTGGACTTAATACCTCTTTAATGATAGCTTCCATTATTCGTGGAGCTACACAATCCTTCGTGGACCTCATTCTTTGCATTAATGTAGAAGGGAAGTAGAATATATCATATCCTTTAAAGAGAATGAGATCAAGGAATAATCTGACTAAACAATTTGAACATATGAAGAGTAACTTCTAAATTCTTGTGGTTATGTAATAACACAGGGAGGATAACTATCAAACAACTGTGTGTGGTGGCATATATGTATGCATATATATGCATATATTTACCCTACAACATATGCATACATACAGAAATAAAGTGGGATTTCAGAGAGTAATTCGATATATTTTAAAACATGTGGGTGCAATTGCAATTGTCAGTTTTATAAATTATACCACCAGTTCACCCAGTCCTTCTCCAGGTCATCGAGAATCTCCTGGTTCTTTAGCCTGAATGACCCAGAGTTCAACAGACCTCCCACCTGACCAACAGTACCCAATAAATACATTTAATATCACTTACGCATGATAATGAGCAGGGGTAAAATTCCGTGGGTAAGTTGGTAAATCTCTGCACATAACTGACTTTTAAAATAGCAAATTACGTGCATCAATGTTGCTCCCTCCCCAGAACACCACCACTTTACTTACATATATAAGCACAGATGGGCATACCAGAACAGAATGATCACCCAACCTGCAAAATCTACCCTGAGGAAACGCGCTCTATCCACAGCGGGCCAGTCTCTCTGGAACTCCCTACCACCGGACCTCCGCCTTGAGCCGTGCCATACTACTTTTAAAGTGAAACTCAAGACTTGGCTCTTCCGTCAAGCTTTCCCAGAGAGCTAAAAGCAAGAAGAACAACAACCACCCTTGTCTTACAGCAATAATGTAATGTCTATATTGCTTATATTGCTTCAGTTATATGTTCCAAGTTGTGTTCTAAGTTGATCTTAGTTGTTTCATAATAGATTGTACTTTATTTTAGATTATCCGTTCATTATATACGATATGTTCCATGTAAACCGCCTCCCCGGCGATAGTTATCTCTGTTAAATGTGAACCAGAGTGATATGTATTGTATACAGGAACTTCCGTATATAAAAACCAAAAATAAATAAATAAATAAATAAAATCAAAAACACGCACGCGTGTTTGTTTATAAAATAGCATTTAAATGAGTAGATGCTACTATACTCATTTATACAAATTTTTGCACACTACTGAAAATTCACCCTAAATCTAAATCTAAATATGCAATGTCACTAATATTATTTAAAAGACAATCTGTACCATTCACTAATTGAATATTCATTATTGTGAGTGGAAAACCTTCACTTGCAATTACAATAACATCATGCCCTTTACCTTTCTGAAAATGAGCAGCATTGAGAAATTTTCCTTTTAATTATTTTTGAACATGACTGTTAGGATTTGGTTTATTGTAGAATTATAGCATTATCTTTCGGTTGGAATCTTGTGTTTATGAATAATATGAAAGCTATATTTCATGTTTTATTGTAAACTGCTTTGATTTTTCCTTGAAGAGTGGCCTACCACGTAAATAAACTAAATTAAAAAAGGGAAGCATCTGATGTGTCCCCTGATATTCCCACATTGCTTGAAGCACGTTGGCAACGTGGAACCTCATTCTGGATTAAAGTAACATGGTTGGCATTCAGGTTGCAGAAATATTACAGCATCTCTTCAGTATTATTTAATTTTTTTTCTCTTGCTTAGAGTCAGCTGGCCTGATGTCACAACTCCCTCATGAGACTCCTCACATTTGCTCTCTTCTGCAGGAAACTCCTCCCCTTCTCTGTCTGAGGACAGCTGCTGTCGGAACACCTCAGGAATGTCCTCTTCATGGGGTTCCTCAGGTCGTCTGGATCAAAAGCAGCAGATGGCCTTCTGAGAAACCCCCCTTATTCATTTTCTCCTCCACAGAGGATTCACCTGAAACTCTGGCTGCTGCGGCAGGGACCTCTGAGAGATTAGCAGCAGTAGCCTCTGAAATAACCTTTTCTCTTATAAGGAAAAGAAGTAACTATGAAGTCACCAAGTTGCAGCAAGTCTTTGCCAGCATTATCGTGGTTCAGTAAGCAGTGCAGAGATAGAGCTGTATAAACTTTATTCAAGAAGAACTGTGTTTAGTGAAGATCTCTCTAGAAATGTATATGCTTTTCCCATGGACAGCATGTGTCCTGAGTGCTGCCAAATGAGGCTTGCTACTATCTGCAGCATACTGAGTTGTCTGCAAGGTGTCCATACTATTTTACCGTCTTGACCAGATACTTCAAAGCAATGCTTCATCTTTGTTTTCTATAAGTATGCATCCCTGCAGCGTGAGAGAGAATAGTATGTACAGAGAAAATATAAGAAGTGTACATGCTGTGAGCAGCATCTATCCAAACAATACAGAGGAAAGACTGCAAAAGAAAGAGGAAAGATATGAAATACTGTATGTAGACAAAGAAAGCATGAGCTCTTGGTGTCAAAATTTGTTAGACAATTTGAATTCCAACTAAAATTTGTGAGGACATGGGACAATAATTATTTTTCCTTAATACTTTTGGAGCGGTTCTGGCTATTTTGGTTTTTTTTAGTAATTCCCTAGTTAGGAATTTCTTTCTTCAGTTTTGCTCATTTTGAAGCTTTGTATCTTTTGCCTTTTTTTTGCTTTATTATTTTTATCATTCTTATATTAAGTTTTTGACCTTTGTGTTTCTTTGGTAGTTTTAACTGTTTTTTCAGTTTTGTTTATCTGACTTTGTTTATTATATGTATCTATCTCCCCTCTAACCTCTCTTTTATACAGGCAGGAAATTGTCTTTGGCTGCTACAGCTCTGTCTAGGCCCACTGCAGCTAGTAGTGAGTCCTCTGAGGACAGCGGCAGTTGATAATTTTCAGGTGTCTGACCAATGCAGCAGCTGGGAATTGTACACCTTTGCTTCATATTAGCAAAAGAAAGGTGCCTAGCCAGAGTTGAGTAAAATGTTCCATATTTGAAACAGAGCAATCAAGATGCTATCACTGCATTGTGAGATGCTTGATGAGTAGCTTTTAAGGTATGTGTGTATGCAGGTGAGACAGAGAGCCATATAACCAGAGGGCAGAAGTATCAGGCTTGTTGTAACAGTATTTAAAAGATAGCCTATCAGAGTAACAGATGGAGAACACCAAGGAATTATTAAATTCCTCTAGCCAACTCCTGTGCGCAATGAATATGCATAATATAGATTTGCATGCATTGCCTCCAGTATATGCAAATATATCTCCTGCATATTCATTGTGGATATCCTGAAAACAAGACCAGTTTGTGGCTCTGGAAGACTGGAGTTGGCCATTTCTGTGCTAAAAAACATTAATAATCCCTACATATGTAACTATTTTAGGGATCTACATTCTTTTGAAATGAATGGGCAAAACATAACAAATGTGCCCATATCTGTTTCATTTGTGGCCACCGAAAATGAATGAAAGGTCCCGCAGATGAAATTAATAATATTCATCCCTTTCATCTATATTTCCCATTCATTTCTATAGCCCATTGAAATCTATGCAGTTTAATGCTGAGAAAAAAGGTAAATGATAACTATAACAACCAGCTTTTTCTTATGTGACTTCACTACCTTTTCAGAGCCTTGTTAAGGCCATAGAAGGTCAAGTTGGCAGGAAGACAAGAAAGAGGACAAATCACAGTGCAGCATAATTTTAAATAGCCTAGAGCTGCTATCTGGATCGCTGATATCCTCCCACTATAAAGTCTGAAAATGTTCAAGAAACAGTCTATATTTCCTGTCTAGCTCTTGGTGTAGAAGGATGTGATAATAGGAGCTCTCATAAAGTTTTTAAAAAGCTTAACTTTTAGATTTGCAACTGGTAAAGGGCTTCTTCTGCTCTTCTCTCTGCTGTAGTGGTCTCACACACTCATTGTGCTTGAAAGAGAGGAGGTACCCTACTGATGATTTTGACCTTTCTGGTCACTGGGGGAGGATCAGGGTAGAAGACAGTGTGGAGATTGCAGCAGTTTTAGTGATTTTTTTTGTCTGTCAGTCTAGGCACCAGTGAGGTGAGCTTAGATATTGAAGAGTCTTACTAGGTTGTCAGAGTTTGTTGTCTATTAGGGTATAACAGTTTTTGGGCTTTTTTTTTGCATGTGGATTCAGTCAGCACTAGTACACATAGCACAGCATACATACATGGGATATGTGTATGTGAGTGACAGATATCTATATAACGAGTAGTATTATAAGCAGAGATACAATTATAGTATCAAATTATTTTCTAATATCAAAACCCAATGGTCAGTGCACTTTGACAAATTCCATCATGTCAGGAAAAGGGAGAGGGGGCATGTTGGCATAGCTGGCAGTTTTGACAGGGACAGTAATAAAAAAAGGCAGTCCTGTACTTAAATTGAAGAGGCTTGTTATTAGGTTCAGAATGGCAAGAGAAGAAGACAGCTCAACCCAGAAGAAATTGAAATTTCAAGAGCATGAGCCACTATCACCTGTTCCTCTTCCTCCTGTTTTGGAGCAGAGGGAAAAGGTGAGAGAGAGTCATCTATGACAAGACAGTTGCAGGGCAAGGACATGGACAGAGGCAGGAAAAGTGCAAAAGCCAAAACCAGCAGTAAGCTCTTCTACATTGGTTATTGCTTCTGAAGTAATGGAGGCAATATTGTCAATAATTGATTTTGAGGATGAATCTTTTCTGGGATATACTGATTCAGAATTTGAAGAGGTAGAAGCTGAATAAAATTTGGGAGGATTAATTATTAGCATATTAGCATCCAGTACAGTGATGAGGAGGACAGAGAATAATGCTGACAGTGATGAGAGCAACCCTCAGCAAGAGCTGGCAGTGCAGGTAGAGCATAAGTGATACCCACAAATATGTCCTCAGGTTCCACCCTCTATCTCAATTCCAGTGCCAATGTCAGCCTCCAAAGATGTAGAAAATAGGTCATGGAAGAAATCTCTGCTCTACTGGCACTTTAAAGAGAGGGAGGTCCCACATTTTGCTCAGTGTATTCACTGCAGGAAGGATACCAGTTAAGGGAAGCAATTTAAGCATTTTATAAATAGACATTACACATGTCATGCTGCATTTAGTATGCAGCATGACATGTGTAAGCAACATTCATTAGCAGTGGCATCAGGAGATAATGGTAATATTAGCCTGGGATCCCCTTCTGCCAAGTTAAAACTAGAAGAAAAAAGTTGAAAAGGAGACAATATATCCCTCAAGATATTCCCACGGCCCTTTCCAGCAGTCAGATGACAGGCCAGCAGTCCTCACCCATGCATCAAAAGTAGCAATCTGCCATAGCAAAAATAGGGTGGAATTCCATTGCACTGGCCCAGGGCAAGAATAGGGCAGCATCTAAAATAATAACAAGGAGCTTCAGGAATGATTTCCTTTGATGACCAGCCCCTGCAGGTAGTAAAGAACATTTGCTTTAAGCATCTGCTGTACGTCTTAGCCCCCAATTACAAAGTATTTTTCAGGACTGCATTTAGTAGGAAGGTCATCCCCACCCTGTACAACCAGTGCCATTGTCACATGCAGGCATAGCTAGCTAAAGCAGAGGGAAGTAGTGTCGTTTCATCAGTGATATCTGAAAAATCATAAATGCTATGCACTCTTACCTTTCTATGGCAGCACACTGGTAGGATCTGGATGAGGAAGGGGCTGGCAACAGCTCAAGCAGGGATGGAGCATCAGGGTACAGGCAGGCTGTGCTGCACACCAGTTCTTGCATAGCCCCCATACCTCATGCAATATTATATCAGCCATAAGAAAAATACAGGAAAGTCAGCAGCTAAATTAGAGAGGCAGGAGTCTTCAGGCAGGTTTCTTTATGACAGACTATGGTACAAATATGGTAAAGATAGATGATTTCAGGGTATCTGTTGCTTTGCACATTTGCTGAACCTTGCAGTGAGGGATGCCCTGGGGTTGGGGTTATATTCTTAAAGAACCTATTAGAGAACTGCAGGAAAATAGTTCATTTCCATAAAAGCATGAAGGTGGGACAGCTTCTCCATGAGAAGCAGGAAGAATTAAAGATGCCTCAAAATAATCTTATTCATGATGTGGGAACCCACTAGTATTCCCCCTATCTGATGCTGCAGAGGTTAGTGGAGCAGCAGACACCCCTTCATGATCTATCTCTGGAAAAGAAGATAGTTGTGGCTCATTGCCTGGGTCACAATAATTTGGTAGTGATGAAACCCTTCAAGGATGCCACTGAGTATCTTAGTCCAAGAAGCACCACCCTTGATGAGGGTTAACCCAATGGTAAATATTCTGAAGGAAAAGTTACAGAGCTTCTATAAGCACGGGGAATGGAAGTAGAGGTGTTGCAGTTTCTGGACTTCTTGCTGCAGAATATCCAAGAGAGACTGAAACCTTTCAGAGAAAACAATAAATGCATGCTTGCTACACTTTGTGATTCATGGGTGAAAGGTAGTCCACCCTCCACTCCAAGCATTTCATATTCATGAAAGAGATGCTGGTAGCTAAGGTACACAAAGAAGAGTGCCAGAGGCAGAGAGGCAGTGTGATATAGCACGGGAAAGGCTAGCCACCTAAGAGTAGTGCAAGCAGGGGTAGCACCCTGTCATTCCCCCACCTCAATATGCCAAAGGACATTATCCACAAAAAACTATCTTTATTGACACAGACCATAGCTAAAGCAGCTGGCAAGAGAGATTCTCAGCCCACCTCATCAAAGGGGTCTCCAGCATTAATTTCTGTGACACATTATCTCACAGAGCCCAATGAAGGCATGTGTACAGATGTACTAGCATACTGAGCACACAATTCTGAAGACTGGCCAGACCCAGCCAAGGTGGCTGATCACTATCTTTCCTGCCCATCAACCAGTGTGTCCAGTGAATATGTCTTCCCAATGACAGAGGCCATCATGAACCCTAATCACTCAAGACTGGCACCATACTTAAGAGAAAAGCTAGTCTTTTTGAAAATCAGTCAGCCTTTGCTTGGTTTTCCAGAATATCCATGCAAGTGGCAAGATGACTGAAATAAACTTTTAGGTCTTGCTACTGCTCTGCCAGGTATATCAGCTGAAAATATACTCAGCATTGTTGCCATACCCAGACTTTTCACCTTGAGGGTCTTGCTGTCACTCTGTCTTGCTGTCATTCCTCAGACTCTGCACCTTAGGGTACTCTCATCACTGTGTGTGTAGAGAACTGCTTTGTACTTTTCATGGTACCTTGTAGGGATGTGCAGAGCAAAATTTTATGTTCATATTTTTTATGTCCGAAAGGGGGTCCCACTTGCGGCCAATATGGACATAAAAAAAATCCAATGAGTTGGGTATATGTACATATGTGCAAAAAAAAAATTTAAACCCCCTCACCCTCCTTAATCCCCCCCCCAGACTTACCACAACTCCCTGGTGATGGAGCGAGGAGTGAGGACGCCATTTCTGCAATCCTTGGCGAGAAGCATGTGACGTCGGCGGCACGTCGAGTGACGCCGGCGTCACGTGATTCCCGGCGAGTTCGCGCCGGACGGCTCGTTCGGCCCAAAAAGAACTTTTGGCCAGCTTGGGGGGGTCAGGAGGCCGACGTCACATGCTTCTCGCCAAGGATTGCAGAAATGGCGTCCTCACTCCTCGCTCCATCACCAGGGAGTTGTGGTAAGTCGGGGGGGGGGGGGGGGATTAAGGAGGGTGAGGGGGTTTATATTTTTATTTTGGCTCAACAATCGCGATTTCCCACATATCGAACATATCTATGTTCGATATGTGGGAAATCCGATCGTTTATGTCGAATCAATTTTTTAAGTAAAAAAAAAATATGAGTTGCGTTTTACTAATGCGGTCAATCCGAATGCACACCCCTAGTACCTTGATGTGTTGATGCAATTCTTTGTGCTGCTTTGTCCCTCTATTGGTACCTTGGGGGCTTTCCTGCCACCTTTATTGCTTTGTTCCCCTTCATGGTGCCTTAGGATGTTGATGCCACTCTTGATATCACTTTGCCTTTGAGGGTTCATACCATTGTTGCTGGGGGTGTTCTTCACACTGTTGTTACTTTTTTGTTTCTCTCACAGTGCCTTTGAGAACTCCTGCCACTGCTGTTACCTCCTTTGCCCCTTTATGGTGCCTTAAGCTATTCATGCCACTTTTGGTGCTACTTTGCCACAGTCTTGATGTGTCGGAGTGCCTTCACATTTCTGATGTCTACCCAACAGTTTTATTAGACTTGATGAGAAAACCCCCAGTTTCAGAGCCTAAAATATACTGAACATCCCTAATCTATTTCACCCCACCTACACGACTATCAGTTAAGAAAATGCACTTACCTCAGATGAGTGATTTTTCTAAACTCTGAATATATGTAAGAATCCAAACTTATCTGCATTGGAATACTGAGTGGCATGGAGCTAGTCCAGCCACTCTTAATCCTGGAGCTCCATCTCCTGTGCCTTTTTCTTTAGGCCATTCATCTCTTGGGATTAATTGACCTGCTGGTTGAACCACTGGAGGAAGGCATGCTAGGAAGTGGTAGGGATGTGCATTCGTTTCATCTGTTTCATACGTTTCCTATACAAGCATGTAATATGAAATGTATGAAACGAATGAAACAAATGCACATCCTTAGGAAGTGGTTATCCCTGCCAGGTTCTTCCACCATTCACCTGCTGGAAACAGTTGCTCCTCTTTAAGCAAGAAGAACAGTGCCAGCAGTAGCCAGTTTCCCAAGAGAACTTGGACTTGCAATCTCATGGCAGTCCCATAGCAATATGCCCTCATGCACACAGGAATTGAAAATGGACCATATAAAAGTATGTGCATTAAAAATTAAACTGCACAAAGTGTGTGTGTTGATATGTCCACAATGTGTATACTCTTGCAAGTGGAGATGGGTAGAGTTTCAAAACAGCATGGATTATACCACAGCTATTTGAAAATCTGGGAAAAGTTTTATGTGACTGCAGATATTCATCTTCATGCTCACTTAGGAAAGTTGACCTCCTGATATATATAGTCAGAAAAATAAAGTAACTGTAAAAGATTTAAGACCTTCCTAGTGTGCAGTATAAGAAATGAAAACAAAGTTGTTGAGATTACCTGAAACATCAAGGAATCCAACTGAGAAATAATGGATTTCTCATTCTCCTCCTTGAAAAAGCAGCCTCTAGTTTTAATTCCTTATCTGACAATGTTTTCAGTGATGTGTAAATTCAAGAGTCCAAAGGTCAGAAAAATAGTGCTTTGCTGACCTAATCATTTATTAAGGGTCATGAATGTACAACCTTACTTCTTTTTAAGCACATCACAAAAGCTAAAGAAATACAAGGAAAGGTTAAGGGATTTTGATATGTTGGTTAAAAATAAGTAGACATTAATACAAAAATGGGTATATGTTAAAGAATAATGATGCATGCCCTGGGTGTGTTGTCTTCATCTTCTAGACTGCACATTGAAATCTTTAAATTCACCCCATATAGTATAATACTGCATTCATGAAATAGGCAATAGCATGGGGTGACTTTATTTTTTGTTTCACTATTAATTTCTTTATTATCAAGAAAGGAAAATATATTGTTGGAGTAGAAAAGTAGTCTCCAGGTTATGGTAATTAAATACCCCAGAATCAAAAAACATCAAAGACATAATGTTTTTCACCACAATCTAGCAGTAAATGTGATATTTTAATATTTTCAGAGCTTACTGATTAAGAAAATGCTTACATGCTGTGCATCTGCTACATTCTCTTCTGCTAATATTCCCTTTGCCACTGACATTTTGGAGCTACCAGTTTAATGGATAATTATGTAACCAGCTGCATTGGTGCAAAGTCCATGGGTATCTTTTACCCCTCAAACTTCAGATTTAATGATCAAAGTGAAATTACATGTGTGCTTTAACTTTAAAATGTATTATCTATATGCATTTACTCCTGCTAGTTTGTGTGGTTAATTTTCCAAAGGAAAAATATATATGCAGACACATGGAAATTCACAAGTATGCATGTCAAAGCAAATCCCACCTTTCGCCTCCAGGAACTGATTTCCTTTCTGACACTCTTACCTGTCTGACAAATTAGATCATTTGTTTACAGTGTAGCCATTTAAAACTGAAAAGTCATATTGCTAACTCTGAAAATGTTCTTGATGCCTCTTTTTAATTATTGATAAAGAGCTGTCCATAAAAAAATGTCTTTACCTAGGCTAGCTCCTCCGTCCTTTCCCCAACTCTTCTTTTTCCCAGGGGGGAAGTCTTCTCTATGGGGGGAAGGATAACCTTCTTTGCCCAGGCAGTAGTGTTCTCCCATGTGTGTGTGTTACCTTACGATGGCTTTTGGGGACAGGTACACTTACAAAGTAGACTCTCCAGATGGTTGTTCAAATTAATGTTTACTCTGATTGATTCCAAAATAATCAAGAGGTGCAGCAAATAAAATGTCCAGTTTCATCCAGGGTCCTTAGGTTTTCATGAGCCAGGATTTAATAGATCTCTACCTCTGTGGATGTGTCCCTCCAGGCAGGGTCTTGAAGCTGGGAATGATACCCTACCCAGTACCTGAGTTCCACGACGAATCCTGAACTCCAACCTGGCGGTGTTCTGTGTCCCAGGGGTGAAACCTCTGTTGAAGGTCTCCAGATATCCTTCTCCTCTTTACTCCCCCTGAACACCTCTTCAAAAGAAAGTGGCAGCCTCCCAGGAGGAAAGACCGACTACTGGAAGGGGTTGTCACAGCTTCCAACTTTGGGCAAGGAAGGGAGACAGAAAATTTTCCTTCCCTCTCAGCACAAAAAAAAAAAAAAGGATCTCTGATGAAAACACTTATCTTTTCTTTTCACGATCACTGCAACCTCCTCTTCAGCTGGGTGAAGAGGTACATGGCTCCTTCACCACCAATTAGATAGGGAATTCTGCCTGCCAGAAGGATCAGCTCAAAACTGCAAAAACCAGAAAAGCTGCAAATTCCTTCTGCTTCTCTCTCTTCCCTCCAGTCCACTTATGGTGACCTGGCAGGGCAGTGTCTCTCCCTCTCTGTGCTAAGCTGAGGGCATAACTTGGAGAGAACACTGAAACACTCCTTCTTCCAGAAAATCAAATCTGCATTGCCACACTCTAACTAGAGCTAAGCCCCCTTTGTGGACCAGGAGACCACTCATAGGCAGCCTCTGAGGGAGGGCCTATGCATGAATGCTGTCTCCACCTAATCTGACATAAAATCCTAAGGGGCAGATTTTTAAAAAATACGCGAGCGCGTACTTTTGTTCGCGCACCAGGCGCGAACAAAAGTACGCTAGATTTTATAAGATACGTGCGTAGCCGCGCGTATTTTATAAAACCCAGGGTCGGCGCGCGCAAGGGGTGCACATTTGTGCAACCTGTGCGCGTGGTGGTGAAGGAGCATGTTCCCTCTGAGGCCGGTCCGATTTCGGAGTGGCCTCGGAGGGAACTTTTCTTCGCCCTCCCCCCACCTTCCCCTCCCTTCCCCTACCTAACCCACCCCCCCGGCCCTATCTAAAACCCCCCTTACCTTTGTTGGCAAAGTTACACCTGTCACCGGAAGCCCCGCTCCGTCCTCCGGTCTCGGGGGCTGGTCCGGAGGCCTCGACCACGCCCCCGGGCCGGTGCCACGCCCCTGGGCCCGCCCCCGAAACGCCAGGGCACGCCCCCGAAACGCCACGTCGTTTCGGGGACGCCCCCGGACATGCTCCCTCCTACGGGACGCGCGTAAAGCCCCCGGGACTTACGCGCGTCCCGGGGCTTTACGCGCGCCGGCGGCCTATGCAAAATAGGTGCACCGGCGCGCGAGGGCCCTGCGCGCGTAAATCTGGAAGGATTTACGCGCGCGGCCCTTTTAAAATCCGCCCCTATGTGCTAGGGCTAAGACTATCTGGTGGCCGACCAGGGGGTATGCCGCGTGTGTAGCCACATATGTAAACATAAGTAGGCAGCACAAATTTGGAGGATAGGGTTTTGCTTTTACTTCTTAACTAAGAGAGTAATTTTCAAAACTATTTCTGTTGGTAATGCTAAAAATTGCCTTCCCTGTATGAGGGTACACTTATGGGTTTAGTAACATACACATATAACTTTCTCCATGTACAAGTTACTTGCCCTAGATTAGTTCTCCCATGTTTTTGCACAATGGCAAGTTATCTTTAATCAGAGCCACATCCAAGGATTGCAGGCTAGAAACCTGTCCTCCAATGCTATTCAACTTCTCTTTCAAGTCTCCCAGTGTTTTGTCTTGATGAGCAAATTTGATAGCCGCTTCTTCAATAAATTTGTGCAAGTGGATAATAAAACTAGAAGAAAAACTTCCATTTGGATTACCACAAATTATACATTCTCGCAAATCATTTAACTTCTGAATGAATGTTCCAATAATCCAATCATTGGCCCATGTTTCAGAAATGCACTTCCTCAGCTTTTCTGCCTCTGATTCGTGATACCTTTTTAAACTTTTAACTGCATAGAAAATGTTTTTAAAAATGTTTTTCTAAAGCAATGAGCATTTTTTTGGAGCTATGATAATAACTAAGGGGGTCATTTTCCAAGCGGATCGGATGCAATAAGGAACGTTTCGCACGCAAAAAGTCCCTTATCGCTTGCGATACCAAGATCAGGGTGGCGTCAGCCCCAGAAGAGGAGGAGTTGTGGCAGCACCGGGGATAACACCATGAAGACTCTGCCAACAGCGAAAGGTACGCGTCTTTTTCGCTGCCAGTTTTGTGCCAAATAACTACCCCCTGCCCCCAGTTACCGCGGGATTCAAAGAGCCCAGCAGTATTAGTAAATCTAACCCTAAGTGTTTGTGTGTGAAATCAAACCAATAAATGGTTGCAGCAGGTCCTTAAACTTTGTGAGTATCATATAGAATATTTTATGAGGGATCTTTATTCTCTATAATTACTTTGGGTGATTTATTGTGATTTGGATTGCTCTGATGTGGCAGATTCATATTTATATACAGGCTGGCTAGCAAAGTTAGCCAATTAAACTTATCTGCTAACTTTGCAAGGATATTAAACATTGCGAGATATCTTTCCCTCTCAATGTTTTCATATCCTGAATATATTTTCAACTGCAGCAAATAAATGTAACTACATCAATTGTTAGCAATTATGCTCCAAATTTTGGAGGTTGTAAGTAAATATATATATAAGAAGGGAAATGCCTATCACCCAGCCTTGAAACTATTATTCAGTGATCAATTGAAATCTTTCACAAAAGTAAAGTAGCACTATTCAATACCTTTGCATTATTAAAAAACATCAGCTACAGAATTTGCATTACTTTCAGGAAATGTTGTTCTTAGTTTATTTCTTGATTAATTGTGACTTATTACTTTCGGAAATCAGAGAGATATACAATAAAAGAAAATATCAAACTAGCAGTGTCATTCTAACCAAAGTAAAACTATAATGATGAAACGGTTGAGTAACAGATCACTAACAAACATCAAACTATAAAATATTATAAGTGAAAACAGAAATACAAGCCAAATTACAATAATTTAAATGGATATTAAAAAAAAATCCAAAACAACCATCATAATAAAATGAAGAAAATTACAATAATACAAAAGGATAAAATTATCCAAATAAAGTTTAGCAAATAAAAATAAAACAGTGAAATAAAAGCATACAAAGGCAAAGTGAAATAGAGTCAAACAAATGCAAAAAATAAATGAGCGCACAAAACAGAACAACAAAATAAAATCAGAACCAATGCAGCTAAATAAGAGCAACTACTTAATAAGAACAGGGTTTAATTGTAGGCTTTTGAAAATTGATGAATATTTAATTTTTTCTTAAATTTATGGTGGTATTTTTCCAGTCATGCTAAAAGTGGAAGATAATTCCACAGACATGGAGCTAAATAACTAAAGCTAATTTCATGAGTGGTTTCCAACCTAATGTCCTTGGGAGAGGACAGTACCAGTAGCTCTTGTTGAGAGGAATGAAGTAGTCATCCTGAATAGTAAGGAGTGATAGACTAAAAAGATATGAAAATACCTCCTTCCATAGGGCTTTGTAGGTGAAACACCCAATTTTAAATTGAATGTGTGGACTGACCAGAAGCCAATGTAGCTCTTTCAGGAGGGTGTAGCACCTTTATATTTGGACTTTCCAAAAACTAGTTTAGCAGCTCTATTTTGTACCAATTGAAAGCCCATTCTTTGCTCAGTGGTGGAATTTGCATGATTTTTGCACAAAATTGAAATGTTCCCAACGGAAAACTGATTCTGCATACAGGAAAGTCTTCTTTTTTTTGGGTGGGGGTAGGAATGTAAGGAAGGTTTGCCCATTACTTAAATCTGGTCCTATGTCTAGTTTCAGAAAATATAACTTGTAATATTATAACTTACTATGCATGCACTATCTCCATTGGAGAAACAGGCAGCAGATGGATGACCATGACTCAGCCTATAAACCAAGGGCATAGATATGGGAGAGCAGAGGATTTGGGACCCTGTGCTTCCTCATATTTGGCTCAGGCCTCTTCTCCTAGGAGTGGGATCATGTCAAATCTGAGTCAGAGCTTAAAGGTGCAGCAGTTAGAGGTCCTAGAGACAGTGGAATTACTGCCTGTTTATATTCCCCTGTCCCTTAAGGAAGCTAACTGGAAAAGAGAAACACTGCCCTTGGGCTAGTCCTGTAAAGATTGGAGGCCATCAAAATCTTTCTGTTTACTTATGCCTGGTGTGGTTGAAACAGAGTCTGTTTTCATAATTGCTCTATAGCAGAGAGAATAACACTTGCATAAAATAGTCAGGGCAAGGAAATCTATTTAATATTTGGTTATCTACCAGGTTCTTGTGACTTGGATTGCCCACTATTAGAGACAGGATACCGGGCTTGATGGACCCTTGGACTGAGTCAGTATGGCATATCTTATATGTTCTATGGAGATAGTAAAAAAACAGACAGGACAGTGTGTTGCCAGAAATTAAAGGTTTTTCAGCTCCTGCCATGAAGACCCACATAAGACAGGGTAAGGGATGAGGGCAGAGTGGAGGGGACTAGCACTGTGTGCCTCCCCCCCAACAATAACCTTGGGCCCCTTCAAAAATTCAGTTCTGACTATGCCCCTTCTATAACCTAACCTCTCTTTCTGTGTAAACACAATATCTGAACAATATTCTATCCCAGCACCATCTGTTTTGTCTGAAATTGCATAAAATGAGAATATCAGAAATGGATGAGTCATCCTTCTCTCATAAAAGTTTCTTGTCCATAACCCCTCTTGAACTGGAGCAAAGATGCAGAATGAAAGTACTTTTCAATAATACTACTCTAGTTCATGGGGATTATGGGTAAAACATCTTTACAGGAGTAGAAATGTCCTCCATTCCTAAACTGCACATTGTTTGTAGTTCACATATTATAACTTGTGAATAGATTTCCTTACTGTACAGATGCTGTTTTCATAGGAATAGCAAAGATAGGCCCAATGTTTCATGGCTCTCTGCAAACTACTACTTTTTTTTTTTTTTGTAAAAACACTGATTGGACAATAAGGAATACAGTCACAAGCTATATTTTATGAAACTAGGTTAAATGATATAGTGAAGAACGTAAGACATACCTCACTCACAAAATTTGATTTAGCTATAATCCCCTTCAATTGAAAGAGATGAACTGTGACATGAACAGTTTCTGATGATGGATTATGCAAGTAAGATATATCAACAATAAAGAAGCAAAAACCCTCTCCAATTTATATTCAATAAAGAAAAAGAAGAGGAAAAAGGATATAAATCCAATATATAGCTTATGAAACAAAAAATAATGAATATTAACAACTTATATAACAGTAGATGACAATATCATCAATGATTGCCTCAAGATCTCTCTCTGCAGCCTCTCGCCACTCAATGGGCCGCAAGCCGCAATCGGTCAGTGAAGCAGTTAGTTATTCATAATCATTTATTGTCATCATACTGCAAAGTTATAGCAACTTTTTATAAAGAAAATTATTTTAATGATATTTTATAATTAGAAATCTCAAACACTGTGATAATACACCACTAGAAAATCTAAAAATCTACTATGTTTCCCACATTACAAACTACCCCAAATACTAAAATGCCCAATGTCTAATACCCAAAAGTCGAAGAAACATATACTTAGCTTAATTTGACACGGCCCAAAGGGCTCATACAGTGTAAAACACTGTCGTCACATTTAAAGCTGTCCTTTAAAACTGTCTCGACATGTTTCGATTGCGCAAGCAATCTTCTTCAGGAGATCAAAGTGAAGATCTAAATGTCAAGCAAATGTTCTTCAACCCTTAAAACCAAAGATAAAAATATGTAAATAGTTACAAACTCACAAGCAACAATGAAAACTGCTATCCATATTTAAACAATCGCACTGAGCAAAATGCATAACACTCACCCGAGCAGAGAAACTGCCTCTTCCTACACATTCGAAAAATGTGCCTCAGCGTTTATGGTCAATAAAGTGAATCTGTGTTCATTTTAAACCAAACGGAACCGGAAACAAAACTAAAGATGACTAGAATTCCCATCATACAAAGCACTAAAAAACGGACCAATCAATCTCACGATTGAGGCCCCTAGGGGCCACCGTGTCAAAGTAATGGATCCATTTTTGTTCTCTCCTTAATAAAAAATTGTCAAAGTCTCCACCTCTATTACTTGGGTCTAATTTCTCAATAGCCGCAAACTGCAGTGCTTCAAAAGAGTGATTCAACTGTAGACAATGTTGCACTACAGGCGCCTCAACGCGCTGGCGTACAATAGCACTCCTATGTTCTATCATTCGTACTTTTAAACTCATGAAATTTCCAGGTTTGCCTTCAAATGGGGCAAAAACCTTAGGGATCTCATTGTACATTCTGACTTTTCGGATGAAATAACACATCGTGATACTAATGAGGATCAAATTACAGGACATTATCCTTGTAAACATTGTAGTGTCTGTAGTCAATCGTTTTCAGGCGAGTGTTTACCATTCTTTAATGAAGGAAAGTTTAGATTAAGATCTCACACGAACTGTCAATCCAAAGGGGTAATCTATGGCTTATGGTGTCCGTGCCCCCTTCTCTACATTGGGAAAACCAGCCGCAGTTTAAAAGTACGAATGATAGAACATAGGAGTGCTATTGTACGCCAGCGCGTTGAGGCGCCTGTAGTGCAACATTGTCTACAGATGAATCACTCTTTTGAAGCACTGCAGTTTGCGGTTATTGAGAAATTAGACCCAAGTAATAGAGGTGGAGACTTTGACAATTTTTTATTAAGGAGAGAACAAAAATGGATCCATTACTTTGACACGGTAGCCCCTAGGGGCCTCAATCGTGAGATTGATTGGTCCGTTTTTTAGTGCTTTGTATGATGGGAATTGTAGTCATCTTTAGTTTTGTTTCCGGTTCCGTTTGGTTTAAAATGAACACAGATACACTTTATTGACCATAAACGCTGAGGCACCATTTTTCGAATGTGTAGGAAGAGGCAGTTTCTCTGCTCGGGTGAGTGTTATGCATTTTGCTCAGTGAGATTGTTTAAATATGGATAGCAGTTTTCATTGTTGCTTGTGAGTTTGTAACTATTTACATATTTTTATCTTTGGTTTTAAGGGTTGAAGAACATTTGCTTGACATTTAGATCTTCACTTTGATCTCCTGAAGAAGATTGCTTGCGCAATCGAAACATGTCGAGACAGTTTTAAAGGACAGCTTTAAATGTGACGACAGTGTTTTACACTGTATGAGCCCTTTGGGCCGTGTCAAATTAAGCTAAGTATATGTTTCTTCGACTTTTGGGTATTAGACATTGGGCATTTTAGTATTTGGGGTAGTTTGTAATGTGGGAAACATAGTAGATTTTTAGATTTTCTAGTGGTGTATTATCACAGTGTTTGAGATTTCTAATTATAAAATATCATTAAAATAATTTTCTTTATAAAAAGTTGCTATAACTTTGCAGTATGATGACAATAAATGATTATGAATAACTAACTGCTTCACTGACCGATTGCGGCTTGCAGCCCATTGAGTGGCGAGAGGCTGCAGAGAGAGATCTTGAGGCAATCATTGATGATATTGTCATCTACTGTTATATAAGTTGTTAATATTCATTATTTTTTGTTTCATAAGCTATATATTGGATTTATATCCTTTTTCCTCTTCTTTTTCTTTATTGAAAGTAAGATATATCATACATTCTAATATGCATATTTTTGTCTAATTTCAGAAAACATACTTTGTGAAAGGAAGGATTCTTTTGTTATTGAGTCACTGTTTTCATTGGGAAGATCAAAAGTAGAAACCAACCTGTTCGGCTGGGTCCCATCTCCTTTTCTCCCTGTGGCAGGGGACTGTGCATATATACATAATATTATTGCAAAACCTTAATGTACCCTTAGGACTTTTCATATTTATACTGTATAGATAAATAGTTATATTTGGACGACTGCGGTAGTTATGCTGCAATCAACCTCACTTACCCCAGGGACACCACAGGAATACCAGGCTGTTGCTTCAGTCACTGCCTGCCTCGGTGTGCACATATCACTCCTTTCTAGGCCCCAGGGCAGGAAATTTCCTTGTATGTGCCTAGTCATGATGTCAGCCAGCTGGAAGATTTAACCCCAGGCGCAGAGCAGACTCTGCCTTCGCAACAGGTCTTCTACATCTCTGCAGTGCTAGTTGCTCAGCATTCCTGCTTGTTCCTATTTGTTCCTACATGCCTATTTCCTAGGTCCCTGTCTTCCTGAGTTCCTGCTTGTATCCTTAGTTTTTTGCTTGTTCCTATCCCACTCCTGGTCTTCTTCTGTAAGTCCTTATCTAAGCTTGTTTTTGCTCCGTTGTCAGACCTGTGTTGTAAAGGTCCCTGCTTTTGAATGCCTGTTGCCATGACCCCAGATTTCACCTTGACTCTGCTTCATTCTCAACCTGCCAGACCCCCTCAGTCTGGACCTAGAATCTGCTTTGTTCACAGTCTGCCCAGATCTTAGATATGACCTTGATTCTATTCTGTTCTCAGCCTGCCTTGACCTTGGATTGGACCATGACTCTACTTTACTCTCTGCATGCCTCAGTTTTAGCTTGGTTTGTAAGCCCTCTTGACCACCATAACCTGTGGGCTCAGCCCAAGGGAAAGGTGATTGGCCAGGTGGAAGATCCTGTCTCTAGGCGAGTCAGCTGCTGTGTATTGAAGCCTATCTTATGCTTGTACCAGATAGGTGCTGCCAACTTATCAGCAGTCCAAGGGCTCACTATCATTCCATGCAACATAAACTGATATACTGTGTATGTATGTATGTATGTTTGTATGTATGTATATATATATATATAGTTTATATATTTATATATATAAAACAATATTAAAGACACAGGGGACTAATCATATTTCATCATAAGTCTTTACAACCATTTTTTTTTATTATTATTACAATTCTTTACTGAAAATATTTACAAAAAGTATAAAACATTTATACAGCATAAAGTGCACACTGCCAAATATATGGATATGAAAATATATTTCAAAATACATTACAAAATTTTCATCCACCAAATCACAAATTATTTATCAATCATACCTATTGCGCTTCCTGGCCACGTACAGTCCGTGGCTGGGCCTGCTCACCTCGCTACACCTTCTACCAGCTCTGGGCACATCCCCTCCACAGCTGCTTCCAGCCCGCGGCGTCTCCGGTCCCCCTGTGCTCCCGCTCCAGACCAGGCCTCACAGTGGGGCTTGGCATACTCCGTGGCATCTGCCCTGCCCCTAGGCATGCACACATGGACCGCCATGCCTCTTATAGGGCCAGGGGAGGATCCCAGCTCAGCGGCATGCCCTGATTGAATGCTGCTTATAAGGAAGTGGTCTGACCCCACTTCCTTGCCTTGGCAATCGGGTCGATCACATTGTGATAGTAAGTTTGCCTCCTTGTTCTTGTGCCTTGTTCCAGTCTTCTGTTCCAGTGTCTTGTTCCAATCTCCTGTTCCAGCATCCTCCTGTTCCTTAGTCTCCCCAGGTAGTACCATTCAGAATGTCTTCTTGGTACTGACCTCTGCCTGTTACTTGACTATGTTTAATTGCCACCTGGATTTGACCTTTGCCAGTTTCCTTGACCACGTCTGCACTCTGCCTGGAACTGACCTCTGCCTGAACACTGACCACGTCTGATTGCCTTCTGGAACCTGACCTTTGCCTGACTGACCATCCATGGACTGACCACTGGTATTGATACCTACTTTGGCTGACTACACTATCCTTGACTCTGGCCTGAATCCTTGCTCTTCATTCAGAAACTCTGTTCTGGCCTTCTCTGGCTCCTAGAATTCATGATCTGAACATCGACAGCGCACCCTTGTTTCTGGTGGGCACACCTCTGAACTTTATCTCTCAGAGATCCTGCGAGGACCCTCAATACCAGACGGCCCGAGTAACCAAGGGCTCAACCTGAGGGAACCCCGAGTTGCTATTGGTGAAGCTCCAGCTAACCTCTGTTTCCTCCTGTGCTCCGCCTCCTGGTGGCAGGCGCTCTCTGGGTCCAAGCAGGGAGCCTACAAATCCTGCACCAGGCCAAGAGTCCACCTCCCAGCGCAACCATACCCTCAATCAAACCTTCATATCCACATACATACATATTAAAATAGGCCTAATATAAAATACCCAAGCTTTCCACTTCCCAACAAAGTACCTTGTTTCACCCACTCAGGCTTCTTCAGGGAAATACTTCCAGCTACTTAAATTGAATCCTTTCAGTTCTCTTATCCCTAAGAAACACAATCCATAATTAGTACCTTATTGTGGGGTTCCCTACACATCCCATGGGTGCCATCTTTAAACACTGCAAATTGGGTTCCTTTATTACATCCGCTTAAACTATTTCAAAATGATACTTATTTGATGATTCACCACTGGACTTGATTGAACCTCCCGTTGTCCCAAGCAGTTCCTTAATAACACAGTGTTTATTTAAACCCTTGTTTCAGCATCCCATAGCACCATCTTTAAACACTGCAAATCAGGTTCCTTTATTCCACCCGCTAAAATTATTTTAGAACTATACTTCATCCGATGACTCTGCACATATAGGCATGCCATAGATGGAAACAGGCTTTGTGTATCCTTGGATGTAAAAAAATAGGAAAGGGCGATAAATAATGAAGGGTTTTTCATCTCTTTTCTGATGATTCTTCAGATGAAGAGAAATCAAGTACAAGTTATAAGGACCCCCCAAGAAAAATGGTATATAATATACCTGAAGGTAATAGTAAATATGAGGGTGTATTAAATGGGGGGGATGATTGAGTTCCTTTTTTATGGACTCTTAGCAGAAATACAAGGGGAGAATACAACTATCAAATAAAATGGGCCCCCCAGTTCGAGAATCATAAAATTTTCAGAGATGAATCAAATTATGGTTACTATTATTACCCCCACAGAATATGAAAAGAGGGATAAACAAGGAATTGTATAACATCATCAAAAAATGTTTCACCTAATAGGTTGTCAATGTTTAAGTATGATGTCTTTTTGACTCATGTAGAGCTGAGAAAGTTTTTTAGACATATTCAGTTGTTAGACTATTTTGGAATACTGGAGAGGAATCAGGAAATAAATCAATGTTTTAAGTCAACAGGATGGATGACGATGGAACCCCTCAATCCTTTGGTGATTACATTCAAATCACTAGTGTTACAGAAATTAACCCAATTGGAGTCCCAATAGGAATTTAGTTAAATATAATCTTACTTGAGATGAGTCGCTAGCCATTTGTTCTTTAAGAGAAAATGACACGGTGGTTGACAGAGCAGCAAATAAGGGCAGGGGATTGTATTATTAGATAAGGACCAATATGAATATGAAGTGTTCCGTCAGTTGAACAATGTATATTATTAAATTATCTGATGAACCTGGTAAGGACGTACAAGGACACATTAAGAAGATCTTGGAGCAGGCTATACATGAGAAATCCATTTCCTCTAAGGAATTTAGATATTTAACTCCATCTTCTCCTTCAATGCCCTATTTATATATTGTTCCTAAGATTCACAAAGCTATGGAGAATCCCCTGGGCAGGCCAGTCATATCCGGGATTGGATCTTTGTTTGAACCTTTCACCAAATATATTGATTATCTGTTGCAACCATTGATTAAGAATATTAAATCATACATATGTGATTTTACTCATTTTATTAATGAATTAAATTCCATCTCGTGTATGAATCTGTCCTTGTTATTGGCATCAGCAGTTATTACTTCTTTGTTTACAAATAGTCCCTAACAGAGGGCATTGGACATTGTACAGCAAGCTTTGAATGATGTGGAGATGCCTTAGTGGAGAAAGGTAACTATTATACAGATGGCAAAAGTGGTCATTACCTGTTATTATTTTACATTCAAGGGTTCTTTCTATAAACAAATTAAGGAGATCCATATGGGTTCCCCTCTTGCTCCATCTGTGGCATGCCTACATGTGGTGACATTTGAAGAACAATATATTTACTAGGGATGTGAATCGTTTTTTGACGATTTAAAATATCGTCCGATATATTTTAAATCGTCAAAAATCGTTAGGGCCACGATACAATACCAATTCCCCCGATTTATCGTTAAAAAATCGTAAATCGGGGGAAGGGGGAGGGCAGGAAAACCGGCACACTAAAACCCCCTAAAACCCACCCCCGACCCTTTAAATTAAATCCCCCACCCTCCCGAACCCCCCCCCCCAAATGCTTTAAATTACCTGGGGATCCAGCGGTGGTCCAGAACGGCGGCGGTCCGGAACGGCCCCCTCAATTGAATCCTTTTGTCTTCAGCCGGCGCCATTTTGCAAAATGGCCGCCGCAAAATGGCGGCGGCCATAGACAAAAACGATTCGACGCAGGAGGTCATTCCGGACCCCCGCTGGACTTTTGGCAAGTCTTGTGGGGGTCAGGAGGCCCCCCCAAGCTGGCCAAAAGTTTCTGGGAGTCCAGCGGGGTTCAGGAAGCGATTTCTTGCCGCGAATCGTTTTCCGTATGGAAAATGGCGCCAGCAGGAGATTGACTGCAGGAGGTCGTTCAGCGGCAGTCCGGAACCCCTGCTGAATGACCTCCTGCAGTCGATCTCCTGCCGGCGCCATTTTCCGTACGGAAAACGATTCGCGGCAAGAAATTGCTTCCTGAACCCCGCTGGACTCCCAGAAACTTTTGGCCAGCTTGGGGGGGCCTCCTGACCCCCACAAGACTTGCCAAAAGTCCAGCGGGGGTCCGGAACGACCTCCTGCGTTGAATCGTTTTTGTCTATGGCCGCCGCCATTTTGCGGTGGCCATTTTGCAAAATGGCGCCGGCTGAAGACAAAAGGATTCAATTGAGGGGGCCGTTCCGGACCGCCACCGTTCTGGACCACCAGGTAATTTAAAGCATTTGGGGGGGGGTTCGGGAGGGTGGGGGATTTAATTTAAAGGGTCGGGGGTGGGTTTTAGGGGGTTGGCTTACGATTTTAACGATTTTTCACGATATTTTTAAAACCCAAACGGCAACAATACGATTCCCTCCCCCTCCCAGCCGAAATCGATCGTTAAGACGATCGAGGACACGATTCACATCTCTAATATTTACCCTTCACAGTTATTTGAATATATACCTTTTTGGAAATGGACATTGATGATTTGTTATGGATATGATCAGGGAGCTTTAAACAATTGATAGAATTCAAGGAATGGATAAACTCCATTGACCATAATTTACAATTTACATTTCAATATAGTGGGACTCAATTGGCATTCTTGGATTTGATGGTGTATAAAGGAGGAAACAAAATATATACCTCTGTATAAACAAAGCTCTCTGATAGAAACTCAGTGCTGCATTATAACGGTTTTCATCCGTGTAGATTAAAGGAGAAAATTCCAAGTGAGCAGTTTCTCCGGTATCGTCAGATTTGCTCTTCTGTTGGGAACTAGAAAATTAAGGCAGGAGAACTTATGCAAAAATGTATTTCTCTGGGTTATTCAAGAAAATATGTGAAACAAGCGCATAAGGAGATTATACGACAATAGAGCAAATTTGTTATTATCTACTGATCGTTCACAAATTGTGTGGTTTGTTGTAATCCTTATTCTTTCAAGAATAAAATTAAATGGATTATTTTGAAAACATTGGCATATCTTGAGTTCCCTTCCAGGTTTTGATGAAAATCCTATATTTACCATAAAAAAAGGAGAGATTTGAGAAGTCTTTTATTTTGGCCCCATCTTGAAGTGGCGACATCTGATGGTAAAACTGGCCAGTACCAATGCTCATGATGTTCAGTATGAGAAAATGTTCTTAATTTACGTACATTCACACATCCATGATTAAAGTACCCTTTTAAAATAAATGGCCAATATATTTGTTGGTCCATAAGCGTTGTTTATGCTATAGTGTACCCATCTGACTTGATTTATATTGGGCACACTAAATGAGAAATCAGATTAAGGATTATTGTTGATCATTAGAAAGCTTGCGCACATCAGGTTCATGAGGTCTGCTTTTTTGTAATTCAACAGATCCAAAATAATTATAGTGGGAATATTGCTCATTGATTATGGCAAATAGAACAACATTTATTTATATGTGGAATACTTTGAGTCCATATGGATTAAATAAAGAGATTGAGTGGGAGGCATTTTATTAAATATCGGTGGATTACCTGCATATTTATGTGACAGTGTAGCGATATGTGTGAGAAGGTTTGCTTTTGTTATATTAAAGGGAATTGTAAGGGAACTACAGGATTGGATAAGCCTTTTGTGTGAGTGGAATAGCGAGTTCTGATTGGCTGATTTGAGTATTTAAACGTAAAGTATGACACATATATATGGACGGCAGCATCTTTGAAAGCTGATTTGTGAGGGCTGAGGCTTTGGACATTAAAGGATGGTGTTTAATAGATTGGTAAATTGCTGGTTCACTTGGAGTAAGGTGTTTTACCTTGTGGTGTATGACTTTATAGTTAATATTCACTGAGGGTAAATCATTCAATAGGTTCCCTATACCAATACAATGACATACACATTAGAGAACACACAATTCTTGTAACACATCAAACATAAATCTGTGCAAACATTTTTTGTTGAGACCACATAATTAAAAAATCTCTATCTAGACAATAAATATTATCTAGCTCATACACTCATTCACACCCCTACAATTCACTCATTCACAACCTTGTCATTCAACCACTAAAAAGTCACACAATGCATATTCTTTAGTATTCACAAACATAATATAACATATTCAACATCTAGTGGAAAGTATACATGGAGTTACAGCTCAAAATTTCAATGATCATCTCTAAAAAATGAACAATATTATATACAGATATTATGGCTTGTCCAATCAAAAATCAAGAATTAACAAATTCAACTGTCAAAGAATTTTTGACCGCTGAACATCCAACATGTCTCACCACTTGGAAACTAACACATCCCATAGGCTCATTCAATTTCAAAATGTAGAATCGGCACTGTCCAATGGACTCATCTGACAAGGGATCCTTGTTTCACCCGAAAAGAATGGGCTTCTTCAGGGATACATTTTCACCAAAACTGTACTCGCCAACAATTCTTCCACAATGTCCATGCATTCACGCTAAAGAAGCCATCAATTTCTAGGTCTCAAAATTAATTTCACCTCGTCAAAAACGTTTAATCCCATTTAAAAAAAAATGCTTCATAGATTATACTTCAAACTATTACATCCAGTCGCAGAAAGTAAAAAACCGGTAGTACCACTTTAGTGGTTGAATGACAAGGTTGTGAATGAGTGAATGGTAGGATTGTGAATGAGTGTATGAGCTAGATAGTATTTATTGTCTAGATAGAGATTTTTTTAATTATGTGGTCTCAATAAAAAATGTTTGCACGGATTGATGTTTGATGTGTTACAAGAATTGTGTGTTCTCTAATGTGTATGTCATTGACTTTATAGTTAGACATTTGAAAATGATGCAGAGTGGTATGTTTAAAGTATGTGAGTTAATTAGTACAGTGTTTCCTATGTAATTGCTTGTAGTTGCACAAGATATGCTGCATTAAACCAGTTGTTTGAAGTGTGCTATGGGATATTATTAGTTGGGGAATTGAAACAAATGGTTCCCTTCTAAATTAACCACTAGAGACAACAGGATATTCAATCATGTCTGATGGTGGTGAGCAGTATTTGTGAGATTATTTTTTGTTTAGTGGGAGCAGTGATAGGTATGAATTTGAGTTTCTATATTTTGTATCTTGCCGAATCATTGGATGAAGTATGGTTCTGAAATAGATTTAGTGGGTGGAATAAAGGATCCTGATTTGTAGTGTTTAAAGACCGCACCCATGGGATGTATAGGGAATGCCACAATAAGGGACTGATTAAACATTGTTTTACTTAGGGATAAGAGAACTGAAAGGATTCAATTTAAGTAGCTGGAAGTATTCTCCTGAAGAATTCCGAGTGGGAGAAACAAGGGATTTTGTTGGGAAGTGGGAAGCTTGTGAGTGTTGGGTATTTTATATTAAGCCTATTATAGTATGTATGTATATATGTGGATGTGAGGGTTTGACAAATCATTTGTGATTTGGTGGATGAAATAATATTGTAATGTGTTTTGAAATATATTTTGATATCCATATATTTGGCAATGTGCAGTTTATCCTGTATGAACTTTTATACTTTTTGTAAATATTTTCAGTAAAGAATTGTAATAATAAAAATTATGTTATGTAAAGACATATGATGAGATATGGGTGAAATATACTTTACGTGTTTGTACCTGATATATATATAGAGAGATTTATATATTCACATTTGTAAAGGGGAGAATTTTCAAAGAATTAAACAGGTGTTGTGCATGTAAAATCAGCATATTTGCACAAAGATAGCCTTTATGTGCATGAGCAAATCTGAGTCTAGCCACATCCAACTAAGATTTTATCTGAGAGACTTTGGAAACATAAAAAGTTCAGTTTCATGAGTGAGTATTTAGGAGTCTAAGCAGTAAACTTTAGTGTTTAGATTAAGGAACTCTTATGCATGCTAAAAATAGTTAATTGTGCAGGTAGGCCTTTTGGGGCACTTTAAAATGGTTGAAAAAACTATTAGCATAAGTATGCCAAAATTTGTATGACACTCATGGAAATGAAGTAGTTTTGCATGCAATGAGAGGTTACTGAGTTCATGTTAAATATCATGTTATGTTCACTCTTAATGCTCTTTAGAGGCAGCTTACTAACTGAACATTATATAATACCTGCTAGAACCCGGTATTAACTTATTAACATAAACATGTTAGTAAGAGAAGGCAAGCTAAATATCATGAGAACCTGAAAAATGAAGACCGTAGACAGGAGATGATACTGTACAACTGCACCCATAGTGCCTTGGAACTAAATACGTTTAACCATACCTTTCTTTCAAAAAGAAAACATTGCTAGCACATACTTTTTGCATACACATGCACATATTTGTACTATAAATAGAGCTTCTCAAAGGAAGCTGTGACACATTACAGAGACATCTCAAGCATTGCTCCACATTGCACAATGTACAAAGCAAAGAGATTGCATACACGGAAACTGACAGGTTCTGAGGTATTGGCATGATTCTCAGGATCATTGCTGTCATTGCTGGGTTTAGTTTGGTCAGTGAGCACTACAGATGTTTAGAGACTTTATCCTGTGTAGCAGCGCTTGTGAAGTAAGAACCTACACTCATCACCTAGCTAGCGACAAAAGCAGGGGAACACCCCTGTATGGGACTCCTCCCCCCATGGACAAGGGAGTAGTAAGTGGATGTTACACCCGTCTGTCGCAGACAGCTGTGACCACTAATACTCACCTCTTTCTTTGCTGCCTTGTCATCTCTTGGCCAAATGGCGGTCTCCGCCAACCACCACCAACCAGCCTGGCGTTCCTGGGACAGCATGGGCGCTGCCGAACACCATCTTGTTTCAGGAATCACCTAGTCGCACACATGCACACATGGGCCACCTTTGTACACATCATGGCGGGAACCTTGGGGGCATCCCCTCCGGATGATGTCATCCATCTGTTGTACTTAAGTTGGCTGGCCCTTCGGTTTGACGAGTTAGCAAGGAGTTCCCTTGTTGCTGAATTCTGCTCCATCCTTGGACTTCCAGTTCCAGACTCTACACTTGGCGTGAGTTGCTCTGGGTACCCGCTTCTTGGGGGCCCTTCCTCATCTCTGGCTATCCGCTCCTTGGAGGGCCTTCTTGCCTTGGACTTCCTTTTGTCCCGCTCCCCAGGACCTCTCCTGGAACTACCTTCTGTGAGTACCTTACTACTATGGACTTCAACGATACCAATCCTCATTGTGGGATACTCTTCAGTGTTCCCCATGTCACAGGCCACTACTGCATCTTCCCAGTAGGAACCACTCCGGTATACCCTGCGCTGCAGGTCATTACCTCACCATTGCTACAGGATACTCTTTGGGGTTCCTGCACCTTGGACTACCATCTCATTATCACCACTGAGACACCTCTCCAGTGTACCCCGCTCCACAGACCACTACTGGATCAGCACGTCTGAGGTATTCCTACACTACTGAGAGACCTCCTGGTGTACCCTGTTCTGTGGGCCACTACCAGATCTTCACATCAGATGTATCACCCTTGGATATACCCCTCTGCTCAGAACTATTCTTTTACTGCACCTCCCGCTCCGTGGGCCATGCCTTTCTTCTCTCTTAAAAAATACTCTATTTCAGAGCTGTGTCTGATACCACTGAGACTGAGCCTACCAACAATTGAGGCTCACAGGGCTCCTCCCTGTGGGCAGAGACACCTCTCACCTCTGCCCAGGGTTCACATTCTTACAAGTAATAACAGTGGACTGTACCTCCCTCCCCCTCCCTGAGTGCACCCTTTCCCAAATGACAAAGAATGTATTCACAGGGTACCAGCAGGACAGGAAAGACATGAAAAAGAGAAAGAATGACAAACGGAGAGGAAGAGGACAGGAGTCATAATGACAAATGCTTCAGCACTTTCAAAATCTCCTCTTGTCTGTATAAAAGGCATATGTATTTCTAGCCAATAAGTTTCCATAGGACAAACATCTTTTCTGTCATCAACATTGTTATAGTAGCCAAAGACCACTGTAGGCATTCAGGGGCTTGAGGCTGAAGAGCAGTTTAAGCCTCAAAAGCTTTTTTTAACTGACAGTTGTTTTGGTTTGAGTATAGTGCTCATGTCTATGAGTTTTGAGGAGTTAGCTAGTATAGTGCCTTCACTATAAGGTGGTCGTAGAAAGGGGAATGGTCAGATGTCAGGTCTCTTCTGTGTCACAGTGTTCAGATTTCTACCTGGGCATCTCCCCTTGCATGCTTTCTTCTGTCCCTGATTATGTCCTCTCAGACATTTAGCTGAAGATCCTTACTGATGCACAACACTAATAGTTCTATACATGTAGTCAAGGTAGCTTTCTGCTCTCCTGAAACTCTCTATTCCCCTTTGACCTCCTCACTCTGCCACTTCTTCCCTCAGCATTAGCCACCTCTATGTACTGGTACCAGACTTGCTTGTATACTTTTTGAAAGCAAGTAAGATGAACCAACAGTTAAAGTGCATTAAATATACTGAGATCAGTAAGCAGTGGTACAGTGAGCAGAAGGTTAGCCAGTTAAAATTAACTGAATAACTTTGCTGAGGACATTAGGCAAGACTTAACTAGGCAAGTTTCCCGCTTAATATATACAATCTAAGGGGATGCGTTGTCTGACCTCCCACCATTCCCTACCTTAAAAAAGATGTTTGCAAAATTCTCATCTCACAAACGCCACTGGGCTGAATACTAAGTGCAATAGAATGGACATAATTAATTTATTCACGTCACTCCGGGTGAAAAGACTAATGATTATTTCTTTCACTCACCACGGTCAGTGAAGGAAACATCCCCTGTTCAGGACTGAGTAACGTTAATTACCTTACTTTAACAAGATAACTTAAACTTCCTAAATTTAAGCAAAAAGCTATAAATGTTTATGGAGTTCAGAATGGAGATTGGTCCCTTCACTGAGAGATGTGAAGGGACAATCATTGGTCTTTTTACCTGGAGTGAAGTGAAAAAATTAATACTAATATGCCAGGAGCTGTCAGCTTTATTGGGCCATTTTCAGTCCTACAGGTCACTTTTGGGGTTTCAGGACGTGGGGCTTAGACCAACACCTTTTTTTAAAGATAGCAATCAGGGAATGGAGGCGAAAGCACCTACTCAGAATGCTACTTTTTTTGTTTGATTTTTTTTTTAGTTAGCCAGCTAACTGTAAGCGTACTATTTATTTTGACCAGAGTTAACCAGATAATTTTTCCTGGCTAGCTCAGAGTTAGTCAGGTAACTTTTAGACATGCACCTGAAATATTCCTTCATGCTTTATGTGTTTATCTGACTAAGTTTTAGCTAAGTAATGGCTAATTACCTGCTCAGATATGTTTTGATGATGTGGAATATACATTTTATTAAATTAATAAAAGTAACTTAGCCGTTTAAATCCCAGGGTTTGTCTGACTAAGTCTCCAAGTCCAAAATACAAAACATCCTCTTTAACACTGACAATCTCCAAACATCAATTATTCTTATTAATGATTATGACCTTCATACTAGGCTTCATCATTTAGTAGTTCAACCTTAGGACTCAGCCTTATATTTAATCATCGGTCATATTGTTCCTCCTCAAGGGGGAGACCCCAAAGTAACTTTAAATTTAAAAGAACAATAATGGATTCATCATTTAAATTCTATCCATTCTGGAGGTTTAAATGTAGCAGTAGAATGGTACTGTCTTCTCTAAAAAGTTTTCAAACATTTTTTCAAAAATTTTTTCCAGTAGATTACATCGGTATGCTGATAGGAGGATTATGATCATCATAAAAGTAGGGGAATGTGAGTTGAAGGGGGGGAGGCAAATTCTAACCTAACTTCCATTTTGTTAGAACGTATGAGGTATGTCATCACAAGGATTGACAGAAGGGACCTTTAAATAACACACCTACAGTGGGTTCCGGTTGCTCAAGCCGGAAAGGGAACACCAAGATGCCATTATGCTCGAGTTTAGAATGTACCTAAAGTAATTGTTAAATTATGTTGGCCAAGTGAGATTCGAATTATTTGTTGACCATTGCCTTTCATGTTGAATGAAATGGTGCTACAAAACAATATTATTCTTTACAGACACAGTTATCAAAGCCCTGGAAAAAGGATTGTTATCTGAAACATGGTCCCGTGTCGGGCTTCGGGCTTCAGTTATGATGGCTTCTGCAAGTTTTATGGAATTTAGGGCACACAGATAAATGTATTGTCATTTCTTATTAGAAGTTTTTCAGAATTATGACTTATTGTTTATAGAGTCACCAACTGTCCAAGATTGTTTAATTAGTGGTCTATATGGTTAGGAAAGTAAGTCTCCAACTTAGCTAGCGAAGTCCTTTTGAATATCAAACTCAGACAAGCCATTTTGAAAATCAGTTTTACTCAATTTAGCATGCTCATGCTATTAGCATGCCCTCAGTAAGTTGTATGCTCATGATAGTTGGACATTGCATTTTCAGGTTTCTGTGCATAAGAATAGGGTGACCACTCTATTTATGACTTGTTTTAATATGAGCACACCAAATCTTTTTGCATTAAATTAATTTATTTTTAATGAACTCACTACATTTTCTATTGCAGCAACACTAAAATTGGTTTTGCATGAACTTTAGTGCATAGACTTCTTAGCAACTGATTTGATAACTTGAAGAAAAGATGTGTTAGATTCAAAAAATCCAGAGAACTGTAAAAAAGGCAAGTCACTATTATGATGAAGGCACATGTTGGCATTAACAGTATCAATGCTTTTTCTGTCATATTTTTAATTCCAGAGATTATAGGGATGTCATGGGTTCATTTTTTTTTGTTTTGTTTCTATTTTTTTTTCATTTACTGTTTCTCTTCAAACATCTTTCATTTAATTTGTTGTATTATTTTTAGTGTGAACGAAATACAAATCCCAACCATCATGTTTAAAACAAGCCCCTGGGCTTTTTCCCACCTTCTGCAGGCCTCCGGGTTCTCTTGTACTCCCCGTTACCATAATTGAAACAGATAACCTCTGTCGTGCCATTTTGTTGGACTGCAAAGGCCGGCACCATTATGAGAAATGGCAGAAGTGGGGCGAGAGAGACTATGATTTGTTCCTGCCCCCAGGGGAGGTTACCAATTTCTAGTATGGTAAGGGGGAGTCAGGAGGTGCCCATAGAGGGAGGGAGGGGAGGGGAGGGTTTGCAGACAGTTTAGGGAGAGCCCATGGGGATGGGTTAAAGCAAAGAAACTTTTTAAAAAATAGTTGCCAGGTAACGACCACAGAACAAAATGAAAGAAAAACTAAAATTTTGTATGTTTTTCTTTAGTTTCATTTCAAAAACAAAAAGGACAGCACTGAATTGCAGAAAAGTGTTGCACAATCTTTTCAAGTTTGGCATATCCATTTTTTTGAAGGAATTTGTTCTTTGCGTTCATTAGGTGCAGAAGCTGCTGGTACAGAAAAGTATTCATTCATTATATAAATCTTCTATATGGAATTGCTCTTAAATTCCAAACAATTCATTCAAACTGAACAGTTCTTCAATCAAAGACAAATCTTTCTCATGTGAAATGTAGGCAAACCCCTTGAAAGGCGATTTATCAAAGTCAAACAACTTCTTAAGGTACATGAAAGCCTTGGAATAATCTTCTAAAGATTCTACCTTAAACTTTTGATACTGCCGTTTTTCAAAGTCATTAATTAGTTTCATTTTGAAGAATACATTGGTTCCCTGATCACCACTGAACCCTTAGGGCCTGATTTTAAAAAATCATTTACATGCGTGAATTAGGTTTTACACATGTAATTGCACTTTACTTAAGTATGTGGGCTTTTGAAAATTGCTACAATATATGCCATTGAATTATCAATAGGATTTACTCACGTAAGTGCACTTTGCTCAAGTAAATAGCTTTTGAAAATTGGTCCAATAGTAAATTAATTTATGCATGTAACTCTTTTGAAAATTACTTCCTTAATTTGTCCTAACAGTAATGACATTGGTGGCTTAAATGCTATTTTTTTCTAATATCATTATTATTTATTGGAAATCTGAGAAAAGAGGATCGTAAAAGCATATACTGTTGTTGTGTCCGTCGGTGCCCGATGCCCTCTCTCTGCCCTCCTTACCTCTCTGGCACCTCCCTTTCTGTTCGCAGGAATATTGGCTGCCACAGCGTCCTTCTGCCACAAGTCTTTGGGCGTTCCTGGACCGGCTCGACGCTGCTATCCGCCATGTTCCTGGAGGCCTAGGGGCGTGTGCACGACGTGGCCCCGACTGAAGTATCGGCAATGGCGTGAACCTTGGGGGCATCCCCCAAAGATGATGTCACCCACGACAGATATTTAAGGTCTCAGTGGGCCTCATTTTCCACGCCGCTCACACGCAATAAGGGACTTTCACACGCGAAAAGTCCTTTATCGCGTGCGATACCAGGATGGGGAGGAGTCGGAGCGGAGTTGGCCCTGGAAGAGGAGGAGTCGGAGCATCACTGGGGCCGACTCTGCGCCGACGCCACGGACAGCGAAAAGGTAAGTGCCTTTTCGTGGCAGCTTTCGCTCCCAATAGCTACACCTCCTATGGTGGCGCTATTGGGTGTGAAACTGGCAGCGATCGCACCGCGACGGTGCTTTCGCTGCCGGCTAGCGCAGGCCCACCCCCCCCATTTCGGCCCCCGCCCTGCATCTTCTAAAGTATCGCAGGCCTGCGATACTTTAGAAAATGAGGCCCAGTATTTGCTAACAGATGGAGTTAACAAGGATTGACAATGGACTCGCTTTGTCTTTCTAAGCAACTCTGCCTCCTCGGACTTACCAGAGGTACCCACTCCTCGGGGGCCTCGCTCTCTCCATTGTTTTTCAGGTGACAGTCTGGAACCGGTACTCGCTCCTCGAGGGCCCATGTTCCCAGACTTGCTTCATATACTCTTCTGCCTGGAAGTCATCACTACCAACTATATCAGCTACATCAGTGAGTTACCATCATTCTCTCTGAGCTTTCCCTGGAACCAGGTACTCGCTCCACGAGGGCCTATACATTCTAGCACCTGGGCTTTATTGGGGCATTGTGTGAGTGTTACCATCTTCATACTCTGCCTACTCACTATATCTCAGTTTCTCTACAGCTCAGCCTCCAGGGATCGCTGTTCCAGTATCTGAGGGACTACAGCCCAGCCGGGCTTTCCAACTCACTACTGCCATCTCTGGTAGTTCAATATATTATTTAATAAAATAACTAGTGTGTGTCTGTCTCCAAACTCTGAGCCTGACCGGTGGTCCCTCTCAGGATCTTCTCCCGAGGATGTGGTCATCTGCCACCGGCCCAAGGATCCACCCACAACTATCCCTAACTATAACAGATTGCTACCTCATGCAGACTGTTAACTCCGAATGATAACAGATTGCTAACTCCTATCTGATTGCTCCTCCCATCAGATAGCAGTTTGATAACAGATTGCTAACTCCCTAGCAGTTTCTCAACAGATTGCTAACTCCATGGATCTGGCACAACTCAGTGCTTTGCAGGCCATACCGACGCACTGTGGAGCAGCAAGATGCTTTGGAGAAACTTACTTCAGCATTTTATCAACTACACACACAGAAGGTTCAAGGCACAGCCTCCAACCAAGGTGGTCAGTCACCGGAAGTAACTTTGAAGACTGCTGTACCACTGGCAGCTCCAATCCGCTTTTCCGGAGAAATCCAGAAGATCCAGGGCTTTTTGAACCAGTGCTGCATGCACTTTGCCTTGCAGCCGACTCTATTTCCTACTGTGCTCTCCAAGACTACCTACATCCTTTCATACCTAGATGGTAAGGATCTGTCTTGCGCATCCACATTGTGGGAATGCAAGGACTCAATTTTGCAGGACATAGGATTTATGGAGTTGTTTAAATCCATTTTTGATGACCCTGCTCGAATGTCTCTAGCCGGTTCTGCTTTAATGAATTTGAAGCAAGGCAGCAGAGCATTGGCTGAATTTGCCATAGCGTTCAAAACTCTTGCGGTAGAACTTTGCTGGGACACCAAATGTCTCAAGACACTCTTCTGCAGAGGCCTGGATACCCATTTGAAGGATGAGCTGGCCGCTCGTCAGACACCTGACTCGCTGGATGAATTAATAGCCTTGGCCACTCGGATTTATCATCGACTCCGGGACAAGGAGAAGGAACTCCGGCCTAAGGTGTTACCAGGGTTGAAACAGGCCAGTGCTACCAATGCACCTCAGATGGTTCCAGTAACTTCCACTGCTGATACAGATGAACCGATGCAACTTGGTCATGGACGCTTGATCTCCCAGTTCCCGTGATCTATGAACCAGCTACGGTTCAGACTCCTGCCCTGATGGACTCAAGGACAGGAGGCAACTTCATTCTCAGACATCTAATGGAAGACCTGAGGAGTCCCTTTGTCAAATGTGAAGATCCATTATTGCATTATAACTTGAAGTGAGTTTTGGACATTTCATTTTTCTTTTTTTAATTTTATTTTTCTGCATTTCAAAATATTACACATAATATTACATGTAAAGATAATTATAGGTGGTACATATACAAACAAAAAACAGGAAATCATTTTCAGCATAATCCCTTAGGGGTTATTTGCAAAAAGCCCACATTACCAACCTAACAAAAAAGGAATGCATGGGGGGATATCGGCCATTATTACAAGGAGCGATAATAGGAAATAAAGAAAAAGGAAACACTAAGATTACTAGCCTTCAATTGCCTAATGTACTGATTTGGTCGCCTTTGGGTGAGCATCCAAAAAGACTTTTAACTGCGATGGTTCAAAAAAGATATAATCATAACCTAGGTATTTAAGATGACATTTACATGGATATCTAACAGTAAATTTTGAACATATTGCTAGTGCCTCAGCTCTCAAACTCAGAAATTTCCTTCATCTATCCTGAGTAACCTTAGTAATGTCTGGATATACCCATACTTTTTGTCCATGAAAAAGTTCTGCACTGTTCCTAAAATACATTCGGAATATATTATTCTTTTCGGTTATGAAGGCAAAAGTCACTAATAACACTCCTCTTTTAGTAATTATATCTTCCTGCGATAACTCCAATATATCTATCAGATTCATCGCAGTTGTCTGATCTCCCATACTTCCTTGGTCTTTTACAGCCTTCCTCTGAGGTAAAAAATAAGCTTTGGTAATAAGTGGGAGTGCTTCCTTTGGAATTTTCAGTTTCTCAATTAAATAGTTTCTAAATAATTCCACTGGTGATATCTGTGGTATGATGGGGAAATTCACAACTCTTATATTTGTACTCCGCAGGGAGTTTTCTAATTTTTTATTTTGGACATTTTCAGATTGGATTAAATTCAGTTGTTTCTTCTCAATCTGTTTCACTTTCTCTTCCACATCCAAAACTATTTTTTCTTGTTTAATTATTCTTTCTTCATTATAATGGGTATTTTTATTTATTTCAAAGGCAGATCTTGAAAGCCCTATAATAGCACTTTCTATCGAGGCTAACGCTTCCCACAGAGTTTCCATGGATATTTTAGCTGGTTTAACCAAGAAAGGTCTTACTTGAATCTGTTCACCTCTTTGTGCGGCCTCAGTAACATTGTCCCGAGTCTCTCCCTCCTGGCGATTCAGCGTGGCTGGTTGATTCTCGAAGCGGGGGAAGGTAAGCTCCTTGTGAGAGAGCCCTCAGGCTCTCCCTTCTGTCGCCTTTCTCCTCCCCTCCTCGGTTTCCTCCTTGGATATCCTCCCTCTGTACTAATATATCAGAGGGGCTTTCCAAGGATCCCAGCAGTAATTCTTCTCCTTCGCTTCTCAGCCGCTGGGGTGGGGACGGCATCACAGGCGCGCCGGGACTCAGCGAGATCTCCTCGGCCATTATCGATACAGCTCGCTCAGCTTCCACGATTACTGCGGCCCTCGCTCCCGGCTCCATCGGCGTTGATGCGAAGAACCTCTCAATTGTAGGCTGTAAAGTAATTGAACTCTCAGCAGCAGCTAGACTTTCACGAAGCCTAGCTTTTCTTTTAGTATGAGGCATGTAATCCAAAAATAGAGGTCAAAAAACCAGGAAACAAACTATCAGGTAACAGAGAGAGCTTTCCACACGTCTTAGTCAGTCGCCATCTTGGCCACTCCCCCAGTTTTGAACATTTCTCAACATCGCCACTTCCACTGAAGATCTCTATGACCTCTCCAGCAGCTTTACCCATTGCTGCTGATATTCATAATGCTTTCAACGTTCACCTTGGCTCGAAGGCGTTCATCATCAAAATCTGTATTCACGGATCATAATTTTAGAGTATCTCTGTCACTCTTTCCATTCGTAAGATGTGCCTGAAGAGCCACAGCACACATGGACCCAAAGAAGATACTCTAGGCATCCAGTCAGTCTGCATCTGCCAGCGATGCCATTAATTTTCATCCAGCAACATCTACTGGAGAATCACCAATTGAAGTGGTTTCTGGATGTTCCCTATCACCACCACTTCTACTTTGTTTGTGAAAGACGGTATAGAAATATTTTTAAATAAATAAATAAATAAATAAATAAATTCCTCAGTGACGTCCATAGCAGTTCATTCCATTGCTGCTGCTATCTACAAACAAAATTCTTCCAAGACTCTAGATCCACCTGTCATCGAGGCAGAAGGCAACTTAGAGATAAGATCAAAGAGATTCTGGATGTTCGTATAAGAGGCAAGACTTTTGAATACTTTCTAAAATGGGAAGGTTTCGGCTCCGAAAAAAACTCTTGGGAGCCTCAGACCAATATCCTGGACAAAGAGATGCTTCATCAATTCCACCTCACACATCCTTCAAAACCTAAACCTTCAAACTCTAAGCCTGACCAGTAGTCCCTCTCGGGATCTTCCCCCGGGGGCATGGTCATCTGCCACAGGCCCAAGGATCCACCCACAACTATCCCTAACTATAACAGATTGCTATTCTATGCAGACTGTTAACTCCGAATGATAACAGATTGCTAACTCCTATCTGATTGCTCCTCCCATCAGATAGCGGTTTGATAACAGATAGCTAACTCCCTAGCTGATTCTCAACAACTGTATAATGAACTGCGACCAGAGTTGTTTTATTTTTTCCATCTTGTTGATTTGATATGAATGACTAAATAATCATATTGCAATATCTCGAACCAGGGAGAGTTCAACTTTGAAACAACTCAATACAGCCCCATGTTCATGTGTTTATGGTGCATAGAAATCTATTATATTTTTTTGTAACCTGCATATAAAAGGTATATGCAGATTTAAAAATATGCATATCTCTATCCCCAGCATACATACTTATGTTTCCATATGTATAAATATTTGCATTATGTTGAAAATGTACACTTTTCCTACCTATTTTATAAACATATGCATGTAAGTTTCCTTATGGGCTAAACACATCTAACTTGCTTGCATAGAGCCCTGTTTATGCGTGGAAGTCAGTATATTTTAAAACATGCACAAGTAATTGAAATCAACAGTTTGCCAAAATCTCTACTGATTTACCCAGTCTTTCTTGATGTCATCGAGAACCTGCTAGTTCTTCATTCTGAATTCCTGCCAGTATACCCAGATCTCCCATCCAACCAGTAGATGAGTCTAATAGCAATTGCGCAAGATAATTAGTAGGTGTTCAATTATGTGAATATGACAGATATACTCGCATACACCTCATAAAATAGTAACTTGCACACATACCTCTTGACCCCGCCTCCAGAATGTCCCTATGCTGCCCCATTTTTTTTCATCTATACATGTGCATGCAATACCACATATACATGTATACGTTTGATGTTTATAAAATAGTGTACTTATGGCTAGTAATTTTCTTCATATTCTTTTTTCCTCTGTTTTCTCCCCCAATGTGTTCTATTTACTGATTGGTTAAGTAATTTATTACTTTTGTATTTCTTTTTCTTTTTTGTTTATCATTTTGTAACTTGACCTATTAGTTTGATTCTCATGGCACGCGTCCTTGATTTATTGTTTTGGTTAATACCAATAAAAATAGAGATTTTAAATAGCGTGCATGTGACTACATGCTACTTATGTGTGTAGATGTTGATTTTACCCTATTTGCAAGATATAGATGTCAAGGCAGTCCACTTGAGAAGAAGCTGACCAAAAGCAGAGAATAAGCTTGATAAACTAATGTAAGGATGCTGCAGGACTTCGTGGTATTTCTCTTACACAAAATCAAAACATTCTTTTAATTCAGTGTCCCTTGACACTTTAGGAGAAAAGGTTGAAAACCTTGTCAACTAATGTATTAACATCACTGCTAATTTTCCTGAAATTGTGGTTTGCAATATTATGCAAGATATGACAATGACAGGTTGTCGTATTAATTATTTTTATATCTGAAAGCTTTTCAGACCTAAAGTAGTACATTTCATAATTCATTTATGAATTATCTGTTTCAGAACTGACCATGTTTTGAACATTCAGCTTTAAGAGATTCAATTTGCTTTGATGAGCAGTTTTGTTATCGAATCAGAAGTCTCTTCAAGTTCGTCAAAAAACTAAAGAAGGCAATCTCTCACAGCTTCTTTTATATTTAAAATCCTCATTGCTAGAGGGTAACATTTTCTGTTGTCTTTATGGGAGGAATCATTGAGAACTGTATACAAAGAGTTGAATGATTGTCTCCCAAAGTGCTTGTTTCAATAGAATCTGGCCCGATAGCATAAATACAAGTATATAATTGTAGTTATTTTTTCACTAATGATTCAGTTTTTGTTCTCTTTATATCTGATCCTTGAAGCAGTTTCAGAATCAGAATAGAAACTCTTGTCCATTTTGTTTCCATAGTGCATTGACAAATAACCTCAATAATGTTTTACACCATGATGTGTTTACCATAACTCCACTAATGCAATTTTGTCAAGAAATTGAGTATTTCTCATATTGACAAAAACCCCACTGAATTAAATTAAACTGTCTATAGGCCTGCACAAATGCCTTATGTGTATGTGATTTTGCAATGATGTCGCCGAGTGCTAGAAACATCAAATTTAACAGCAGAGCATTGCAATAAACACGTCATGCACAGTTTGGATCATCTTGTGTAGCTAGCCAGGCACAATTATTTTTATTCTATATCTCTGTCTCTTGAAATGCAGTTTCATAGTCTACTTTCTTCCTTGGTGCTTTTATCATGGCAGTAGTTGAGTTACTATGGCCCTGAATCCCACATTCAATTGATTGATTGCATTCCAATAAACAGTTTATTCACATGTATCCCCCATGCTTCAGTAGTAAAGTTTTGAGGAGCTTATATGCCAATGTGTGCTAAATAATGGCAAATGTATTAAGAGGCCTACCATGAGTGGTTACAACCCTACTCTCCCCTTAATGTGGTTGCACTAAATGCATGATGATTAAATTTAGCTTTCTTGCATATACAAAACATGTACTTCCCATAGTATGAGCTAATTTGCCATTAATGTGGTATTTATGAAGCTGTCAAAAATTGGCCATAGCTTTGTTACCTTATAGATTTACCACCATCCTCAGATGTGCAAATAATTAACTGACCATTTCAGCATGCCTGCAATTAAGAAGACTGGGGGAGGCAAATATACTTCACTTCATTCCTATTGGGATCCCATCCACCAAGACTCTAATTCCTTCTACCAATTCCCTGCCAAAAATCAAGGACACCCTCCCCATTCCTCCCTCCTTCCAATTTCCCCATATCAGTGAATTTCCCAATTAACCCTGCCCCACTTTTGATTCCCCACCAAAGTCAATGAACTTACCTCATCCTTCCACTTCCTCTTCTGATCTCTTTTCCCCAACATCCAGCCTCATACTCTTCTCTTGGTACCTTCTAGAGCCGGCTGGTATGAGAAGAGTCTCTTAACATCTTCATACTTTCCATATGATTGCAGAACTCCACCCTACCACATTTAGTTTTCCTTATTCTAAACCAGAGCTATTACAATTCATTTTATTGCCATGTGCATGCAAAACATAAAAATAATGCTCCTCTATATTTGCAGAACATGTTGCATCTGAGTCCTCACTTCTGACACTCAAAATATGAGGCCAACTTTGGGCTGCAATGCCAATCAACACGTTTCCTCCCCTAATAGCACAGTGTTTGTCATTCAATTCTCTTGCCACTGCTAACAAGGATACAGCTTCCTTCATGATAGGACTTCATGGATATTCTAAGTCTAGTTGACTTCTAGAAGTACAGTTTATCCTGTATTGCAGTATAGTGTTATTTTTCTCTGAGCTCCATGCTGTTGACAGCCATATGCCTAGCAGTGTTGCGCAGTCTGCTCCCCAGTAGTTTAAATTCCTCATTTCAAAGCCGATGTAAGATTTTTTGCTCCCCTGGGCATAGTTATTGTTCTCTACTCTTGTGCTTTCAGTTTACTAACACCCTGGATACAGGAGCAGGTTGCCCTACATAGCATGTACTCACATTATAGTCCCCATAGATGCTTCTGATCTCCTGTTCTAGTAGTTTCCTGTTTAAAATAGAATCCCATGCTATAGATTAAAAGAAGCTGCTTTTAGGCAGCATAGGCCATGAGCACATTATATAGTCCCCTGCCTGCCAGGTACCTGCAGCGTGCAACTTCACATATTTTATTGGATACTGCAGTAGAGGAGTGGTTCACCGGTGATGGAGGGGAGCAAGAGGCTGAAGAGGAACTTGCTCACAGTGTAGTGAGACTAAACATCACAGAACAAATGAGAACCTTGGAGGGTTCTGCCACCAGCAGTCACATTATCAGTTTAGAGCATGTGCTAGCTGTTTATTTTACTTAAAGAAAACCGGCCAAGATGGCAAAATGTCAGCTGGCTGGACATCATGTGTCCAAGTGATGGGGAAAGGGATCACTTTAGTTACTTCTGGTAATCTTTGCAAAGCAAGTTTAATAACATTTAATATCTTGGATGGGAAAGAGATCAACTAGTAATTTCTTAAGCATCGAGATTTACAATAGTGAAAACGTTATTAGACAGAATATTCCTTTAAAATTAGTGTAGCTCCAGTTCTCTGAAAGCATCGCCCCAAGACTCATCAATCAAGTTGGTAGAAACTCCCAGAAGATGGCTGCATGCATTCTTCTCCAGTATTATCGCAGCTAGGCCTGTTAAATAGTAATATTGTTCTCTTAGTATCTGTTGGTGCCAGACTCTGCCTCTCAGGAGACATAGCCTGTAAAATAAGCTTTCCTTTAATGTGAACACAAGACTACAGTTCATGGTGCCATCTCATCTTGTGTTATTTCATTGTTTTCTCCTTAATGGTGTACATAGTGCTTTGGCCTGGTTAGAAATGCATCCTATTACTATGCTATAGTATGCATGCTTGAATGTAACTAAAAAAAAAAAAAAACACCACAAAACAATTGTGTTTCCTTGGATTTCTAAACAGAATATTTGCAGTTTTTAAAGACATTTTTGTTGCTTATTGAATGCATGATAGTGCATTACTTGTAACCGTTTATTAGTCCTGCAGAGAACATAATTTTTTGTAGAATGTGTTACTTTTAATTGTACTAATATAAGAATTATCCAGCAATGAGTGATATGCATCATCGTTCAAAACAACATAAATCCCTTTTTTAGATACATTTTCTAAATTCATTTTTATTTTAATATTTTTTTGTAACCATATTTATCAAGAGTATCTTTAATCTATACCCTATTTCTATTCTCTGCCGATGCAAACATACTTCTGAAAATAGGTCCCTTAGGTACATGGGCCAAACAACTCTTATTAAACTTTACTTAAGATCAGAGCTCACTGCTTATTGCCTAGCTTATTTCCTCAAAATTGTAATTTAAATTTGATATTTATGCTCCAAACTCAATTACTGTGGAAGTAAACATCCAAGCTCAGTTACCTAGGACTTGTCACACTGTTCTTTGGCACTCAGTAATGAGCTGTACTTATTTACAGTTAATATATATGCAAAAATTGTCAATATACTTCATGCTGTAATACTGTTTATTTACACTTTATGAATATTTTCATTATATTTCCTGTAATGTTCTTTCCATGATTTATTGGTCTGCTGGGGCTTTAAGGAAACTGTTACTCAGGTAATAAGTCCATCTTGTATACAAGTTGCAGGCTGGTTCCATATTTTACCAGCAGGCTGATCCAATCCTCGGTTTTACCACACTGCATACTATGAACTTGCTGTTCTGTTTTATGTAAGAAAAAGCCAGACTAACTCTCTGATGCATGCATGAGCCCTTGTTTAATCGATGTAGATCTTGTTGGCTAAGCACTCTGCAAAGGTGCTCCTTAAATATTTCAAATAATTAAATAAAACCAAGGCTGTATTAGTCTTTTGAAGAAAAAAATGCTGTCAAATCAGCCATTAAACCAAAGAGCCCTGTTGAAATGCAGGTCTGCATTTAAGCACATAATAAAATAATTGCCAAACTACTGAGACCAATGGTTCATCAAGCCCACTATCCAGGCTGTCAGCGACAAGCAATCCATGCTTAAGACGAGGTTCATAAGAAACAGCATATGTATAACATTGCCCATCCCCTGTCAGAGCCTTTCAATTTCTAGTTATCATAGACAGGGATGCTTTGAATCTGGAATGCCATTCTTCACACTTTCTTTAACAACCTTTGATTAAGTTAATCCTCTATAAATGTATGTAATCCTTGTTTTGAACTCAAAGATACTATTTGTTTCTACAATATTTTGTGGTGAGAAGTTCCACAGTTATCTATACATTGTAGGCATAATACCCCAATGCTTTGAAAATTCACTCCCCCTCCCCTCACCACCAATGAGGGGGAAAATGAGTAGCACCAAGGGCGTGGTTAAGGCGGGCCCAGTAAATTACTTATGGAGATTTCTTTTTTTTTTTAAAGTCCTGCCTTGTGACCTTGGGCAAGTCACTTTACCCTCTGTTGCCTCAGGTACATAATTAGGCCTGGATTCATCATTCTTCATCCTGTGAAAATGGGGGGCAGGGGGGTGAAAGGATGGTAGGCCTGTGAAAGCCCGCAGCCTTCTCACCACGGCAGTGCGATTTCAGTGGCTGCCGTGTGCCGGCTGCCGGCTTTCGCACCAAATAGCGCCACCGTGAAAGGTGGTGCTATTTGGTGCGTTACTGCCGACGATAACGTTAGTAACATTATCACCGGCAGCGAAGCCACCACCGACTCTGCCCCTCCCTGCCCTGACTCCACCCTTCCCCACCCTCGACTCCGCCCCAATCTAATTTGCATGCTATCGCGTGCGATAAGCCTTTGAAAAATACCCCCCTTAGATTGTAAACCCTGTGGGATAGGGAAATACCTACAGTACCTGAATGTAATCCGCTTTGAAGTGCTGAAACAAAAAGTGGAATATAAAAATTTGAAATAAATAAATGAATGTACACTGACTGGATCTACCATGTACAGTGCACTCATACTTGTGTGCTCAGACCCACCATTCATGCACATATACCACTAAGAAAAATACAGAAAATGCCAATTAAAAACAGTTATTATTTTATGTAAAGCTTCCATCTTTCTAGGGTTGAATAATTATTAAATCTATTTTTTATAAACTGTGCATCTTTTGTGAATTCAAGCATTTATTGGACAAGGGTGATTTTCGAATCATAGTAGAGGCTTCCATCCTCCCTATAGTGGACTAATGTAATTCTGTTTTGTTAGTCTTACTGGCCCTAACTTTAAAACCTCTCCAATTGCTTCTAAGTGCTGCAGCGCGCCTTATTACTGGCACCAAAAGATGTGAGTATATTACTCTTGTTCTCATTGACTTGCATTGGCTTCCATTTTCTGAATATAATAAGTACAGTGATTACTTTCAAATTAATTTCTTCTGCTGTCACCCCATGGCCGGGTGAAGCTGAAAGAATTAAAAAAGGACAATCACTTAACCAGATCACAAAGCAGCAGGAGTAATGCAGGAAAGGAGGCATGATATATACTTCCAGAGTAAACCCCAGGGAATAAATGGATACATGCATGCACTGGTAGCATGTCTGATCTGCAAGGCACTGCTCCTTTGATGTGGTTCTTGTATACTCTGGGGCGGATTTTAAAAGAGTTGCATGCGTATATTACATGCGTAACCCAGAAAACCCGCTCCTGCGTGCGCTGAGCTTATTTTGCATAGGCCCGGCGACGCATGCAAGCCCCGGGTCACGTGTAAGTCCCAGGGCTTGAAAACATGGGCGGGGTGGGGTGGTCTGGGGCGGGGCATGGACGGGGCCAGAGGCCTCTCCACTGCCGCTTGGTCCGGGGATCACGTGTCGGTACTTGGCCGGCACGTGCAACCTACGCCTGCCCAGAGGCAGGTGTAAAAAAAAAATAAAGGTACGTGGGGATTTAGGAAGGGCTGGGGGGGGGGGAGGGGAAGGTTGGGGGGGGCAGAAGGAAAGTTCCCTCCGAGGCCGCTCCGATTTCGGAGCGGCCTCGGAGGGAACAGGGAAAGCCATCGGGGCTCCCCTAGGGCTCGGCGCATGCAAGGTGCACAAGTTTGTACCACCTTGCACATGCCGACCCCAGATTTTATAACATGCGCGTGGCTGCACACGCATTTTATAAAATCGGGGGTAGATTTGTGCACGCCGGGTTGCACGCACAAATCTATGCCCGCGCGTAGGTACGAATATCTGGTCCTCTGTGTAGTCATGAGAAAAGAGAATTGGGAAGAAATTCAGATACAAAGAAACAACAGTTACATTAAGAAATATGAATAGAGAAGGCTAGATAGATACTGAGAAGAAAGAAAGTACATAACATAACCAAGGTCAAGGACATGCATCATGTGATGTACTTTAAAACTGAGCAGGAGATATAGATGGGCAGACTGGATTGGCTGTATGGTCTTAAGGTCTTTATCTACCATCATGCTCGTTGTTTCTATATTACTCATGATATATTACTAATATTATAATATTATTACTATTATAATAGGACTTACCTTTCCATGCATGCATCAGAGGACTAGGCCAAAATCACAGATGGGGAACATTACCACATCATACATACACAGATACACAATACAGAAACAGAAGGATTAGGAACTTGCAAGCTTGAAAAGTTGAATCAAATAACAAATAAGAAACCAGAATGCAATAAATTAATACCAGAATGCTAGACTGAGACAGATACTACATAGAAAGACACTTTTATACATATATGCAAAACTCAATGATACACAGTGGTAGAAATACGTTGGATCTTCATCACTAGTCACAGCTGGTCCTATGGCCCTCCATTAACTACAGGGTCACCTTTGTCCCTATCATTTCGGTTTCCTAGTATCTGGGAAGCAGGAGACCATATGTCTTGGGGGGAGGGGGAGGCATCACAATATGGTCTCCTGCTTCCCAGATACTAGGAAACCGAAATGATAGGAGTAGCTGTCTCATAATTTCTGGGTAGAGATGAAAAACATTAAAGTCCAGCAAGTGCAAAGCATAATATTAGTCTAGAGCAGTGGTTCTCAAACCTGTCCTTGGAGACTCCCAGCCTGTTAGGTTTTGGGAATATCTTCAATAAATATGCATAAGATAGATTGGCATGCACTGTCTCTACTGCATACAAATTTAACTTTATTTATATATTTAGAAACCTTTTATTACACACACATGTAGCAAAAACTGTTCAAAACAGATTACAACAATAAACATTCATAATCATAAAACTGATTTTAAAAAGTCACTAGAATAAATTTGATGAATACAAATTACAACTAACATAAAATGAAATGTAATGCACATCTTGTACCTCTACAATACTGATCAGAATTCAATCATTTATCACATCCTAAAACATCGAATAGACGAGTAGCACCTAAGTTAAAAACTGAAACACTGTAATTGGCAATCCTTGAAGAATGGACCAACTAATAATAATTTAGTTGCAGAGCATAATGATTGAGTGGATACATAAGAATGTGGTAGAGTCTTCAAATAAGAGGATCTATCCCCTGCAGTATTGTGTAAATCAGAACTAACATATTAGTTAGCAATTTAAACATTATATTTATTTTATTTTATTTAACACTTTTCTATACCGACCTTCATGGTAATAACCATATCAGATTGGTTTACATAGAACGGGGTAAGAACTTTAACAATAAACAATCATTTAACAGAAGGAGCAAAGTTACAATCAACAAGGTGGATAAACGTGGAAGCAAAGGTAGCTGGAAAAAAAGAGTAGGAGGCGGCAGATAACCAAGAACAAAATAAGTTTACAAATTAGTAGTTTGTACATATTGGCTGCGTAGAGGTTCCTAGTTCCAGAGTTTGTGAATTGTGACTAAGGGCCGTTAGTGTGTTTCAGAAGGTTGCGGGAAGGCTTGGCGGAAAAGCCATGTCTTAAGATTTTTTCTGAATGTTAGATGGCATAGTTCCAATCTAAGATCTGTGGGGATGTTGTTCCAGATTGTAGGGCCTGCTATCGAGAATGCCCGGTCTTTCGTGATAGTGAGACGTACAGCTTTAGTAGAGGGGGCTTGCAGAATTCCTTTGTATGCTTTTCTAATTGGTCTGGTAGAGGTGTGGAGTCTGAAAGGGATTTCAAGGTCGAGCTGTAGATGATTGTGGACCGTTTTGTTTATTATGGTGAGGGATTTGTGTAGGATTCTGTAGTTTACTGGCAGCCAGTGTAGGTTCTGGAGGATGGGTGAGATGTGTTCTCCACGGTTGGTGTTGGTCAAGATTCTTGCTGCGGCATTCTGAAGCATCTGTAGAGGTTTGGTGGTAGAGATGGGGAGTCCGAGGAAGAGAGCATTGCAATAATCTATTTTGGCAAAGAGCATGTCCTGAATTCGTGGAAGTATAATAGTGGTTTGAGTCTTTTTAAAACCTGAAGTTTATAGAAACAATCTTTGGTTGTGTTGTTGATAGCTTTCTTTAGATTTAGACTGTTATCGAGGATAATACTGAGGTCTCTTACATGTGTGACTTGAATGTTGGGGTGGGTCTGTTGGGGGGGAATTGTCTTGGTTGGAAGAGATAAGGAGGAGTTCAGTCTTGGCGGCATTAAGGACCAGGTTCAAACTGGTGAGGAGGCTTGTGATGGATTGTAGGCAGTTGTTCCAGAAAGTGAGTGTTTTTTTACTTATAGTCAACAAGTAAAGGTGCATGAAACTAGGAATAATGTTATCTATACGATTCAAACCAGTTTTCAGCTAAGCGGCTAAATCCTAGATTATTTCTAATAATGTTTGCCGATACTTTGGAAGGACATGATAAATAGAATTGCAATTACCAAGGCCTGTACTGTTGCCCTGAAGTCAGGTTTTAGTTATAAACATCTTAGCCACCTCAGTAAGCATAATCTAATGAAAGCAGCTTTCATTATCTTCTCAATCTGGGGCTTAAGGACAGCAGGTACTTCAACCAGACCCCAAGATTTTAAATTTCCATTTGAAAAGGGAACATTTGACTTCTGAGTTGAAATTGGTTGGATTCAGCTGCAATGAGGAGGTGACTAACCAAAAACACCTCCGTCTTTTGAGTAGTAGAAAAGAGAAGGGCAAATGGGTACAAAGAGTTGGATATTATCTGCTTAAACTGATATCCTAAAGAAGAGATATCACCAAGAGGAGTAAGATAAATGTTAAAAAGGGAAGCTAATAGCGATGTGCATTTGTTTTTCATGAATTGGACAATTTCAACAAAATTGTCTAATTCGTCCTGGTTCGGGAGAACTGAAAAACAAATGCAATTTTTTCAAAATTTTGGAAAAATTCATTTTTCAGATTAGTTCACACTAACAGGAGTTAGTGTGCGCTAACTCCCATTAGTGTGTCCTATCTCACATTAGCATGTGCTAACTTTAAAATGTTAGTGAACGCTTACTCCCGTTAGCGCTCACTAACCCGAAAATCGGCATCCCCCCAAAAAAAGCTCGAACCATGAGAAAAATGAAATTTCCCACAGGGGGCCAAAAATGAAGCCTGAACCAAAGTGCATTATTGCTGCACATCTCTAGAAGCTAATAGGTTCGAGCCTTGTAGTATGCTGGAGATAATCAATCTTGGCTAAGAAAATACCTTACCCATCTTAACCTGCTGGGAATGTGAAATAAAAAATGATTGAAACAAGAACAAAATATCTCCACCAACCCAATCAGCTTCAGCCTATCTAGAAAATTTTCATGGGATAAGGTGTCAAATTCAGCTGTCATATCAAGTAAGAATAGTATAACAGAAATCCCACCATCCACCATCCATTTCCTGCATGCATGAGTCAAACAGAGCAGCCAGAAGTGTCTTAGAACTCTGCTCACTTCTAAATCTGAATTGATGGTTTTAATAAGACACATAGATAATCATTGTGGATATCCTGAAAACCTGACTTAGGGCCCTCCAGGATAGGTTTGGGAACCACTGCTCTAGAGTAACGACTCTCATATCTTGCTAACTAGTTAGATGGTTAGCTATCTTCAAGCATACCACAGACCCATCAACAATACGTGCACTCTCTAATCGTTTGACACAGAAAGATGGAAGACAAAACATACCACACCTGCCAGAGCTTATAGAAGAATACTTGTTATTTCTGATCCCAAAAGACCAGCTACAGGAATATAGGTGGACAGCAAAGGTACTAATTGATGTCTCCCTTATTCAGTCAGATAATGAGCATGAAGAAATGGTACCTAAATATTTATAATTTGTCCATTAATACTGTTAGGGCAATGCATTACCAGATTTTAAAAGGCTTACATTTGTTGTGCTTCCTAGGACAGGGCTTCCCAAACCTGTCCTGGGGACCCTCACAGCCAGCTGGGTTTTCAGGATATCCACAATAAAAATGCATTAGCTAAATTTGCATATCATAGAGACTCACTATATACACATGTATCTCATAAATATTCATGGTAGGTATCCTGAAAACCCAGCAGGCCGTGGGGTCCCCAGTACAGGTGTGGAAAGCCCTGACCCAGGCACAACTGACTGGCATCTTGTGCTTTTTGGTGAATCTAAACAATAAGTTTTAGAGAAGGGCAAGAAGAGAGTGAGGTGAGTTAATTTTGGCGGTGTGACAATTTCTTTGTACATGCATGATTTCCTCCATGAGTAGTATTATGAAAAGTGATATGAGGGGTGCAGGACGTCCTAGCTAGAAGACACAATTGTCAAAAATTGTTTATGATTATGTGAAGGCTCACCGCCCGTGCTGCCTTGGGTGCCGCTCCGCTGCCTCCAGCTCAGGCCCCTCGCGAGTCCTGGATATCCCTGGAGTCCCTCAGTCGCACAGGACTCCCTTGGTTCAGGTCTCCACAGGCCCTGGTTTTGCGGGGCTTCTGGGTTCTCTGAATGGAGTGGGGTTGAAGCAGTCCCCCAACCCCCAAAGATAACACAGAGAGAGAGATGTTCCTCAAAGCATTTTTATAAAGCAGAGTAGCTGAATCTGTTACATTGGCTCCGTCCCCTCAGGAGCTGAACAAATGACCCTGCCCCCGCTCTCCAGCAGTCTAACCCCTTAACACAGGTGCTGGATTAAAGGTACTGTTTGAGCCCCCCGGCTCTCCAGTTCACCCGCAAACACCCCTGCCCTAACTTCCCTTAGGGTACAGGTTATCCGTTTCCCTTTTCAGGCTAGGCTGTGCCCCTGAGACAGCTGGAGGATTCCTCTCCCCCGGAACCTACCTCCATTTCCTTCTCCCCCTTTGCTTCCTGGCACTCGCTTTTTCTGGCCACTGCTGCTACCTAGGCACGCCCTCTTCCTCTAGCTCCCCAGGCTCACCTGTGTGACTCATTAGTGTCTAAGTCTGACACCTGCTCACCTCCAGGCTCTCCCTACAGGTCAGGTGGTGGTTCTAGGAACCTGGGATTTGTAGTTTCCGCCTTCACCTGCTCCACCTGCTGGCGGGCTCTAGTATTACTAGCTGCCTTATGGTATCTTATCCATTCCTGCCCCCGGCAGCGCTGCACTCCATCACAATATATATGTTATAGTTGGTGCCAGGGTATTTATTGATGTGGAATTGATGAAGATAAAATTCCCTCTGGCATACCTGCTATGAATGAGTGATATGGTGATGGAGCACTTGTGACTAACAGATAGGGCTTCTATGATATCTGCTCCTAACCATGCTGCCATTGTAAGAGGTTTGTGAGACTGGTGAGAATGACATAAGAACATAAAAACATAAAATTTGCCATACTGGGTCAGACCAAAGGTCCATTAAGCCTAGTATCCTGTTTCCAAAGTTGTCAATCCAGTTCACATGTACCAGGCAGGATCGCAAAAGGTTGATAAATGCTATTTTACTTATCCCAGAGATAAGCAGTGGATTTCCCAAAGTTCACCTTAATAATGCACTTTTCTTTCAGGAACTTGTCCAAACCTTTTTAAAACCCAGCTACACTAACAGCTTTAACCACATCCTCTGGCAACAAATCCTGCATTTAATTAAAAGCTGAGTAAAAGAAATATGTTCTACTTGTCTTAAATGTATTCCTTAGTAACTTCATTGCATTTCCCCTGGTCTTTGCACTTTTTGAAAGAGTAAACAACCAATTCACATTTATCCATTCCACTCATTATTTTATAGAGTTCTATAGGGGAAGGGAGGGGAAGGTGCGGGGGGGGGGGGGCGGGAGGGAATGAGGAAAGCCATCGGGGCTCCCCTAGGGCTCGGTGCATGCAAGGTGCACCAGTGTGCCCCTCCTTGCACTCGCTGACCCCGGATTTTATAATATGTGCGTGGCTGCGCGCGCATGTTATAAAATCGGGCGTAGATTTGTGCACGCCGGTTTGCATGCACAAATCTACGCCCGTGCGTAGCTACTAAAATCTGGCCCTATTTGAGATGTGGTGACCTGGTCAATAAGGGGGTAATTTTCAAAGGAGTTACGTGTTTAAATGTAATATAGTATCCATAGCAATTTTCAAAAGACATTTACTTGATTAAAGTACACTTACACAAATAAATCCTAAGGACAATTTAATGGCATATGTTGTAGCAATTTTCAAAAGCCCACTTAAGAAAAATGTATTTACTCAAGTAAATCCCAGTTTTACTTGAGTAAATGCTTTTTAAAATCAGGCCCTAAGTGGGAACACATGGCTTTATGAAATAGCATAATAACATTTTATGGGCCATATTTACTAAAATGTGATGTACATTAATGTGTGTTGTTTATCTAAAGGCCCCATTATTCTCAATACATATATTAACCAACAACTCCATCTCATGTTACTGTGTGTTAGCAAGTTATTGTTTTTTTATCATTTTGCCCTATGTTTCAAATTATTGCTTAATATTTTCTAACACTCTATTAGTCTTTTTTGACTACTGTTGCACTTTGGGCTGCTTTTTCTAAAGAACTATTCCCAGTGACTCCAAAGAACTCTTTCCTGTGTGATATTGACATTTAGGAACCGAGCATTTACTTGGGTTGGGCAAACCCTGTAGAATAAAGTTCTAAGGGAAATGCGACAAAAGGAAAACTATTAAAAATTTTGTAAGCAGCTTAAATCATGGCTGTGTACTGTTGTATTTAGTGCTACCAATTTCATCTCAGTAAAGAATAGGGTTCTATTTATTTATTTATTTTTTACAGTTTTCTTTCTTTATTACAGTTTTTATGATGGTTTTATTTTATTTTTGGAATTTGGAAGGGATGTGATATTTTATACTGAGGAATAAGTATTATGGTAATTATATGTTTTGATTGGGTATTGTATTATTTGGTTCTTTATCATGGATGGGGTGGGATGGGCATGAAATATGATTGGTGCTTTGAATGGATTGGTTTGTATTTATTGTTAATCACTTAGGGAACATTGAGTTAAGCGATATATGAAGTTTATTAATAAATAAGTAAATACATTTATTTATTTATTTATTTATTTAAATGATTTTATATACCGACAACCGTTTGCACATCGTGTCGGTTCACATGTAACTTACAACCAAAGTATATATAGGCATTGCCTTTACAAAGAACAGTAAGCAAAAGAACTCGGTAACAGAACAATAACTAGATAAATTGAAGAAGGGGGGATTCAAAATAGGAGTGACAGGGGGGGTGGGGGAAGGGTAAAACAATGACACATAGGGATGAGGTTATGTACAGGGTTTAGAGAATCCTTCATTATGTACACTGGTAATATACAAAGTTATATAACCCCGAATACAGCACTCGTTCAAGATGAGGTTGTATATGAGGTTATATATCATAACATTCTTTATATACAAAGGTTAAGCGATGCATTTGTGGTTCCTTATTGGGTTTTTTTTTTTTTTTTTATTAGGAGGGAGAGAGTCAGTGATTGTGTATGAGAAAATAAGTTTATTTTCTTGCCTATGTTGAAACTGTATTCCTTGCTTGCTAAATTTGTGAAAGCCTTATTTTAGCTCCTCACCATCATCATTGGTTTTGGTCATCTAGGTTAATTTTGTATATTAGCTACTGATGTTTTCAGTTTATTAGTTAATTCATTTCCCAAATTCTACATGAATATATTAAACCACACTGGTTCTTGCATGGATCCTCAGAATGCAATTCATTTTCTTTTAGAATTATTGGTAAAAGAGTGCATCTTTGATATTATTTCCAGATTACCTTTAGCAGCAGCATACTATTCTACTATGAAGGCAACATGGGTTTTGTATCCTGTGCTGTGTCCTATTTGTCAGGACAGAAGGAGATAGTACTTTTAGAAGCAGTGATCATACAAGTAGATTTCTTTTTGATCATGATGCTGACAGTCCCTAAATGGGTTCCATATTGCAAAACGTTCTATCATAATCATAAAATGGGAGTACATCCTTTGTGACCCGAGTGAAGAAAAAAGAATTACAAAACACAGTGAACAAAATGGAAAGTAAGAGTTGGCCTGAGCTAACACTATTAAAGCATTTCTGAAATTCCAGGGTTAATTATGATCAATATACTGCTGTTGAAATCTGGAGGTAGCATATTTGTTGGCGTATAACCTCACCACTGACCGGGATCTTTGTAGGTTTCCTAGTGTGACTTGGACTAAGATAAAATTTGAGCAGATGTGAGGAACACATCATTACTGAATTCAAATGTTTATTTTTTGCTTCAGTGCATGCTGAATTGCTTAACTTGATAATATTTTTCATTAAAATAGAAAAAAAAGAAAGTGGAATTGAAAAGCAGTGGTGGTCCAATGCAGTTTTATCATATGTGCTTTGTGTGTTACACTTTTTAAGATGTTAATCTTGTAGTTATACTCTGATGCTCATGCATATCTATTCAACAGCAATACCCAATTAATTTAGTACAAGGATTCTCACCATTAGTATTGTTACAAGGATTTTGAGGCCAGAGCAAACATTTGTGAAATTTTTCTACAAAACAGGTATTACCATGAAAAAATTGGCAAAATGTCCATAGTTTCTTGTGTTTTTTTTTTTTTTTTTTTTTTGCATTGGTAGTCATTTAACACAATTTCTCTTCCTAAAAACTGTCTATGCACTTATTCCTATATATACTGCTAAGGATATATCCCAGCTGCCAGTCATGAAAGGTTAACTGCTTGTAGGATTATGCTTAAAGAAGTCAGTTTTTGTTGTCTTCTTCTCTGGTTCTCTACCATCCTGTGTAGATGAGCCTAGAAGATCCCAAACTTAATCCAGACCATTCCCATCCCCAAATGTCTTACCACCAATCTTTGTAATAATTTTATAGAACTACCAAACCTAATAATGAAGTTGCTGCCCCTACATCCACTCTCCTAGGTCTCTGAGGCCTTGTTGGATGTTATCCAGTTACTACCAGCCTGTTGGCATCAACCTGACTGATTTCTAAGGAGTAGCTTGCAGTATCACTAGGTTGTGCTTCCTTTGTGCACTCTTTATTTCCTCCTTATTAACTTTTTCTTTGCCCCTACATTCAATGAAGTGAAGAGTGGGTTGTTAATAATAGTACAACTTCCTTATTGCATTCTTAGAACTATCCTTTATATCTGTCCCAAGCATGCTTGAATTCGTTTACAGTATTTGTTTATATAATTTTTCTTGGTAGCTTATTCCAAGCATCTACTACCCTTTCAATAAAGTAGTGTTTTTTTCAAATGACCTCTGAACCTTCCTCCCTGCAATATTATATCTTGATTCTATGTCTTTGAAGTTTCTTTTGTACAGATTTCCTTTCTCTGATATAGTATATTGAAACCTGAAAGTTTTATTATACCCCTCCTTTTCCTTCTTTCAGTGAGTGCATTTTGAATGTGTTGCCAGAGGATGTGGTTAGTGCAGTTAATATAGCTTTGTTTAAAAAAGGATTGGATAAGTTCTTGGAGGAGAAGTCCATTACCTGCTATTAAGTTCACTTAGAGAATAGCCACTGCCATTAGCAATGGTTACATGGAATAGACTTAGTTTTTGGGTACTTGCCAGGTTCTTATGGCCTGGATTGGCCACTGTTGGAAACAGGATGCTGGGCTTGATGGACCCTTGGTCTGACCCAGTATGGCATTTTCTTATGTTCTTATGTTCTTAATATATAGGCCTTTTTTGTAGAGTTTGTGTTGCAGTTCCTATACAATTGTGAAGTTCTTCTTTGAACCTCTTCCATCTTCTTAATATCCTTAACAAGGTATGGCCTCCAGAACTGAACTCAGTACCCCAAGCAGGTTCTCATTAGTGACATTTACAAGGACAATATTTTCTCCTTTTTTCTGCTAATTATATCTCTGCTTATGCAACCAACCACACTGTAAGATTGATTAGAGATGTATCTCTTGCCTATGCTTTTCCTGGAACACACCCACAATTCCTGTTATAATCCATTTTCTGGAAGTGTAGGCACTTTTGCATACGTCAGTATGTGCTGCTGATACGGGGAAGGTACCAGACCAGGTCAATGCCTCCTTAAAAGCAGTGTTGAACCAAATGCTTTCACGTGCCACCGTTTGGCAAATGGCAAGGTTTTCTATCCCCTGATGTAGCACTGCTGGAAACATAGAAGAGAGTTCTTTTCAATTTCCTTATTTTCCCATTCATTCATGTGAAAAGATTCAGTGAAACTTTTAATGATTGATATTAAGTCCTTACTTCAAGCTGATAGCAACACCTGAACATGTTCAGTGTGTTGCCTCTGTCTGTTTCCATATGTGGCCGGTCTCTTCATTGGACCCTTATTTTTATAATAGCTGCGGAAACTTGTTGAAATATACCATCGGTGGGAGAAGTCAGAAAGAACAAGTGAGTTATTTTTTTTTACTTTTGGAGGGAGGAATAAATTCTAGCCGGTGAGTTCTGGGGAGTCACTGATGCAGTTAGTGACTCCTCAGTGCAATAATTGCTCCATTATTGAATTGCACTGTGTAATGAGACCCTGTGAAAGTCCTGTCATGCTACAATTGTAGAAATTGCTGTCAGTTCTTGTTGAAACTCTGCTGCAGTAACCCTGTATTGGTAATGGATCTAAAGTAGAGCTGGGACCAGTTACCAGGTGAACAATTGATATCTTTATATCCTTGACAAAATGAACCTTTGAAACCTTCTTCTTGGAAATTGCACTTTTTGATTGTAACCAGCCAGGAGATAACTCTTTGATGGGGGGGTCAGTAAGTAATATCCATTTATGGGATAGGACTGAATCCTCAATACCATGCAAATCTGGGATAAAGGTGAATATTCTGGGATTCTGGGGCAGAGGAGCAAAACTGTTAAAGATTACTAAAGTAGGATTAAACATTACAAGGAAAGACTCATTCATTTCAGCATCAAATATTCCTGTAATATAGAGGCAGATACCAGAAACCTTTTTTTAAATTTTTCATTGAACAGGATAAAGTTGAAAGCTGTTACTTCTGATTGCATGTGAATCAATCAAGACCCAGCTGTTCTGCAGTTTTGTTGTTTCTTGCATTTGCAAGATTTGATTTATGCTAATCATTTTATAGCAGTGATTGGACTGTGTTTTGTTTCTATGATAGCTTGATAAACCTAAAAAAATAAAGCAAGAATTCCGGGGGGACATTCTGCTAGTGTTATGGACAGTCTGTTAAGTTCATTAGGAGAGCTGGACTGTTACTGGCATTGGAGATTCAGAAGAGTGAAGTTAGAGTATCAAAAGAAAATGCATGTATCCCCAGCAGTCCATGAACTCAGCCTGGTAGACACAGGCTGAGTGCCCATATAGGCGGGTCTCCATCTCGCATTGAAATGAGAATGAGGAATCTGTCTGCCAGGATATACAGAATGACTTTTAAAGATCTGCAGAAACCCAGAGCCATCGATTTTCAAATCTGAATGCTCTTGCAGGAAAATGTGTATGCCACAAATATAGGTACATTTAGCCTTTAATGGAGGATGATAACTGGCTACCATAGATTTACAAGGCTTTCAAACTTCAGTTGTTGGAAAATGATGATTTTGGCCTTTTCATTCACCCTTGCTTTTCTTCATCTGAAAATATTTATCTTATAAATACTAATGTGCCAGACCCATCATCAACCATTATTTCTGCATACTGTATCTTTCTTTTCCAGTTTTGGGTGCAGCTGCTTTTTTTTGTGTCCTGTCATTTAATACATTTAATTAATCAAACATTAAAGAGGATACATCTATTTTTGGTTTTGCATTGTCATTTTGGTAATGATGTGGAGGCTGTGCCATATGTGTTTGAAATTTTTTATCTGAATAGCTCCTCCATTATTATAATTATATCATCGGTAGAACTCTGTCCGGTTCATATATAACTGCTGTTGCCTAGATTATTCATCAGACTGTGTCTGTTTACATTAAACAAGGTTTGTTTATTCTTTATTGATGTGAAAGTGAAAGTGATTGTTAGGTCCAACTGTTGCCTCGGGTACAAACTTAGGTTGTGAGCCCAGTGGGGACAAGGAAAAAGCTGCAGAACTTGAATGCAATCTGCTTTGAAGTGCCAGAAAAAGCAGAACATAAATAAATAAATAAATAAATAAATAAATGAATGAATGAATGAATGAATGAATGAATGAAATAAACCGATCCTCAACCAGAGTTCCCTGAAACAGGCAACAGGGAGACTTAAAAGCAAGCCACTAATTACTGGTGGCAATGTGTCTTGCTAAATTAACCCTTTCTGCCTGCTGCTGAAAGCTACACACAACTGCTGGTCAATTCCTCCAATAGGGACCAGCCCTGATTAGATGCATTGTTTAAATCCTCTGCAGTCCTAGCTCCCTGCTGCTACAATGAACTCTGTAGACCTGTTTATGTAAACTGAATTCTGGCCTTGTTCTTGCCTTCCTGCCTGACTGGATCTTACCTTGCTCCTAAGATTTGTTCTTGTGATTACTCCTGCCTAATCCTCCTTTGGACTGATATATTGCTTAGATCTCATAAAAACATAAGATGCACAATGCTAGGAAAGACCAAATTCCATTGTATTCATCATCTTATCTCCAACAGTGGCCAGCCTGGGTCATAAGTACCTAGCAGATCCTCAATAGTTGAACTAATTCTTATATCTCACTCCCAGGGACAAACATTGGCTTTCCCACATCTACCAGGCTAATAACTGTTTATGAACTTTTCCTTCAGGAAATTATTTATTTGTCTTAGGAACCTCATGATATTAGTTACCTTCACCACATCCTCTGCCAATAGATTCCATAGCATTACAGTGCACTGAGTGAATAAAATATTTCCTATGCTTTATTTTAAATCTGTTGGTTGCTAGTTTCATAGAGTGTCCTCTACTCCTAGTGTTATTTCAAAATGTAAATAAGAGTTCCTTATTTCCTGTTCCATCTCACTCATAATTTTATAAATCACAACTATATCTCCCTCAGATATCTATTTTCCAATCTAAAGAGCCCTAATCTGTTTAACCTTTCTCCATGAGGATGTTTTTCCATCACCTTTATTATTTTTGTCACCTTTCTCTGTATTTTTTCTATGTCTACTCTATCTTGTTTGAAATGTGGAGATCAGAACTGCACATAATACTCAAGGAGGTCAATATTCAAAGCCATTTAGAAAGATAACTCACAAGTTATCAGTCTAAATGTTAGGTTTTACATATTGAGCCATATATTGAGTCATTATCCAGCTAAAGTCTAGCCAGATATAAAAACATCATTCCAGGGTTGTCCCTAAGTTTTCTGGCTAACAGACCAATGCAATACAGTGTGCTCAGCCTAGTGCACAGGTTGCCATGGAGATGGATGTACGTTTTGGACATGCTATATAACTCTCCATGCATTAATAGGATTAGCGCATCCAAAACCCACATCCAAACCAGCGTGTAATTCTTAGCACTCATCACATGTAAATGCTATGTAGATGAGGCTATTAGCTATTACGCCGATGCAAAAACTCACCATGTGCTTGACGCACATGTTTTAACATACAAAATTTAACATCAGCCCAGAGCTGGTGTTAAATCTTCATGTGCTCTAAACTTCCACAAAAAAGCTACAAAAAAGCCCAAAATACTGCTTTTCTGTGGTTCTTCCTATTTACTATCATCTCAGTACTAAGAAGGAGGAACCACAGGAAGGAGCATGAAAAAATAAGCTTGACGGCGATCAGGTTAGGAAAACAGATGCTCAGTTTATGAGTATCTGCTTTCCTATCCTGTGGCTGTGGGTGGAAATGGATGCTCGTTAATTGAGTGTTTTCATAACCGGTGCACAGCCACATCTCCTGGGGGCCTGGTGCCATGGACACGCTAGGGGCACACAATTTATCTCTAATGCACCCTTTTTAGCCTGGCAGCTCATTTGCATACTGCATCAGGCACCCAGGAAAGGGGGATGTGTGCACGTAGAAAAATTGTGTGCCCAATTTGGATGCACAATTTTTCGTGCTTGTTATTGCATTGACCTGTAACTTAGCCAAAGTTCAGTTCTATCTGGATAACAGGGTCATTCTTTATTCAGCGATGGGTCGTTATTGCATGCGTTAGGGCCTTATCGCACATGATAAGGCCCTACCACATATGGTCACAGCGGTATTATTCTAAATAGCGGAAGGGGAGGAGTGTAGGCAGGGCTTGGGCGGAATTGTCTCCTGGCAGCGTTGCGTGCGATAATGTTTTTCACATTATCATTATCAGTACCACAGGAAATAACTATACCTTTTCCCGTGGAGCTATGGGGGTGATAGCGTGTGGCTTGGTTACACCGCGGAGGGCAAAACCACACGCAATAGGGTCGTCTGCCCACTATCGCCCAGCCCCTTTTTTTTGTGACACATCATTCTGCTATAAATATATAAATATTTATAGCAGCCCCTTTTTTTTGTGACACATCATTCTGCTATAAATATATATATATATAATATATATAAATATAGCACAATGATGAATCTAGGGGTTCATTAGCAGGACAATGTTAGATCTGCTTCAGAGTAAGTCTAAAGTTTTGTGGCCTTGTGTGGCCACATTACTCCTACTTAACCAGATATCTTCAAAAGATATCTGGCTATGCAGACCTGTCAAATTAAAAAAATAAAAAGCGAAGGGGCCCCAATTTCCTCTGCCCCCCAAATAATATTTCACAGATGGCTCTGTTGAGCCATGCACCCTCACCCCTCATTCTTTCCTAAAATAAAAATTGTTCAAAGGTAGCAGGTCAGGCCCCCTCTCCCATCCCCTTTTCCAGTTCTCTTGAAAGAAATCTATTCCCAACCCTGGACCCTGTCCCCACCCGTCTGTTGTGCATATGCAATGGTCCCGTCAAATCCCCACCCCTCACTGTGGTAGCCCCTCCCATCCCCAAATAGTTTAAAAACCCCTGCCAGAAGCAGCATGCAATAATTATCCTTCCCGGTGCTTCCAGCTACCAGCACCATATAAATTTAGGCAATTATATTCAGTGGGAAATTTATACCACTGAATATACAGGACAAGTTATCTAGCTAACTGGATAATTTGTCCATTCACTAGCTAACTGATTATGGACTTCAAGGTGAGATCACACACAGTTTTGTTCTCTGTTCCGTTACAAATAATTCATAATATTTTAGTTGCCTTTTTGATGCCATTGCACACTAAGCTGAAATTTTCAAGGTATTGTCCACAAGTAGTTGGAGTTCCTTTTCCTGAGTGGAGACCCCTAACATTTATTTATTCATTTGTTATTCTCCTTTTCAGTACTTCAAAGCAGATTACATTCAGGTACTATAGGTATTTCCTTATCCCCAGAGAGCTTACAATCTAAGGGCCTGATTTTAAAAAGCAATTACATGCTTAAAGCCTAATTTTCAAAAACATTTACATGCATAAAACTGGATTTTACATGTGTAAATTTTCTTTATTAATGTAAATGGGATTTTGAAAATTGCTACAATATATGCCAGTGCATTGTCCATAGGATTTACCCCTGTAATTGCACTTTACTCAAGTAAGTGGGCTTTTGAAAATTTTTACAATAGTATGTTTCTTCTTTGAAAATTACCTGCTAAGTTTGTACCTGAGTAAATGGAAGGTAAAGTGAGTTACCCAAGGTCACAAGGAGCAGCAGTGGGATTTGAATCTTCCTTGGTTCATAGCCTGCTGTTCTAACCACTAGACTACTCCTCCACTTCACTGGATGGAACCCAGCACTGTGTATCTGTAATTGGGATTATTTTTCCTTATGTGCATTACTTTGAACTTGTTCACATTAAATTGATTCTGTCATTTAGATACCCAGTCACCTAGTCTCATAAAATCTTTCTGCAGTTCAGCACAATCCACTACTGTTTTAACAGCTCAAAACAATTTTGTGTCATCTCACTCATAGTTCCTTTCTCCAGATCATTAATGAATATGTAACCTTTTGTTCGGGGGTTTACTGTTTCCTTTAGGGCCATGAAAGCATTCTTCAGGGCTACTCTTTCCAACATATTCCCTCTCTCTCTGCTCCCAGGGGAGGACTTTGTGCTGCGTGAGGGAAGGAAATCCTTCTTGGCCCTGGTGATGGAGTGTTTCTTTTTAAGTGTGTGTATCTTTCTGGTACTGTATTTTCCTCATGGACAGACAGGCTGGACACAGACTGAATGTTCAAATAAAATTTACTGATTATTTCCAAAACATCAATCATAGTCCAGTATACATTCCACAACTGAAACTTTTCATTATAACTATTTATTTACATAGTCTCTCTACTAGGGTGCTTGTGTCCATCTCCCTAATTCCTTGGGGTAAATTCCTTGGGGTAAGCTTGCCACTTTTTCGTTATCCGTGCACAAACTTCCTGGGTAGAAGGGAATCCTATTGGGAAAATCGCAAAAATCCTTCCTGTGTCCAAAGCTCTTCTCTTGCCCATAGCTTGTGTCCTTGTCCCTTTGGGGGTTGAGATCTGGTTGGGAATCTCCAGATCTTGATGTATTGTTCCGCACTGTCTTTCAATTCTGTGTGAATTCTTTGGGCAGAAAAATCTGATGTTTCCAGTTTTATACAAAGTTCTCAATTTCCTGACTCCAATCTATGAGGAGGGGTGGGTAAAAATCCCTCCATACTAACCAAAAGGGGAAAATCCTAATTTAAATCCAAAAATCCAACAATGGGTAATGCTGTCACTGGTCTTCCTTTCTTTAGTAGTAGAGGGGTAGCTCACAGGTCTCCAGTCTCTGTTCTCTGGTTTGTTGGGTTGCCCCTCTCCAAAGGGTTCAGGGTGTTCCCCAGAATGAGAAAACCAAAAACCTAATCAAAATTTCCAAAAATCTCTCTCTCTTACAAAAATGAGGCAGCCCCTCTCAGACAGAAAAAAACACCAGGTTGGATTAGTGGGCCCAGCTTAGCAGGGGAAAAGGAGAAATAGCTCCTTACTCTTCAAGAGCTAACTCAAAATGACCTTGCTTTCTATACCATTAATTCCCCCTAGTGCCCTTGGCATAGCCAATCACAGACAAACTCATAGGAGAGATTGAAATGGAATGGAAAATCTCACTAAGCTGTTATTACCAATGGGAAGGAATTTGGGGCCATCTAATGGATGACCGAAGGGTTGGCCACAAATATGCTAAATAGCACAGTTTCAGTACAGACTCCATGTGACGAATGGCATGGAAGTGAGCCCTTGATGCTGTGGCATAGTTGATGCAGCCTCATATGAGAACCTATGAGGCCTATGCTGACAACAAGCTAACACACTCTGAAGTGAGACAAACCAGAGCTTCGCCTATAGCAGCTACCTCTCCCGCAGGTTCAGCCTTTGGGTTCTGGCAGCTGGCAGGGCTTAAGTGATTCTCTAGGGCAATAGAGAGAGAGAGAGAGCAAGAGTCCAAGAACACACTGGGGTCAGGACAGGCAGCAGACTGGAGATACTGGGGGAAGGTCAGGAATTGAAGTGGGTGGCAAGCAAGCATAGTAAAGTACAAGGCAAGAGTCAGGTCCAAGCAGCAGGAAAATGTGGTTAAGGTCCAAAGCAATGATCAGGTCCAGATGACAGTCAAATGCGGTAAGGTCCAGGCAGCAGGCAATGTGGTCAGGTCCAAGGCAATGATCAGTGCCCGGAGAACAGGCAAAGGGATACCAATTATCAACAGAGAGACACTGGATAAGACTAGCAAGATCAGGCTGGATGAGACAGGCTGGGCAAAAAAAGGCCGGACAAGGCAGGTTAGGCAAGGCAAGGCTCAATGAGAGGATGCAGGAGCACAGGAATGCAGGAATTCAAGAATGCAGGAGCAACACGCTGTGCACAAGGCAGGAGACCCATTGCTGAGGTGGTTTTAGGCAGTCTGGGCCATGCTTAAATAGTGAGGGCCTTCTGATGTCATCACTAGGTACCTTGGGGATTTTCCTGCAACTGGCCCTTTAAGTACAGATGCAAGGCAGGTGCAGACACCTATGGAGACCCCAGGGAGGGGTAGATGATAGTGGCATGCAGGCGGCATCAGAGCCACATCAGATGCTGAGGCCTGCTGGCTCTTGGAGGCATTCATGCCACATTGGGAGGGTGCAGGAGGTGCTGGGTGAGTTGGAAATAGTGGTGGTCAAGGGCTTATTCCACAGCCAGCCAAATGTAACACCCCAGGGCATGCCACTTGGAACATGGACTTTTCACCAATTGGAAAACAGACTAGTCCTACGCTGTGTTTCCTGTCTTTTATCCAGTTACCAGTCCACAATTGGAAACTGCCTCTGATCCCATGACCTTCCATGTTCCTGAAGAGTCTCCCATGAGGGACTTTGTCAAATGCTTTCTGAAAAATCAAAAACACTATATCAACTGACTAACTTATGTCTTCAAAAAACCTAGTAAATTGGTATGGAAAGACTTCCCTTTTCAAAAACCATATTGACCATCCCCCATTAAACATGTCTATCAATTTGGTCAGTAATTCTGTTACTAAAAATAGCTTAAACCATTTTGCTCAGCACAGATGTCAAGCAGACCATTCTATAGTTTTCTGATCATCTCTAGAGCCCTTTTTAAAAATTGGCATCAGATTGGCCACCCTCTAGTCTTTTGGTACCAAGGCTGATTTAAATGATAGAATACAAACCACCAAAAACAGGTCAGTAATTTCATGTTTGAGTTCCTTCAGAATTCTTTGGTGAATACCAACTGGTTCCAGTGGTTTCTTATTCTTTAGTCTGTCAATCTGATTTATTACATTCTCTAATTTAAAAGTGGTTTTGTCTGGTCACTCAGAGTCATCACTATCAAAAAATATTTCTTGTGTGGGTTTGACCATAACATGTTCCTCAGTAGAGATATGCAAAGCCTGTACCTTTTGGTTTCGGCTTCGTTTTCAGTCCGCCACTGGAAATGTCATATTTCCCGCGGTTCGGGCATTTGAAATTCGGGGGACTCGAATTTTGGGTTAGTGCACACTAACTCCTCTTAGTGTGCGCTAACATTTTAACATTAGCGTGCACTAAGGGGAGTTAGCACGCACTAAGGGGAGTTAGTGCGCACTAACCTGAAAACTGGGAAAATTTGGTTTGGTTTTTGGGTTCCCCGAACCAGGACAAATTAGGCAATTTTGTTGAAATTTCCTAATTCTTCCTAAACAATTGCATATCCCTATTCTTCATTATATTCTTCAGCAAGGAATTTATTTAGATTTTCTGTTATTTCCTTCTCTTTCCTGAGTACTCCTTTTTAGAGCTGTGCATTCATTTATCACGAATTAGGCAATTTCAACGTTTGGGGGGACCTGAACCATGAAATGGATTTTCCCCAAGCTTTGGGGAAAATTCATTTTTTTGGGTTAGTGCGGGGGGAGGGGCACATTTATTTAAAAAAAACAAAAAAACCCACCCCAACCCTTAAATTTTACTTTCTTACATACCCTCCCTTCACCATCCCGATCCCTCCCCAAGACTTACTAAAAGTCCCTGGTGGTCCAGCGGGGCCCCATGAGCGATCTCTCCCTCCATGCTGTCGGGCCTGCTCTGACTCAAAATGGCACCGATAGCCTTGCCCTTACGATGTCACAGGGGCTATCACTGCCATTGGTCCTACCATGTGACAGGGGCTGACCAATGGCACCGGTAGCCCCTGTGACATCGTAAGGGCAAGGCTATTAGCGCCATTTTGAGTCATAGCAGGCCTGACAGCCCAACGGCATGGAGGGAGAGATCACTCGCGGGACCCTGCTGGACCAACAGGGACTTTTAGTAAGTCTTGGGGAGGGATTGGGATGGTGGGGGGGGAGTGTAAGAAAGTAAAATTTAAGGGTTGGGGTGGGTTTTTTCCCTATTCACATTTTTTTTTCCTGATTCATGGTTTGTTTGTTTTTATTCATTTTTCCGGTTTCGGGTTCCAGTTTCATTTTTGGCAAAAAACGATCCGTGGAAAAACGAGTTTTCACACGAAGTGCCTAAACCGAAACCCGTCCCGAGCCAGAAAAACGAAGCTCATCTCTACTCCTTTTACCTCTTGGTCATGTAGCAGCACTACTGATTTTCTCACAGACGTTTAGATTTGAACGCACTTGAAAACTTTTTATTTGTTGGTAAGTGTTGTACTTTGGACATTGAGGTGTGGGCCCTTTGTCACTGTAAGAAATGGCACCTCCCACAGCGCAGAGTCCTGCGGGGACTTGCAGCGATAGGTTAGCTCCAAGCAGAAATGGACACAGAAATAGCTTTATTATACTGCAACATAGATGGTAACCCGAGGAACGGGTAATGATTCCAGCCAAGAGATAAGATGTCAGATGGCAAAGTTCTGTCTGCAGGCTGCTGAGTGGAAAAGGCAGTTCCACAGTCTCACCAGGTCCCAAGAGTGAGATGGGTCTGGTAGTGGTCCACAAAGCAGGGTAGGCCGAGAGTCCAGGCCAAGATGGAGAGGCCAATAGATCCGGTAATGGTCCGTGGTGAGGAGTAGGCTGAGGATCTGTGGAGAGAGATGAGACAATGCAGAGACAGAACTGGAGCAGCAGTACTCACTCTGATGCTGGCAGTTGTAGTAAGAGAGAACTCAAAGGAGCAGAGGTCCCAGATGAAATAAGGCCCCCTGAGGAGCGGGTACCTTAGGCGTCCTTAGAATAGTAGGCAACCCCAGAGGGTAGAGAGGAGCAAGCCCAGGCCCCCGAGGAGCGGGTACCTTAGGCTTCCTTGTTGGTAGCAAATAACCCTGGAGGGCGTAGAGAAGCGAGGCAAGGCCCTCATGGAGCAGGTACCTAAGTCATCCTGGAGCGAGGGTACACAGAGCGGGAGCGTCTGGTAACAGAGAGATCAGCATGGAGGATTCCTTACTAACTCGTATTAGGAATCATGAAGGGAGTTTAAATACCAGTGCTAGTAATGTCATGTGGTGGGGATGCCCTGAGGTTCCCACGTAAAGGAGGGGACTCCTACTTGTCTGTGTTTTCACTGTCTCATTTGGATCTACTTTCCATTTTTTGAATGATGTCCTTTTGGTTTTAATGTCTTCACTATTAAACCACTCTGGCAGTCATTTGACTTTCCTTTGATCTTTTTTAGTGCATAGAATATATTTTGTCTGGGTCTCAATGATGGCAATTTTAAACAATGTCCTTATTTGCTCCAAGTATTTAACCTTGTAAATTGCTTCTTTTTAGTTTTTCTCCTTACAAATTTCTTCATTTTCTGATAGTCTCTCTTTTTATATTTAAATGCTGTTACTGTAATTTTTCTTATTATTTGCCCTCCAGTGATTATGTCAAATTGGATTACGTTATGATTACTGTTCCTAAGAGGATCCAGCACTTTTATCTCTTGCTTCATGTCCTATGTTCCACTGAGAACTAGATTTAATATAGTTCCCTTCTTTTATTGGTTCCATGACCAACTGCTGCATGATTACATATCATTTATAAAACACAAAACATGACAGAGATTGAAGTGATCATCTAGCCTGCCCATATTTCCTGTCTACTGTAGTACCATACTTGATCCCCAGCCTTACCTTCAAATTCATACTACTAAGGATGCTCTTGGCCTGACCCATTTCTTCTTGCATCCTCAGTACTATTTTTGTCCCAACCATCAACAGTGTGTGGCTCTTCCATACATTTTTCACGCTTTCATTATTTACAGTTAAGAATAATATTTATTCAGCTATGTGACAATAAGCATAAATCTTACTAGACCAGTGGTTCCCAACCTGTGGTCCACGGACCCCTAGTGGTCTGCAGGAAGTGAGTAGAAATAGAATAAAGCCTGCACTGCAAAAGAAGAGGCCTGATTGGCTACCAGCACACCACAGCCAGAGAAGACTGAAGTAGGCAGCAGGGCTGGTGGCAGCTGAAGATTAAAATAGGCCCAGCGGCTGAAGACTGAAAAATGCCACAGGGCCACTACCATTGCATCCCAACCTGCTGGCAGCCTAAGAAAGGAAGAGGACATGGGACACCCCTTCCCTCCCCAGGAAATAAAGAGCAAGAAGCCCGGATGAGAGAGGATGTGAGAGTCTATGTGAATGAGAGAGAGAAGAAGCATATGTGTCTGTGAGAGAGGGACTATGTGTGTATGAGTGAAAAGGAATATGAGCATGTGTGTGTTGTATGAAAGAGAGGGACCATGTGTGTTTGAGTGAGAATGAATGTAATCATGTGTTTGTATGAGAGAGTGGGACCATGTGGGTATGAGAGAGAAGGAACATGTGTGTATGAGTGAGAAAATATGTGAGCATGTGTATGTTGTATGAAAGAGATGGACCATGTGTGTTTGAGTGAGAATGAATGTGACCATGTGTATATATGAGAAAGAGGGCGCATGTGGGTATGAGAGAGAAGGACCATTTGTGTATAAGGAAGAATTAATGCAATCATGTGTGTATCAGAGACAGGAGAAAGACAGTGTTCCCCCCTCCTAATCCACAGCAATCTCAGGGTGACTGGAAATCAAAATTTCCCAGGTAGGGAGAGTAGGAAATTTTTGAATCCTATTAGTTTTAATTGTCAGCTATTATTTGATGTGTGTAATGTTTTAAAATATTTTATTGGTATTTGGGAAATTTAAAAATAATTTCTTAGTTTTTAATTATCAGTTGTTTTGAAATATTATTTTTATTAGTATGGTATTATTATTATTGACATTTTATATTTGTTGTTTATATTGTTTGTTGTTTTAAGAAGAATTTGATGTTTTTGTTTTTCCATTGTAGCACTGCAGTTTCCAATTCAGTTTTTGTCTGCATGTTTGTATTTATACTTTATGGTCTCCTTATTTTGTATTTTGCAAAGGTCTTCCTGTGTTTTGCATGTGTGACTTAAGTGAGGTATTCTGCTAGCATGTAATTTATATATAAGGACCTATAGCAGCTGGATTTGTTCAGTTTTCACTAATAGAAGGTGTATTGGTGTTTAGGGTCTGTTGTAATATTTGCAATATTGCCTTTTCATAGATAGGATTGTTACTGTTTGAGTCTGGCAGTTAGGGTGTTATGTATGGCAGGCTTCCTATAGGCCCCAAGTACATTTTTTGCAGGATTTTGAATTATACAAAGTTCCTGTAGTGGAGGGATTCTGTGTTACTGTTAATGAGGTGACACTAGGATTTGATAATTATTTTTTTATAGTCAGTGGAAAGGGGAAGTATCCTTGTTCTGCTCTGCACCCTTTGTTTCTATGAATGCAGGGTATTGTAGAACTTGACATGCAGGTTTTATACTGGGGTTCTGTCCCACTCCTATGTAGAAGAATTCTTATTGATTAATGCACTTGAATAATTTTGGTGGTAGTTTTCTTAGATGGTTGAAACTGGCCAGCAGTTTCTTTGTTACATAGAAGGTTTGTTCTATAAAGAGATGCCACTGACATACATGCTCGACACTTTGTGACAAAGGTGCAAAATGTTTGTAGAGATGCCTCTTGCTTTAGGAAATGGGGGGTACCCTATTTTTGCATGTACTGAATTTGGTAATAGGCAGGTGTGGAGAGAGCCTTTGGACTCCTGTCAAGTTTGAATTAACAGGGTGGTTTCCTGTCACAGATGAATTTTAAAAATAAAAAATACCATGTTGGGGGAGGGAGAGTTGGAGGGAAATATGTGCTCCAAATTTCTCTTCACATCTCCCTTTTAGTAATGTGGGTCTATTTCATATGTCCCTCTTTCTCCCTTCTCCATCAGCCTCTCACTGTCTGTCTCTGCTCCACATTCCAATCCAACCTGACTCCCTCTCTCCATCTACCTGTCCATCCTGCAAATCTCTCCACCAGTCCAGCCCACCCTCTCTCTTTCTCTCCCTCCACAATTTCATTCCTGCCAGTTGCTCTCTCTCTCTCTCTCCATCAGTCCATTCCCACCAGTCTTTCTCTCTACCCTCCACAGTCCATCCCCACCAGTTTCTCTCTCCTCTTCACTAGTCCATCACCACCAGTCTCTCTATTCCCCTCGACTAGTCCATCCTCATCAATCTCTCTCCCTCTCTACCAGTCCATAACCACCAATCTCTCACTCGCTCCACAGTCTCTATCTCCTTCCACTGGTTTATCTCCCTCCACCAGTCCATCCCCATCGGTTTGCTTCTCTCTATCTCTCTCTCTCCCTTCACAGGCCATTTCCACCAAGTTTCTCACTCTCTAGTACATTTCTACCAGTCTTTCTATCCCTCCACCAGTCTTTCTCCTTCCATGTCCATCTCCACTAGTCTCTCACTCTCTTTTCCTCCACAATCTCTTTCTTGCCAGTCTCTCATTCTCTCTCTCTCCACCAGTCCATCCCCATCAGAGGTCTCTCTCCCTCTCTACCAGTCCATCTCTACTGTCTGTCTCTCTCTCCCAGTCCATTCCCCCCCAGCTGCTCCAGATCCAGCTGTGTGCTGTTTGTAGTTTCACTACATAAGTTATTGAAAATAAGTACATTCTTGCATTACATTATTTAGTATTTTATATATTATGAATAAGCCTGGTGCACATATAATTATTTCTCTGTTATTACATTAATAACTTTTCACCTCAGGTAAGAATGAAAAGGAAGCATGTGGGAGTCTGCAAACATTATGGAGGTTGAAAAGAGGTCCACTCTCCCCAAAAATTTGGGAGTCCCTGTACTAGACAATGTATTTATGAATTAACCTAGTATATTAAGTTAGAAGATAACTATAGAAAGTTATGGACATCCAAAATCCTGTCCTGCTTGAGCACAACATCTCTGCTAGGTTAAGGAACACTAAAAAGTATCTACTGTCATGTGTTAAACACACAATTGTCATTCCTGGAAAAAAGAAGATAGAAATTAATTGACCTACTGATGTGAAAAAAAACTACAGTGAAAATGGCATATTTTGTTTACCTACTAAGCTCTCATATAGGACAATTCTGGCAACTGAAAACATCTAAATTGCTAACAGGAGAAAATAAGAAAATAGATGTAAGAAGTAAGAAGTCTAATTTAAGGCATATATGTGATTTACAGGACCCATCATCAAACCTGGCATTAAGAGCAATGTTAGCAGCTTAGAAATCTGTTGTGGCAACTGCCATAAAGCATTTCTCCTATTTATGGTATTTTTTTTTTTTTTTTTTTTACCAACTGTTGTGATATTTCCTGGGAATCATTACCCAGCAATTTTGAAACAACTCCATTGGTCATTTATGACAGTAGGTTCTTTTCATACTTTTTCCTCTGATAAAGGGTTGTTTTGTTTTGTTTTGTTCTTTTTGGCTATAATGTTGCTTCCTTCTCTAATTTTTTTTTTTTTCAGTCTGACCAAATTTTAGTTTCTGATTTATTGCTTCTCACTAGCACCCGTTTTTAGCATCACACTCAATAAGATTGCTGTCCTTGAGGGTTTGACCTGCTCAGCAAAAGGGTTGGGTAAAATTGTGGAGGCTGGCTGACTTCCTAGCTTCTCTGGACTTCCATTATTTAGGGACATGAGGACTCATCCATTCTGAACGGCAACATCTGTCACTGTGAGCAGCAATAATAACTAAACAAAACAATTGGAAAATGGATTTGGCACAAGCTTTAGTTAACAGTAGCCACTTAGGGATGTTCTCTAGCATTAGTAGGATTGCATCTCATTATTCATTAGAGGGATATATTAACGTTACTTTTACTCAGAGGGAAGCAAAGCCTTTGCTAATCTCATTATGTCCACTATATCTGTGGTCTGCATGTCAGTGTCCCATCTTAACAGTAGGGTGTTGTATTTAAGTAGTTAAATAACTTTACTTAAGGGTTTCATGTTATTAAGACAGAAAAAGTCAGCCACCAAATAGCTAGCTATGAACTAAGATGCAAATGCTTTACATTAAACATGATGAAAGATAAATGTTTGCTTTGTATTTTATTTGCAGTGCTTGTTTGTTGAAAAGGCATTGCTCTTTCATTTTTTATATGACTAAGCTAAAATCTAAGACTGATTTCCCAGGTGTACTGGGTATAGCCAGCCATCTGCTCAGGGAGGGAATAGTGACTCACAGACCCTATTCTTAACTGTCTCATTATTAAATAGCACTGATCAGGGAACTGATGACTAAGGGGGGACCAGTGGAGTTAAACTATTTCTAACAGCTGTTGGTTTTTCTATCTCTGAGATAATGATATATTTAAAGTACTGACATATTGAATATCGATATATAGTTCTAGTCATATCATAAACCAACATCAAACCAATATCAAATGCAGAGTATTTTGGAGAGCTGTTTCCATTATTGGGGTACCAATACAGCTGCGATGAAACAGATGAAATGATGACATATTAATATGACAAGAACCATCTACTGTGGCTATTTCCTCTACTGGGTGCAATACTACTAGTCATAGCTGATCTCCAACTTTATCCTCTCATCCATGCAATAAGGGTCCTCTCTGATCTTGTACCATGCAGTCTTAAATTTTGATACTGTTTTATAGGGATGTGCAGAGCAAAATTTTATGTTCATATTTTTTATGTCCGAAAGGGGGTCCCACTTGCGGCCAATATGGACATAAAAAAAATCCAATGAGTTGGGTATATGTACATATGTGCAAAAAAAAAAATTAAACCCCCTCACCCTCCTTAATCCCCCCCCCAGACTTACCACAACTCCCTGGTGATCGAGCGAGGAGTGAGGACGTCATTTCTGCAATCCTTGGCGAGAAGCATGTGACGTCGGTGGCACGTCGAGTGACGCGGCGTCACGTGATTCCCGGCTCGTTCGTGCCGGACGGCTCGTTCGGCCCAAAAAGAACTTTTGGCCAGCTTGGGGGGGCCTCCTGACCCCCCCAAGCTGGCCAAAAGTTCTTTTTGGGCCGAACGAGCCGTCCGGCGCGAACGAGCCGGGAATCACGTGGTGCCGCGTCACTCAGACGCGACGTCACGTGATTCCCGGCAAGTTCGCGCCGACGGCTCGTTCAGCCCAAAAAGAACTTTTGGCCAGCTTGGGGGGGCCTCCTGACCCCCTCAAGCTGGCCAAAAGTTCTTTTTGGGCCGAACGAGCCGTCCGGCGCGAACTTGCCGGGAATCACGTGACGTCGGCGTCACGTGATTCCCGGCTTGTTCACGCCGAACGAGCCGTCCGGCGCGAACTTGCCGGGAATCACGTGACGTCGCGTCTGAGTGACGCGGCGCCACGTGATTCCCAGCTCGTTCGTGCCGGACGGCTCGTTCGGCCCAAAAAGAACTTTTGGCCAGCTTGGGGGGGCCTCCTGACCCCCCCAAGCTGGCCAAAAGTTCTTTTTGGGCCGAACGAGCCGTCCGGCGCGAACGAGCCGGGAATCACGTGACGCCGGCGTCACTCGACGTGCCGCCGACGTCACATGCTTCTCGCCAAGGATTGCAGAAATGGCGTCCTCACTCCTCGCTCCATCACCAGGGAGTTGTGGTAAGTCGGAGGGGGGGGATTAAGGAGGGTGAGGGGGTTTATATTTTTATTTTGGCTCAACAATCGCGATTTCCCACATATCGAACATATCTATGTTCGATATGTGGGAAATCCGATCGTTTATGTCGAATCAATTTTTTAAGTAAAAAAAAAATATGAGTTGCGTTTTACTAATGCGGTCAATCCGAATGCACACCCCTACTGTTTTATCTCCACCATTTTCCTTCAAAGGCTATTCCATACATCCTTAAATACACATACTGTACTTTTAGCTGACTGAGAACTCACTGAGGTGGATTCAGCCATTCTTTCCATATAACTCCAGTTTTACTTGCATGGTTTGCAACGGAGTCTTTGAGCATTCACCCCAAAGTTTCTAGCCAGCAGTACAATATAGGCAGGTTTAGTCACAGCTGTTTGTGGATCAGAAAATAATATTAAACTTTTTCAGTTGCTAATTAAACTTTTTTTCAGTAGTCAATGTTATATGATATGTTAAAAAAAATCACTTTTTCTTTATAATATCTTTGAACTTGTTTTATTACTCATGTCATGAACAGTACATATAACTTCTGTAAGAGCTAAGGCAATATATTTCTATTTGATCTTTAAAATATGTATAGTTTTGTAATGTGTGCAGTTTCAGATGCAGTAGAAAGAGGTGTTCCCAGAGAGTTATTGCTTGGCCAGGGTGAAAACTACATATCCATAATAAAACGTAAAAAATATATACATCTAGCAGATATTCAGACTTTACATTATCACACTAGATGATGGCCGTGTATGTATTCAAATACCTAATATGCAGATATCTTCTTTTCTAAATATCAATTGGATTTGTGCATACTATTAAATTCTCTATTGAGAATTTATCCCTAAATATTTAGCTTGGGATGATCTAGATAACATCCATTTGAGCAGTGTTTGACTATTTTGGTTTGTATATAATATTTTTCTCCTCATATAAGCATGAAATCTAAATGGCATAAAAAAGCAACATTATATTTAAACAAAATTGGAATCAAAGTAGATAGATGGGTCTCAAATGATGATTTTTTAAAATCATATTTAATGGGTTTTCTTTTTATTATTTGTAAGGGGATACCAGATTTGTCCATTACTAGTGTAGTTGCCTTTGACTAGTATAGAGTCAGGGGTCTCGACAGACCCTGTCCGTGTCAGTAATGTCAGAAAAGAGTGTGTGTGTGTGTGTGTTTGGAGAGATTAGACTAAGCGTAGGCAACTCTGGTCTGCTAATTCTGCAAATTAGTCGGTGTGACAGAGTATATGGACAGAGTCCCCAGAATATCTTAAACAAATGGTTCCTGTTATCTGGACTGGGCCTCCTTAAGAATCAGTCTAGCAAGGGATTATGGACTGAGGGGTTTCCCTTCAGCAGGGGATCAGAAGACAGGCTCAAGAGTTTAAAGAGGCCCTAGGGTATCTATGGAAGCTAAGTCCAACCTCGGATACATTATTTTTTAATGCTGTATGACTGCTAAGGTAAGCTGTCCCTGTCTGCTATTTTGTTAAATAAAAGTGATGTGGAGAGCTGGCCAGAGTCCTGCCTCCCTTTTCTTCTGGCCAAGGACTGTCCCTGGCTTGAGGATAAAGAATAGGAATGCAATCTTACTAAGCTTTCCATTTGTCATTTTTTAGATAGTCCTCAGTTGAGACTTGATACCTTTGTAATTCCAGTGCTAGTAGATGAGAAATCTACTCAAGCTTTACTGGACTTGAAGAGTGGTAAAACACTTTTTAGAAAGGAACTAGTCCTGCAAAATTATAAGGACTATAAGAAAAGTGCAACACTTGCATGTATACAGGGGGCTTGACAACAATATCCAACAGGACAAGTCATGTTGACAACACTGGCTGGCCAAGCCAACATAGAAGTAGGAATACTTTCCCAAATTCTGCATTCCATGATTCTGGGATGGGACTTTCCCCACTTTGAGACTCTCTGCAGTCAGCTCATGACCCATTGTGCTAGATCAGACTGTACAAATCATATGTCTAAAAACTAAGAATGAATAGAATAAGAAGGAGACAATGAAGAAAGACATGTAGCTACTCCCATTGTTTAGAGATTGGTATAGACAATATCACACCAGAAGGACATAAAAAGGTTAACTTAGTCAGAGACAGAGATATTCTGTATGGATTTCCTAAAAACCTGACCAGAATGTGACACTTGATTACTGGAGTTATATACCCCTCAGTTATATAGACACACCCCAGTGGGAGGTATGATAGGTTTAACAAAATTTCTATGCCCACATGTATGCAAGAGGAGGTTGAAAGTGCCTTCACAACAAGACAGTGTTAGTGTGGGTTCTTTCCTTTCACAGGGAAAGAACCTGAAGTTAAGCCATCTGTCAGCAATGGGGTACCTGGAAAAGAATCCTGTCCTTGGTGTTTGGGTACTTGCCAGATTCTTGTGGCCTGGGTTGGCCTCTGTAGGAAACAGGATGCTGGGCTTGATGGACCCTTGGTATAACCCAGCTTAGCAATTTCTTATGTTCTTATGTTCTAAGAGAGTGGCTGTGGCCCACAGGCAGGCTGCCCACATCTCCAAGAGTGGGAAGAAAGCTTGGGGTTCCAAAGAATTCATTTCTGAGTCATTTGATGAAGACAAGAAGTAGTCTTAAGTAAGAAAGGTATAAGTCCCTACTCCTCAGTTTTCAAGAGAGAGTGCTTCAGAGATTTGGAGAAAAGAGAGCATTGTCCTTTGTTTGAGATCAGAAAGAAAGAAAGTCCTTAAAATCTGCTGACTGAAAAGAGAAATCAGCCAGAGACTCATCTACTGTGAGATTTGGAAGAGAACAGTGGGAGAGAGGACGTCTAAATTTAGAAAGAGTTACCAGGGGAGAGCCAAGAGAGGAGGGCTCCTGGCCCAGACAGCTTACCTAGCAGATTGTGTAGCATTATGTTAGTGTGAAAAACTGAGGATATTTTTTTTTGGGGGGGGGAGGTAGACTTTATTTTTTAAACTGTGGTTCACTGAAACAGTGTGCTGCTATGGATTTTTTTTTTCCTGCCATCAGAAACAAGTAAAGACTTTACATTTTTTGTATAAAATGTGTTATTTTTATTGACTGGACTGGTAGGCAGTAGAGTCTCAGGGAATACAGAAGAACCTTAAGGGCCTTGAAAAAATGCATTTTTTCTCCCCTGTGTGAGAAGAACCCATGACCATTCCAGTGAGCCCTTGTACTTGTGTCTAAATCAGAGCAGAGCCTACCTACTGAATACATTGTACTAGGACAACTATGAAAGTTAGGTCTACATATAAGATACCATGGAGTGGGAGAGAAGCAAAGAGGTTAGAGTACCAGGCTGATTGGAATTGGAGTTTAAAATCTGGCTGAGGACCAGGGAAGCCAAATTTTAAACTCCATTTTTCCTACTGAGGCTCCCTGACAAGTTTTGTCATATTCTAGTGCCTCGGGCACAAACCTAGGGTAGATTTACTGAGCAATGGTAACATATGCATGTTATCCACCCTCCAAAAAAACCTGTCAATATATTGGTATTTAAATGACCTGATTTGCATAAAAATGCATTGAAATATATGCAATCCAGGAATAAATATTCTAATCCAATATCAAAGCTTGCAGTGAACTTGGCAAGCTGGACTATTTGAACAAAAATTAGCTATACATTATAGTGGCAAAAGCATTCCTGAGGTTAGCTGATGATAATTTGAAAATGGCACAACCAGATCTGGAGAGGTGCTCGTGATACCACTACACTAGCTACTAGGAGAATTAAGGTACTGGTGAGAGTGGGTCAGAGAGTGGGGAGGAACAAGATATGGAGGGTGTAGGGTAACTTTTTAAACTCCAAGGGTTAGGGTTTGGGACCAGGGGGTGCAACTAGAACGAGAACATTTAGTATTTCTTTAATTTTAACAAGTCTGGTCTCCTTGAGGGCAGCAGAGGTGAGAGTAGGAGAGGGGAGAGTGCTAGACCCCTACCAGTTTTGCCACTACTGAGTTGGGAAAGGAGTACATGGGCCCTTTAAAAGAAGGCAGTCCCAAGATGTGGGGCTGCCATCCTGCAAGGGTTACTTTGCTGTAGTATTTTACTGCCAAGAAACATCCTGTGGGATTTACTGAGGACCAAAGGTTAATGAATCTTGCGATAGTATTCTCTCTGGAGAAAATAATACAGTTTATTTAATCTGCATCTTGGATTGTAAACCATCTTGGTCAAGTACCTAGCTATGGTCCCTGCTTTATAAGTTGCCTTGAATATGGGTTTGGAAATGCAAGTAATAAAATTTAGAATTCAAATTCATGTCCATGAACTCAGATCACTGTACTTGTGTAATTTATGCACAGCCAAGGTATCCAGAAAACTCATAGCTGCCAATAATCTGAGATGTCATAAGAATATTAGAAGCACCATGCTGAGTCAGACCAAGGTCCATCGAGCCCAGCATCCTGTCTCTAACAGTGTCCAGTCTGGGTCAAAAGTCCCAGCAGATCCCCCAGTAGTTGATCAATTTCTTCTGTCTCACACCCAGGAATTAGTACTGGCTTATCCCTTGTCCTGTGGCTCTAGCATTGCATCGATGAGTTAGATCAGTTGACTAAATAGGAATGAGAGGGAACCTAGTCTGTCATTTTTAGAGAAGAGGTCTTAGATAGTAGTTAAGTTATACTATAGATCTTCTACTGCTCCAGTAACATATGGAATGTCTCTAGGGTCTATTTAGCACCCTGTTTGTTTAATCTTTAACTGACCCTCATGGGTCAGATCATTCAGGGTATTTTTCTTATGTGGATGACTTGCAGTTATATCTGCTTTTGGATATGGACCATTTCTTGGCCATTCAAAATCTAACTGCTTGTCTGCAATCAAATGATGGTTAGAGAGAAATAAGTTACAATTAAACCTCTCTGAGGTGTACTTAGTATCTTGAAGAAATGGGTTTGCATAAACATGCATGTTTCAACACACATTATTTCACTGTGTATTCATATTTATTAGCTGGTTTGCATAATTATTGAGCTCATTACATATTTTGCATAGATATGGTGCTGTTGTTCATAATAGCTAAATAATATGCATTAAAATTGCCAAAAAAAGGTGAAATCGATGTACTGCATGATAGCAACATTTTTAACGCATGTTAAGGCTGAAATGAACATTGGTACAATTTAGTATATCAGCTTCTTAGAGTGTGATTGAATAAACATGTGCAGTGTTCTCAATTAGTGAGGCGAAATCAAGGCGCGTGTAAAAATGGAGTCTATTATTATATAAATTAACTAGAGCTGGTGGAGATTCAATACTGTTATATAGTCACATCAATAAAACTGATGAAACATTTTAATAGTTTTAATTATCATTACAATAACATTTTAGAAAAAAACAAAGCATTATCAGGCTGTAAAGAATTTCAGTGATAGTTGTCAGTTATGGAGTATAAGGAGTGTATTACAAGAAAAAGGATGACAGTAATAGATGACAAGGAAGTACAATCTACACAGCAGGCCAGAGATAGAAAACAAGCAGGCATTAATAAAGTTGGTCAAAGGAAAACTATGTAAACAAACCTGCACATAAAAGAGAGGGATTTTTAGGTGGGGAGAGGGAAGTACCCAGCCATAGCCAGAATGGTCACACAACGGGGGCTTTAAAAAGGCAGAGAAACACAAAGCACAGAGGGGCAGCAGATGGAGAGAAATCAGAAAGCTGGTTCTATGCAGTTATGGAGAGAAATCAAACAGGGCAATTTTAAAAGGAATGCGCATGTGCCCATAAACATAGTATCAGCATGCGAGTGGAGATACGCTGCTATTTTAAATCGTGCAGGGACATACGTGTATATTATTTAAAATATCTCTCCTACTCGTATGTGCGTGTGCGTGATCTTACGAGGTGGCTTGTGTAAATGTCCTGCATGTATTTCCACTAGGGCTTTAGTGGCTTTTACGTGCATTTGAAGGCGGATTTTAAATCATGATCATATGAAGGAAAAGCCAGTTTTCCAAGTAGTCTATCAGTTTGGCCATTTCATATCGAGGTGTTGAAGACCCTTTTGGCTCTTCATCTTGTAAGCCCCCCACTTTACCCCAAACCCTCAAGCTGTGCTAAAAGCTCTAAAACTTGAGATCTCCAGACTTGCTACTCATCAGGATCAGCAATAATGTTATGCGAATAACACGCCAATGCACTCTGTGGTCAAACTTTTTAAAATACAGAATTATGAGCATAAGTCTTGGCCCTGCCCAGGAATGCCCATATCCTTCCCTTTTTCCACCCCCTTAATCTTGATGTATGCACAGTTATGTATGCATGTACTTCGTGGCTTCTTAAAATCCGGTTTGCTTGCACGCAGCCTGCATACACTTGTATGTGGGCGTTTTTGCCCAAGCAACACTTTTAAAATCGACCTGAAAGAGAACACATCCTGTAAATGGAGAAAGGAAAGCTGAATGTTGAGGGACTGGGATATATAGGAAAGAACATACAGGAAAGCTGACAGATGAAACCCTACAGTGATATGTAGAAAGCTCCCCCAGAACCTAGACTATGGCTGACTGGAACAGCTTTCAACTGGATAAAGCTGAACTTAGAAAAGGTTCTTGCTCTTACTACCCATGCAGCAGAGGGGACACACAAGTCTTTCATGAAGGACCTGCTGCCAATCCCAGGAGAAGAGCTGAAGGTAGAAGACAGCTGATGGGATTTGGTGGTGAGAGACTGAGAAACAAGCTGGGAAGGAGAGCAAAGACTCAGAAGAAAGTGGGAGATGCTCACTGATCGAGAAGGACTGCATAATCCAAGGCTTCTGGATTTGTTTTAAGGGGTTTGGGGTCTTTTTACCCTTTTCCTACTCTTCTTACAATTTAAGATCTTTAACCTACCTTTTTTTCAGACAACTGAATTGAATTTTGTTTTTCATATCACCGTTGATGAGGCTAAGATGGACCCATATCAGTTGCTTAAATGAATGGCCAAAGAGAAACACCTTCATCAACAGATCCAATAACAGTTTCTCTACCAGCTGCAACAACTGATGGAAAATCAGAAATAAGAGATCCAGCACCTTCAATAACAATAAACTCCCCCTTGTATCCTAAGAGTCATCCTGGAGATTCAGAATGGAGTATGATACTCACGTATAGAAAGATTGCTTGCTTGCAAAGATGTGACTTGATGATGACGGAGAATGTTAGTAACATTAGAATGAATAGCCAAAACTGCATGGTGACCACATGGAAGTGAATCATCTGAATAGTCCCTTTTCTGACTGAATGCAGAGACAACTATTTCATATTCAATTGAAAAGGATTGGCATAATTTTTCTTTTTTCTTTTTTTTCAACAACTGGGTGGTGGATGTCCAAAATTAATTCATTGTATTGACCCTGGATTTCTTTTCTGGATTTTTTTTTTAATAGTAAAATATAAGTGCAGCCAAAGAGAGAATGGCTAAATCAATAGGGTTAATCTTGAATGCCTTTTTAGCAGAGGGGATTCTTCCAGCAGAATTAAAATGGACATTAGTTTGAACTGTATAATCTCATCTCCCAATCTCTAATTGGTTGAACATTTTTGGCCAATTTCAAATATCTTTTCTGATTATGCTGATTGAATGTGTGGTATTGGTTTAGTTTGAGAATTTCATACAAGAAAAAAAAGGTCTGGATCCTTGTCAGTCCAGATTCAGAGGTGCCTGGGGTCATTCTTTATAAAGGTCAATAACATCATTGCATTGGATCCCTGCTTGTTGATCTGATTGATAATCTAGTAAAATCCTGTGATTCATTGTTACTATCAGTATTGATCTTGCTTGACTATTCTGTTGCTTTTGGTCTTGTCAACTACTGTTTTTTTTATTGGATAGATTAGCTGAACTTGGTATCTTTGGAATGGCGAATAAGTGGTTTGCTTTTTGTTTGACCTATCATCTTCAGCAGGATGCCCTGGGGGACTTTTGTTTAACAGACTTCTTTTTTGGCTGGGGGTCCCTAGGGGTTCATTTATAAGAACATAAGATGCTTGTTATATTTAGCTGGTCATGACTGGCTGCATTCACTGCTGGGCCCAAGCACTACTTGCAGCTCTGCTGCCACCATCCTCTTTCCACCGCCATCCTCTTTCCACCACCATCTTTTCACTGCTGGCATTGCCCCTAGGCACGTGCACACTATGTAGGTACCATGGTGGGAAACTTGGGGACTGGCATGCTTCTCTAACACTACAGGGTGGGTATTTAAACCCAGCTGCGACCCCAGTAACCTGCCTTCTCAAAAGGTCTCTTCCCTTCAGCAGTGCATGCTGCCAAGTTTTTGTATACTTCCAGCCTTGCCTCATCCTGCATAGCCTTGCCCAGACTTTCCCTGCCATCCAGTCCTGCCTCATCCAGTCCTGCCTTGTCCTGCATTGCCTGGTCCAGCCTTACCCTATGATCCAGTCTCGCTTCGTCCAGTCTTGCCCAATCAAGCTCTCCTGTTCCCCTGCTCCCAACTGTCTATCTTGACTATCCTTGGATTGCTCACCTGGTATTGACCTCAGCCTTGGAATTAATTGTATTCACCTGCTGCCTGGACTTGACATCAGCCTTGGACTTGACCATGTTTACCTGCTGTTTGGATCTGACCTCTGCCTTGGACCTTGACCGCATTCATCTACCACTTACCCTGACTTCTGGCCTGTCTCTGGTTATTCCTTGTCTGTCACCTGCCCTGATCCCGGATTACACCTGGACCCTCACTTAACTGATTGCCCTCTGGACCCACCTAAGTCATTCTGGCCACAAGAACCCATGGGTTCAACCTACAGTAAGGGTGTGCATTGAATTTTTTTGTGTGTCATTTGTGTTTCAGGCCATTATCCATTTGATTTAATTTTTAAAATGGTTCAGGAGTGTTTATTTCAGGTTTCCATAATATTGGAATTAGTGTGCACTAACAGGACTTAGTGCGCGCTGAACGTGCACTAACTGAAAATGTTACCGATAACTTAAAAAGTGTCAATTGGGGTGCAATTTGTTAGCTAGAAGTATGGTTCTGCATTCCCATTGGCTGTCTCATTAATTACTTATTTGTGCCGCCAAGATTGCAAGATGGTGTTTGTGAAGGGATGGCTAGCTAGTGCCTGATAATAAATGTAAACAAACAAGTGATTTTTTTCTCCCCTGGTGTTAGAAGGACCCATGACCATTCCAGTGAGCCCTTGTACCTGTGTCTAAATCAGAGCAGAGCCTACCTACTTAATACATTGTATTAGGACAACTATGAAAGTTAGGTCTACATATAAGATACCATGGAGTGGGAGAGTAGCAAAGAGGTTAGAGTACCAGGCTGATTGGAAATGGAGTTTAAAATCTGGCTAGAACTTAGTAATAAGTTCTAGTCAGCAAATGCATATGTTGAATTCACCATTCCCTTTGTATTTTAGGAAAGGGGCCCTGGCATTTTGAGATATACATACATTGAATTCCCCTGGTATGTGTGTGTGTGTGTGTGTTGGGGGGGGGGGGGGGACTGGTGAGAGGAGAAGTGACTGAGGTGAACATATGGGGTTTACAGGTGGGAGAGAGACTGGTTGGGGTGGTGACTAGTGAGGGAGAGGCAGTCTACTGTATGTGGGGGGAGACCTGTAACCCCATACAGTTACCCCAGGTACCCCCCCCCCCCCACACACACACACACACCAGGATGCCTCTCTCTTCCACATGTCACCCCATACAGTCACCCCAGTCATTTCCCCACTTACCAGCCCCCCCCCCAAACACAACAGGCTGCCTCTCTCTCACCAGTCACCACTCCAACCAATCTCTTTCCCACTTGTCACTCCATATAGTCACCCCAATCTCTCCCCCTCTCAACAGTCACACCCACAATTAGGCTGCCTTTCTCTCACTGTTCACCACCCCAAACAGTCTCTCTCCCATCTGTCACCCCATACAGTCACCCATCACACCCCCTCTCACCAATCACTCCCCACATACCAAGCTGCCTCTATCTCACCAGTTACCACCTCAATCAGTCTCTCTCCTACCTGTCACACATGCAGTCATCCCGTCACTCCCCCTCTCACCAGTCATCCCCCCTTACACCGGGCTGCCTCTTTCTCACCAGTCACCACCTCAACCAGTCTCTCTCCCACCTGTCACCCAATGCAGACACCCTAGTCATTCCCCCTCTCACCAGTCTTCCCACCACACACCAGGCTACTTCTCTCTCATACCAGTCACCACTTCAACCAGTCTCAATCCCCCATCTGACACATCATACAGTCACTCTAGTCAATCCTTCTCACCAGTCACCCCCCCCCCCCCCACACACACACACACAACTTTCCTCTATCTCACCACTCACCACTCCAACCAATCACTTTCCGACCTGTCACCTCATATAGTCACCCCAATCACTTCCCCTCTCAACAGACACACCACAATTAGGCTGCATTTCTCTCACTATTCACCAGCCCAAACAGTCTCTCTCCCATCTGTCACCCCATACAGTCATCCAGCACACCCTCTCTCACCAGTCACCCCCCACATACCAGGCTGCCTCTCTCTCACCAGTCACCACCCCAACTAGTCTCTCTCCTACCTGTCACCTCATATGGTCACCCCAGCCACTTCTCCTCTCACCAATCACCCCAACACACACACACCAGACTGCCTCTCTTTCTCACTAATCACCAGTCACCACTGTAACCAGTTTTTTTCCCACCTGTCACCCTATACAGTCAACCAAGTCATTCATCCTCTCACTAATCATCCCCATACCCACCAGGAGAATTAAAAGTAAGCACATCCCAAAATGCCTTCCCTAAAATACAAAAGGATTGGCAAATTCAAAATATGCATTAGCATTACATGCTTTTGTTTTGCGGACTATAACCTGATGGTATTATTATATCACTTGTTTGTTTACATTTGTTACTAGGCACTGGTCATCGCCACAGAAACTCCACCTTGCAAACTTGCAACACAAACAACTAAGGAGACCACCAATGGGAATACAGAACCATACCTCTAGCTAACAAACTGTTCTCCCAATTTTCAGTTAGTGCACACTAACATCCAATTAGTGTGCATTATGTCTCGTTAGTATGTGCTAACAGAAAATACTAACTTTATGAAAATTTGTCTTTTTTTTTTCATTTTGTTGTGCTCTCAAAACAAGCAAAATAGACAATTTCATTACCATTGTCCATTTCATTTAAAACAAATGCATATCCCTAACCTATTGGTGAGGTGGGTGATATAGGTGAAGCTCCGGTCTGTCCCACTTCAGGGCGCATTCACAAGCTGTTGGCATAGGCCTACTAGGCTGTGGCAACCATGCCACAGCACTAAGGGCTCACAACGATCATCACAATACTATGCTGGGTCAGTCCAAGGTTTATCGAGCCCAGCTTTCTGTCTTCAACAGACACAAATGCTAGACAGATCCCAAAAAGAAAAACTATTTTTTTCTTATTCACTCCTAGCATTAGCTATGGCTTTCCCTAGTCTACATGGCTGATAATGTTCTATGAATTTTCCTTCAGATTTTTTTTATGTTCAAACTTTATTAAATGAAAGGTAATGAACAAACACCTAGCATATATTTGTTTCTTATGTACACCGGGCCAAGGTACAAATAATTTGCACATCTTCAAATGTTTTTCCCCATTATAAACACCATATCATAACATATATATCTTCCTCCTACCACTCAAAATCCACATTATACACAAACTTTAGATATCCAATTCCAAATCCTTTCCCAGTCCTCCAAGCCATGCCTACTTCTGAAATTAATAATGGTTTAAGAATGAATTGTTTTTGTAATTTCTTCTTTCTTAAGAACATAAGAAATTGCCATGCTGGGTCAGACCAAGGGTGAATCAAGCCCATCATCCTGTTTCCAACAGAGGCCAAACCAGGCCACAAGAACCTGGCAATTACCCAAACACTAAGAAGATCCCATGCTACTGATGCAATTAATAGCATTGGCTATTCCCTAAGTAAACTTGATTAATAGCAGTTAATGGACTTCTCTTCCAAGAACTTATCCAAACCTTTTTTGAACCCAGCTACACTAACTCCACTAACCACATCCTCTGCAACAAATTCCAGAGCTTAATTGTGCATTGAGTGAAAAAGAATTTTCTCTGATTTGTCTTAAATGTGCTACTTGCTAACCTCATGGAATGCCCCCTAGTCCTTCTATTATTTGGAAGTGTAAGACCTCTCATGATCTTAAAGATCTCTATCATATCTCCCCTTAGCCGTCTTTTCTCCAAGCTGAACAGCCCTAACCTCTTCAGTCTTCCTCATAGGGGAGCTGTTCCATCCCCTTTATCATTTTGGTTGCCCTTCTCTCTACCTTCTCCATCACAACTATATCTTTTTTTAGATGCGGTGACCAGAATTGTACACAGTTTTCAAGGTGTGGTCTCATCATTGAACGATACAGAGGCATTATGACATTTTCCGTTTTATTAACCATTCCCTTCCTAATCTGCAGCACACTGAGCCAACAATTTTAAAGTATTATCCACTATGATGCCTAAATCTTTTTCCTGGGTGGTAGCTCCTAATATGGAACCTAACATCATGAAAGGTACACATATACGGAAGTCTTAAATCTTCACATGTACTTTTTCATAAAAAATCAGCTTACAGGGAAGGTAGGTGCACGTGAACACATGTATTGGCATCTGCCCCCAAAAGTTTCAAAGTGAAAGCCTGTGCACTTTGGCATTGAAAATTGGTGCAAAGTGCATGAATAAAAAGTATGCACAGTCTTTGTCCCATTGTGAACAGTTTGAAAATTATCCCCTTAATTTCTGTACATCAAAATGGCACTGTCCACTACAAAGGAAGGTGCCTCTGTGACTTCATTTGTGCTGTTCTCCAAATGAAAGGCACCATTTTTTTAAGTGTCGGGACAGAAGAAGACATCAGGAGGCCCAAGCCTTGGTTTTGCAACAGGACTAGGCCTCAGCATCAGACCCAGTGCCTGATCCACCAGAGGCCCACTTATTTTTAATGCAATGAATATGGAAATACACAAAATGTGGAGGTATTTACATAGAAGGATAGCTTCAGTTTGCTCCAACTAACTGAAAATAGCCTCATTCATTGCATTTTTTGCTTTATTTAAAAACAAAGGCACAACCCTACATGTTAACATATTCAGACATGTAAACTGACAAAGCTGTTCTTAATTCAACTTAACTAAACCAAACATACTTTCAGTATCTGACAAATGCCATGCATTGCTGTTCAAGGTTTTGGGGTTTTCTACATATCCCTATGAAGCTCATTAGTTTCAGGCAAATCCAGTTGGCTAGATGGGAGCATACTTTTGAGGCAGTACTCAGAAATAACAGAGAATTTAATTTATTCCCCTGGAGTTACACACAGAGTAGATAAAGGTTTGCTCTGAAATCTGCATTAAAATCTAAGGTAAAGTCTGTGATGTGGTAAAAGCTTGAATAAAATCTGCATTAGAGCTAAACGGTTAAGCCCGTGATGCATGGTAAAAGCTATGGATGTAGTGGGGAGGGCTTGGTGTTTCCATTTGGGATTTCTGCTACACAGAAGCATATTTGGCTGTTTGTTTTAAATAAATACTTCTCAAGAGTATGGCATCAGAACTGGCGTCTGTCTCATAGTTATATAATAATGTAGTTGGAATGAAAATTAATTATTCTCCATTAGTGAACTTAAAAAAGAAATGGCTTACTGAACCTAAGGCTTATTAAGCAGAAGGAAAATGGAAAAAAAAACCCTAATGAAGTAATACTCATGTATCTTTCTAAAGATGTTTTACTTAATGCATTGTGCTTGAACTTAATAATTGCTTGTTTTAGTTATTTTCTTAGTGCTTCAACTGTTATTTGTGATGTCTGAAGTGAAGAGATGAAGAGATTTGTTTGACATTGCCCAGATGAATAGGTTCTTCTCACACCAGTCCCTGAGTACCAGTGACAATGGCAGTTCATGAATTAAATGTTTTGTTTATACTTCATTTCACAGCAGAAGGTGGATTCTTTTTTTTCCCTGTAGACATCATTCCTTGTGTTCCATGATTGGATGCTTCTTGCTCTGTATGCTGGATACACAAAGAATCACAAAGAATTTCCTAAAATCTATTGCTCGAGCTTATGTCCCATCTATCCAACTGATCTTCTCAAAAAAACTTTAGGATGGAATCGGGGCATTTTGGAAGAAAAAATTGTGCATTTGGCTCCAATGTTCGATATAAACAAATCTGCCATCAAACTGCTTAAGCATAGTTGCCAATTGGAATGCAAGTAAATAATAATTTACAGTATTCAAGCAGGAGATTTCATTGATGTTGGCAGTACCAAAATGAATAAGTATAAACAGTAATAAACTGATCATGCAGTAGGTATTATACTGTCACTTATAAAAGAGCTCTCTCAACCTTACTTTGTATCTGTGATTTCATATATAAAGATGGCACTGTGAGGAAAGACCATTTAGGCAAATTGTAGTATTTCCTAATCATAGCATGTGCTTACATGGCACCAGATGTGTGCATCTCAGCAGAAAATAATTAATATGGCTATATTGTATGTGCCATTAAGAGGTTTGGTAAGTAGCATCACAATGAGTTTAAGATGGCTATTAACTCAATAGCTTTAGAACTAGGATAGTAACATTGTTAGTTTACTAGCAGGTTCTAGCATGTACATTAGTTTGGGCTTTAATGTACTTTTTGCACCTTATGTTTGCCCGTGCCATCTAGCCCAAAGAGAAAAGGCATGTTAGCCTGGGAAAATCACCATTCCATCCCAGGCAGAAGAAACCTCACTAGCCAATCACAACAAGTTCTTTCCCCCACCCCCTGCCTTTTTAGCATAAGATCCCTCGACCCATCAAATCAACATATCTCCTTCCCACAGAGGAACCCCCCACCTGAAAGCTCATTCCAATGCCCCTTTCTGAAGGCTCCGCCTCACGAGAGATCTCAACTTCAGTCCACACCATCCTCCTAAAACTGCTGGTACTGGGTCAGGAGGATTGTTAGCCCTTGCTAAGCAGGACAGAGCAGGTCTCTGTCCTGCCCATTCAGGTACTTATTTCAAAAAATGGCTCTTGAGACACTCTAACTTGAATGCCAAAGCATTTGCTTTGATATTAAGATCAAAGTGTTTCAGGTGCCATTTTAAATTCAGCACTTGGACTAGCAGGAGGGAGACAGGTTCCCTACTGCCTAAAAATAATTGATGTTCCTTGTGACCCACTACCAGAGTGACGGGGAGTTGGGTCATGCAGATGGGATGCCTTCTTTGGCTTGGGGGAAGGAGGTGGTATGCTGTGCTGAAAAATAAACTTCTACTTTGAGGAGAGAGGGAAGGCTTTTCTGAGTGTGTTATTCTGCAGGGGGAGGGCATTCTGTTCTCTGCAAGGGTATGTTTTATTATTTAGGGTGGACTTGTCCTTAGGTTGCCCACACTAAAATGGGCCACATAATGATTAAGCATTTAATTATATCTCCTAAGGTACAACTTTCAACCTTAGGGGTGGTGTTGAAAATACCCAATGCAAAGTTAAAATTGTTTAAAAGAACAACTCTGATTCTAATTTTTATCTTATTATTCTTTAATGTAAATCATATACTGTGTATAAACAAACAGAGAGCGATACATACAGAAAATAAAAACAATTAAAACAATATACTTACATTATATTGTTTAGCACAGCGCTGGCTTTGGGAAAAACCCCCAACAACCTTTTCTTTGAGCCCTCCTGCTTAATAATATCTTAAACTAGCCAAGTCAGCAAAGCATCTGGTTTTTTCTGCTTGCAAGGTTTCACACCATAAATATTATTGCTTTGTTTGTTTTGTCTCCCCCTTATCTCTCTCCCTTGCATTCCTTAAAGCAGATTGCCTGGTTCGTACCCATCAACATTTTTCTCCTGCTCCATCCTGTGTCTTTGTTGATTCTTCTTGTCATGCAAAAGTTGTTTATAACTTTTTCCTGCAGAGTCTGGCCTTCAATGTGTCTGGTGTTAGCTGGTATTTTTTCTTTAGCAGAAATACCATCAGTATATTCAGTAATGGTGGAGAAGCCGGGGATGGAACCCGGGGCATAATCAGCAAATCCTCCCTTGAGCCAGAAAGGCTGCTGGCTCACGCTGGCGGCGTTCAATTCTTCACACAGGGGACTAGCAAAGAGGTGAGGGCTGTTCTTCACAATCTGGGGAAGAATCTTTCCTTGACACCTCCCTTTTAACTATTCTTACTTTCATCATCCCTCCTATCTCCTACATGATTTGTGGTGTGCACTATACAAGCAGCGTCCAGGTTAATATTGCTATAGGCTATCATATTGTTATTGATAATCTTAGGTTGAAACCATCTCTGTACAGAAAAAATCAAACTAGGTATACATTGTACAAAACAGCCTACACTAACCAGAATGATCAGAAAGGTTAAGATATATTGACAAGCTGTTCTAATCCATCCAATCGGGAATATGGACCATATATTGTCCCACATGTTGGACCAAGAATGAATTTTAATATCTTGTGCATACTTATGTAATTGAACAATTTGATTTTCAATGGCCCATGAGTTATCAGTAATATTAAAACAACACATATCAGGCATAATTTCACAACCAAATCGATGCTGCAATAATAAAAAATCAATAGCACCACGATTGCTAATGATAGCATTGCGGAGGGTAGCTTGTTCTTGGTTCAATAACGCTAAAGCCTTAGAAGTAGTATTAATAGATTTTGCCAATGCACAAGCGAGTTTTGTGACCTCTATGTCAGCATGCATAGCCAAAGCAGGTACACTAATCAAAGTTAATGCTAATGCTAGTGATTCTTGCTTACTAAATAATGAAACATTTCCATCACATGTGGGTTCTAATGAAGACAAGTCACGTGTCTGACGATGCCTGGAATCCAATTTTTCGGGTTTCTGGGGCAATACAGGCACAAGCCTACTGAGACAACAAGTGCACTCACTAATATTGGCAGGAATATAATTGAATGTAGTAGCCCCACAGGTAAAGAACCATCCTATGGGTAAAATAATGTGAGCATAGTTAAAACTGACATTAGTATAGTGACTGCAGTTCCAATTTCCCTCAGGGAGTTCCCAGCATTTACCGGCACCTCGTTTAGTACAATTTACGACACGAGCACAAGTGTCATTATGGGGTCTTGCTACATACGGGGTATGAAATTCCAAGGCATCTGCAGGCAAGCGTTTTGTTATTCAACCCCAAAATGGGAGAGAGGTGTATTGCCAAGCAGTAGTGATAAGTGGCAACTGAGTGTCATTTGCAATATCATTCGGGACCTTACACACTGGAATAAGACAAGACCCCAACATTGTATGTAGATCTAAACTATACGTCAAACAAAAGAAAGTGACATTTGTAATATTGGCTAAACGCAGCCACAGATTGTGTTGAAAACGTGTAGGAAGTGAATCAGATTCTATATCAAAAATACCGGATGCTGAAGAGTTCAATTCCCCCCATAGTCCCAGACAAAGGATAACAGTCCAAACAAATGTAGCCAAGTTGGGCATGACGTTATGGACTGGGTCTGTAGGAGCGAATATCTGACAAGTGTACCCAGGTGGAATGTTCTGTTAAACGAGCAGCAGTATGGCTCAGCCCTGTGATAGTGAATGGACCAACGTAGATCGGATCCTTCCAATCTTGTGTGTATAATTCTTTCTCAGTACTTGATCACCTACAGAAAAAGAAGCACACAACGTCTTTTTAGGGGCTTTCAATGATTCAGCCTGTACCAGGTCTGCCGCCATTGCCATTAGGGGTTGCACCTTTTTCCAATACTCCACTTGGGTATTAGTTTGTTTTACTGTCATCGGATTCATAATCCGTCCTGTCTGTAATTGGAATGGAGTAATTTTATGAATGGTACCTGGTGTGTTTCGTATAATCATTAAGGCTAATGGTAGTACGTCCAACCAGGTATATAATTTGTTTGTCTTATTTTTATTCAATGCTGTGAGCAATACTCTTAGTTTTGTTTTCAATATTCCATTATAGCGTTCTACCAAACCATTTGAGGTTGGCTTATAAACAGACACACGTCGGTGGATAATATTACAGATTTCTTGTAATTCAGTCATAATTTGGTTATTAAAGTGTGTGCCGTTATCGGATACAATTTTGATTGGGCAGCCATGAGTAGGCAAAATTCTATGCAAAAAGGTATCAATGACAACATGAGCTGTTTCTTTTGTACATGGGAAAGCCTCTATCCAATGTGAAAAGCTATCCACCCATACCAATACATACCGTTTTCCTTTAATTGCTTCGAGCATATCAGTGTAATCAATGTGCCATTCCAAACCTGGCCCCTGGGGAATAGGCAAACTGCCAGGACTCACAGCTGGGCCTCGACGAGCTATATGAGTAGAACAAACTAGACAGTTATGAATTACCTGTACAGCTAAAGCATATAGATTTTGGTTCCAGTGATTACTTTGTATACCAGCTAATAAAGCAGTTGCAGACAAATGCATGGTTACATGCCACGCGCAGAAATATCGCAACACTTCTGATGTAGTCAAACATTTTTTTCCATTAGGGTGCAGCCATTCTTTACCTTTTTGGTAGCACCCAATTGTTATCCATTTTTGTAATTCCTCCCCACTGGGTTGCTCATGGAATTCATCCAGTGGCATTGGATATGGGGTATGACTCAGTTCTGAACTGAATCGTGTTTGCATGGCCATTAAATACACGGTAAGGATTTCTGTAGCGGCTTTATCTGCTAAATCATTGCCCTTTGCCTCAAAGCTCATGTTCCCCGTATGTGCTGGTGTCCACACTATAGCAGTTTGAGAACCAACACCTTCTCTTTGTGATAACAAGTTAAGTATTTGTTGCCAATTATGAATGTGTTGTAAGGGTTGCCCTGCAGCAGTTATCATTCCCCTTCTTTTCCATTTTAATAAATGATATTGTAAGGAACTAACTACATAAGAACTGTCAGTGTAAATTGTACAATCTCTATCATTGCCTGTGGATTTGAGGGCTGCTATCACAGCCAAAAGTTCAGCTTCCTGTGCTGTGACACCGCTTTGTGTATGATACTGTAATTTGGAAATTATATTTAAGTCCGGCGTCACTTGTACTGCAGCAAATGCTGCCTTTTGATCCCTTTGAGCCCCGTCTGTAAACCAGATTAGCCCCCCCTCTAGAGGGTCAAATTTTGTCAGTAAAAGTTCCGGGATGTCTTTTCTTTCAATTTGCTGTTGCACATTATTGGGAAAGAAACGGTCTAATAATTTATTCTGAGCTTTTGTAAGAGGTGCTGTTACGATATTTTGGCCATTCAGTACTGCTTGATATTTACCAAATCTATTTCCTGTTAATGCTGCTTGACTAGTCGATAACAGATAATGTATGGAATGAACGCAGTGTAATATTAATGGGCTGTATGGCATGACAGCCCGCCATTTACCAACTGCTGCGACAATGGCTGTTAACAACTTTGGGATCTCAGGTAGGGCCATTTCCACTGGGCTATAAGAGCCAGAGAGAAACGCTACTGCTTGTTTCGGCGTATCAGCCTGATTTACAAAAGCAGCCCATGTATGTCCCATGTCTCGGACCCAAATATGTACTTTCAACCGGGGGTCTACCGTACCTAAAGGTTCAGCTTGTAACAGTGTCTGTAATACTTCTCGTATAATCATTTCATCATTTTCAGTCAAAGTCACCTGCGCTTTAGAGCTGGTACCAGCCGGTACCTGTAGGTGCCTCAGTAGAGGTGAAATGCGTGCAGAATATCCCGGTATCCATTGTCTACAGTAGTTAAATTTTCCCAACAAACCTCGTAATTGTTTTAAATTGTGGGGAAACTCTTGTTTCTGCAGTTCTAACAGCAAATCTTTTGTGATATAATTTAGTAGTTGAGGATATTATTTGGCCCAAGAAATCAACTTGAGTCTTGGCTAATACACATTTATGTCGATTACACTTATATCCAGCTTCACCCAATGCTTGTAACAATTTATATGTCCATTCCCAACATTCTGCCTTATTGTCAGCTGAGAGCAATATATCATCAACATATGTGAACAGGGATACAGATTTTGGTAATTTACTCCTAAACTGCTCTAGATCCTTGTTTAACGGTTTTGAAAAAACGGTTGGGCTATCCGTAAACCCTTGGGGCATTCGTTTCCATCGATATGCCTTAGTGCCTAATACAAAAGACGTTAAATCACGGGAAGCTGCATGCAATGGAATTGCAAAGAATGCGTTAGATAAATCAATGACAAAATTAAATTTGTATATCGGTTGAGTTTGTAACAACGTCAAAGGATTAGCACAAACTGGATATTGTGGGATCACAATATCATTCAAAGCACACAAGTCATGAACAATTCTGACATCATTTTCTCCTTTTGGCACAGGGAACAAAGGAGTATTAAAGGGTGACTGTGATTCCTCAATAATACCATGCTTTAATAGTTGTGCAATGTGTTTTAAAGTAGGTTTCATTAATTTGTCCTTCACGGGATAAGAGCTTACTTTCGGCCCTGGCTCATATGGCATCGTCTTAATACGATAAGCCGGAGCTGATTTTGCCCTACCATAAGGAGCCTCGTCCGTGCTCCATAAATCTAAAGGTAACTGATCCCATTTCCACTCATCCGGGATTTCACTCTCCTTTCCACTTCCCATTGCCGTTACTAATGAGAGAAGGCTTTTAGGCTCTGGAATTTTAAATGTTAAAGTTAATCCGAATTGGGTCAGTAAATCTCGTCCTAATAAATTTACAGGGCAATGCTCAGCAATTAAAAATTTAACGGCTGCTTCACGTTTACCTAATGTAGTTTCAATAACCACTGGGGTTAATTCAGTTAAATGTTTCTCACTAGGCTTTCCATCAAAGCCAATAGTCGTATTGGTTTCTAGGGATTTTTTCACAGCACGTGGCTTTACACAGATAACAGATGAAGTGGCACCCGTATCAATTAAAAATTGCATTGGAATTTGTTGAGGACCTACTAACAATTGAACAAATGGTTCTGAGGTTTGTAAAAACACAGTATCTCCCTGTATAAGCCCTTCATTCCCTACAATTTGTCAGTAATTACCTTGGTCCCACACAGGGAATTGTGAGGGCTGTTGGCCAGATTGCATCTGGTCTGGCGCCGGTGGCGGTGGCGGAGGTGGCAATGTCTGCGATGGGAATGCCTGCACTGACTGTTGTGCGTTACCCTGTGCTCCTGGAAATCTGCATTCGGCTGCATAATGACCATAGGACTGACAGTTCCAGCACTGCACATGAGCTCTTCTATCTGGAGACGGTCTACCCAGAGTCCCTCGTGCGAAACCTCTGCCGCCCCCTCTTCCCCTTCTCATCCGTCTGCCACGGGGAATATATGAGGGGTAACCCCCTTGATACGTTCCGGCAGGCATAAACTGTGGTGGACCTTGCATGATATAACAATCCTGGACATTGGAGCCTTGTGGGCCGTCCTTAACCTGAGTTGCCTGAGCTTTAGAATTTTTCTTTTCTAAATCTGCTATCTGTAATGTCATGAGCTTATTGGACATCTTTATTTGCTCTTTATTAGAAGCTCCAATCATTTTCACGTGTATTGAGGAAAAGTGTAGAAGCGTGGCTCTGACCTCTGGCCACGGTTTAGTTGATAATGCTACCACAGTATTTAAATTATTCTGCATATTGGTTGGTAAAGTAGCATAAAATAAATGCAGAAACACAGGAATATTTGGCTGTATATCAGCATCCTGTCCAGTCTGTGCCTTATACATATCCATACATTTAGTTAAATGTCCCGAGAAATCTTTGGACACATCCTATTTAAATGCCGTAATAGCAGTAAAGTCAATGGTTGTGGGATATAGGATATTTAAAGCATTAGCTAAATCAATTCTGTCTTGCCCTTGAAAGGGAAGACCATCAGCAGTGTATGTCGTTAATCTGGGTCTATCACTTACAACCGCTAATTGTTGTAAATTAATCCCACAGGCTGCGCATAATGCTTTAAAATCCCCTATTGCTAATTGTGTTCCAGCTGTGTTTGTATCAAGCGCCTCTAGCCACAACCGGGCTCCTTTATGTATGCTGGGCAGTTTTAAAACAATTGCACTAACATCAGTAGGAGTATATGGTTTATATGTGGCTACAGGCTGATTTTGAGCATCAGATCGTAGGAAAACCGGGCACTGGTGGCTTGCCCCCCTAGTGCAAAAATTGGGCTTTTTATGATAAGCTTTAAAATACTGTTGCCAAACTTTACAACCCTGTATCATGTAGTCATAATCCCGTGTTTTCTCACAATGTAATTCTATCAGTGCACACAACGCTTCAAGTTCACTCTCGGACTGTGGACCTTTCTCAGGGCAGGGGATCTCTTCCACCTCTGCGTCTGTCAATGCTTTCACCACCTTGTCCCACCATGGGACACCAAATTCTTCTTCCTTATTTTCTAATAGCCTGCTATATATCCATTGCGTCACCACTCCTTCACCCTTACTGTCAGCGATTTCCTTACTCGGTAATTCTACTGAACGAATCACCTTACAATATTCACTATCAGCCGACGCTTCAGATAATTGTACTACCCCTTTAATGGCGAAATCATGTCCCGCAGCTCCCCCACTTTCCAAATGTCTGATCCTTTGTTTCAACTCACCTATACTAGGGTAAATGGCGTTCTCTGCTGCCCCTTCGAGCGCTCCCCGCAAAGGCCCATACCCCGCAGGGGTATGGGCCTTTGCGGGGACGGCCTTCAATGTGTCTGGTGTTAGCTGGTATTTTTTCTTTAGCAGAAATACCATCAGTATATTCAGTAATGGTGGAGAAGCCGGGGATGGAACCCGGGCATAATCAGCAGTGGATTTTAAAAGGGTTACGCGCGTAACCTTTTAAAACCCCTCCTGCGCACGCTGAGCCTATTTTGCATAGGCTCGGCGATGCGCACAAGGCCCGGGACATGCGTTTGTCCTGGAGCTTGAAAAAATGGGTGGGGCGTGGGTGGCCAGAGGCCTCGCCACTGCCGCTGGGCCCAGGGATCGCATGCTGGCAATCTACACCTGCCCAGAGGCAGGCGTAAATAATACAACAAAGGTGTGTGTGTGTGGGGGGGAATTTAGATAAGGCTGGGGGGCAGGTTAGATAAGGGATGGAGGGGAAGGTGGAGGGATGGAAGGAAAGTTCCCTCTGAGGTCGCTCAGATTTCAGAGTGGCCTCGGAGGGAATTGGGAAAGCCATCGGGGCTCCCCTAGGGCTTGGCGCATGCAAGGTGCACAAGCGTGCACCCCCTTGCGTGCACCGACCCCAGATTTTATAACATGCCTGCGGCTGCGTGCACATGTTATAAAATTGGGCGTAGATGTGTGCGCGACGGGTTCCATGCACAAATCTATGCCCGCGCATTGATTACAAAATCTGGCCCTTAATGTGGCCCATACTAGGTCCGTTAGGCATTAACCCCTGCATAGCAAATAATATTTTTTAGGAATTTTCAACCTTACCCTATCCCAACTACAAAAGTAAAACCGTAATATCAGTATGGTCTGAATTTGATATGACTACGCCTGTAGCTATTCAAAAGATTATTAGTAAACAAAAGGTATCAAACTCCCCAATTAACCCTTGTTCAGGTACAATGTTCAAAAACATGGCAGATATTTGTTCTGAGCACTTATGTCAGATAATTAATCAATCATTAAAATCAGGGAAATTTCCAGAACAACTTAAACAAACATCTATACTTCCTATTTTAAAGAATAAATCATCCTCTTTCATGGATTTTTCTAACCTTAGACCGATAGCGTCACTACTCTCATTAGCAAAAACTCTGGAGTCGGTTGTTCTGTTCCAGTTAAAAGAATATTTGGCTGAACATGACATACTAAACCCAAACCAGCATGGGTTTAGAAAGGGGCACGCCACTGAGACCCTTTTATTATCATCATTTGATACTTTTTTAAGAGGTTTTGATTCTTATACTGATTTCATTGTGATATTTTTAGACATTTCAGCAGCATTTGATACACTTGACCACAAAATCTTGAGTTCTGATCTTCAAGCTATTAGAATCCAATCATCAATATTAAATTGGTTTGAAAGTTTTCTCAATAACCGCATTTGTCAAATTAATATTGGTTCAAGTTCTTCACAATTTTTTACCCAGACAACTGGTGTACCCAGGGATCCTCATTATCTCCCATATTATTCAATATATATATCCTACCTCTTTGTCATATATTATCATCATTGAATATGCAATATAAAATCTATGCAGATGATATACAATTATTTGTCCCCTATAGATCTTCCTGGTCGGATACCTTTTCTCTGATTCAACTCTACATTAAAACTATTGAACAATGGATGTCTCACAATTGCTTAAAATTGAACACTAAAAAAACAGAAATAATATTCCTCAGTTAAATAGAAAAGCCCAGTCACTCATCCCCTGCCAATATAACCTTATAGGTAAAGATACTATCACTATTACTAAACTAGCATGGAACTTAGGTATCTGGATTGACTCTAATTTATCATTAACTCAACATATTTCCAAATTAGTTAAAAATTATTTTTTTTAAACTACAGGTACTAATACGATTATATCTTTTGCTTTTTGTCCATGATTACCAATCAGTGCTCCAAGCACTGATTTTCTTAGGTTTGGACTACTGCAATGGGTTTACCTGAAACTGTTATCAGACCTTTGCAATTGATTCAGAACTCGGACACAAGGCTTCTTACGGGTAGTGCTATGAAGCATCATATATCTCCTATTTTACAAAAATTACACTGGCTGCCAGTCAAATATAGAATCCGGTATAATATAGCCATGCTAATACATTCCCTATTAAATAATGCAGATTCTATTGGGTTATGCTCGATTTTATGAGTATATAAGCCCACTAGCGATCTCAGATCTGACGCAAAAAATCTATTAGAAATACCATTGGTTAGAATGGTTACCCTAAACATCACCAGACAAAGAGCTTTCTCGGTGGCTGGCCCTATTCTGTGGAACTCATTGCCTAATTCCTTAAGGCAAATATCAAGTAGGAGTGACTTTAAGAAAGCGTTAAAAATGTATTTCTATATGGAAGTATTTGGAAATAATGGCCTCTCACAGTAGATATTAATTTAACGTATTAATCAGAGTGTTTTTATTGTAAGGACCATCCTTACCATCTTGACTGTCAGGATTGTATATCTTGTTTCCTAACTGACCTAGTTTTGTTTAAAAATAATGGTAACCTATTTATAGAATTGTATTTACTTATTATATAGCTTTAGTTTTTATTTTATATTGATCATGAATTCACTGTATTTTTCTTCCACCTGTGTTTTTTATTTTTATTTAATTGTGTTTATTTTTACTTTTAGATTTTATGTTTATTATTGTAAACCGCTTTGGTCAATTTTGCATTGGTAAAACGGTATATAAACATTTAAATACAAATTAATTAATTAATTAATTAATTAAATAGATAATAATCCACAGCGGTGCTGGCCCCAGAGAATTTGAATTTGTTAGATATCTGAAGCTATGCAGACTCAGGCTTAGCTAGAATCTTAATGGGAGACTCTCCTGGAAGAGTAGGTATGAGGGTCTGCAGAAGGCAATATTAAATTTCTGTAGTATTTTGCCTAGAAAGCATTAGAAACACTGTGCTAGGATTCTGGTTGCCTATTCCTTGACACCCAGAAATGGGTAGAGACAGGATCGGAAGAAGCAATGTAACTATTTAATGAAGCTATTTGCATAGACTAAGGGCCAGATTTTAAAACTTATGTGCAGGCATAGATTTGTTTGCGCAACCCGGCATGAACAAATCTACGCCTGATTTTATAACATGCGTGTGCTGCCACGCGCATGTTATAAAATCCAGGGTTGGTGCGTGCAAGGGAGTGCACACGTGTGAACATTGCACGCGCCGAGCCCAAGGGGAGCCCCGATGGCTTTCCCTGTTCCCTCCAAGGCTGCGCCGTAATCAGAGAGGCATTGGAGGAAACTTTTTTTTTGGTCCCCCCCACCTTCCCCTCCCTTCCCCTATCTAACCCACCCCCCAGCCCTACCTAAATCCCCCCTCCTACCTTATTTTATTTCTTACACCTGCCGGCCAGCTGCCAGTGCGCAAACCTCCAGCATGGCGGCACTAAGGAGGCCTCGGGACTGCCCCCAGACTCACCCCAGACCGCCCCCTGACCCCCGGACCCGCCCCAGACCGCCGCCGCGCCACCTGGACCCACCCCTTCCTGCCCCTTTTTTGAAGCCGCGGGACATACGCACGTCCCAGGGCTTGTGCATGCCACCGAGCCTATGCAAAATAGGATCGGTGTGTGCAGGGGCAGATTTTCTCAGGTTACGCGCGTAACATACGGCTGGATTTACGAGTGCAGGGCTTTTAAAATCTGCCCCTCAATGTTTTCATTTTAGTCCTATAGATAAACTTCATATATTTCTGTATTCTCATGTCAACAATCATGTTTTCTCATTAATATCCAATCCAATATGGAAACATTATTATTATAATTATTTTACATTTCCAGTTTCTCCATGACATGCCTTTCCACCTCTAACTATTTCCATGAAATAAATACAGACCTTCTTTTCAGTTTTTGTGCTATTTTGCCTAGGAAATTTCACTGTTATAAAAAAAAAAAAAAAAAGAAATCTGTGGAAAAATGGCTTTTCTGCTGCTTTTTCTCCTGTGTGTTATATCAAAGGCATTTTTCCACTGACCTTTTTTGTTACAACATTGAAATTCCCTGGCAAAATAATATAAAAACTGAAAACGAAGGTACCTAGAAATAAACTGGAGCCATGGAACAATCTAGTCTATTCATCAAACTATAGCAGGTGCTAGCTGTCATTGGGTGCTTCCATTTAGACAAAGGGTTATGCTGTTCTATCTCCTATCCATTGTTATAGCTTTTGTTTCCTAGTTAGAAGCAAACTGTATTTTTAACTCACCATGATGCCAGCAAGCCAATCAACTAAGATGCTTTATACAAGAATGTTCATTGAAGACATGAAACACTTGTTGTAAAGGTCAATAACATTAAACTATATAAGCTTCTTACAATAGTTCTGAATCATTTTGTATTCCATATAAAGTCAACAGAAATAATTTTTTCAAGCAAGGTATGTGTTTAAAAGTATTCCAGATTTTTTATATCTTTCTTTCTATGTATATTTTGATGTATCTAGATCTATCTAAAGAATGCTTTTGCTGTCCCTGGGATATAGATAGATAGACAGATATATATCCCAGGAATAGCAATATATTTCTAATAATGTATTAAGAACTTTACCTCCAGGTACTTGTCCAAATCTCTTTTAAACACCAACGTGCTAGTTGCCTTGATCATGTCCTCTGGCAACAGATTTCACAGCTTGATAGCATGCTGAGTGAAAATGTATCTTCTATGATTTGTTTTGAATCTGACAGAACTGCACACAATACTCAGGGATGATAACTTTAAAATGAGCATGCTCTCACCCACATACATGCTGATGTGGGCATGAGCATACATACAATGGAATTTTAGATGGTTCTCTGTTGGGGAAATAGCCCAAAGGGTTGTGTCCTGGGGGGTAGCCCTCCAGCCACTCCAAAAGCCCTTATGGACTACAGGTATGTGAGAGGCCCTGTTCTATGATGTGACTGACACAACCCCGGAGCTGGTCATGGTCTGCACTGCTAGTGGGTGAGCGCATCCAGGCACGGGCTAGGCTGAAGCTAAAGACACAGAGTCCAAGCAAGACAAGGAATCAGTTGAAGACTGAAGATAGGGATTCCAGGTGAGACAAGGGACCAGGTGAAGACTGAAGACAAGGAGTCCCAGCAAGATGAGGAGCCAGATGAACAAGGACCAAACAGATCAAGGCAGAACAAAGGCTCCAGAAGACACTGGAACAGGCTGAAGACCAGGACGCTGAAATGAGATGAAGTCCACAGGAAACAGGCAACCTTATGAAGGCCCCCGAGTAGAGACCGAACAGCCCTTTTATAGAGCAGCCGGAGATTACATCAGCTGAGGGCACCACAGGCTTTCTCACCACAGGCCCTTTAAGTGCCGCCCAGATGCTCGAGCACATAGAGAGACTCCAGAAGGTGTGCTGACAACCAAGCATTGGCAGCATTTCTTACTATGAGGACTGCATTAGCCACATTAGGCTGAGTGAAGCCACTCATAGGACCCTTCCATGGGTGGTGAAGCTAACAGTACTCCCTCCTCAAAGCCACCTCCTCCACCCTCCTCTGTTTGGCTTCTGAGAAGAAGGTAATCCTTTAACAACTGGGAGCTCAATGGTACAGAAACCGTATCCAGAGATACTTTGACTAGGAAAACTAAAAAGAAGAAACACACAGAGCATGGCAGAAGTCTCAAAATGAAAATCTGACTGGGTTAGGACTACTCCTGAGAACAGTTGCCTCCTGATGGTTAAGAAGGCTGAATACAGGTACCACATGGCAAATGGTCCAACATGGGAAGATATGCACTGAGTTTTTGGTTTTCTCATACTTTTGGGGACAATGCCCAAAGGGTGGTGTCCAGGGGATAGCCCTCTGTCCATTCCAAAAACCTTTTTGGACTACAGGTATGCATAAGCCCCTGTGCCATGATACGGCAATAAAATCCTGGGGCTAGCTGTGGTCCATGCTGCTGGCAGCTGAGCACATCCAGACATGGGCTAAGCTAAAGCTGAAGAAATGGAGTCCAAGCAAGACAAGGCACCAAGAGAAGACTGAAGACGAGGAGTCCCAGCAAGATGAGGAATGAAATTAACACTGAGAACAAGGATGAAACAGACCAAGGCAGGACCAAGGCTCCAGAAAAAAAGTCATGGGAACTTGGAACTTACAACCAGAACTTGGGAACTCAGAAGACTATGGAAAAGGATTAGGAACACAGGAGTATGACTCTGAAGACTTGGAACAGCACACCTGCATGAAGGCTGACGACATCAGAATGCTGAGATGGACTGAAGACAGAGGATGCTGGCAGGATGCTGGCACAAGCTGAAGACACCAGAATGCTGGTCCAGGTTGAAAACACTAGGCGCTGGAACAAGGCGAAGACCAAAATACTGGAACTGGCTTAAGACCAGGATGCTGAAATGAAACAAAGACCACAGGAAACAGGCAACCTTGTGAAGGCCCTGAGCAGAGACTGAAGAGCTTTGTTGTAGGGCAGCTGGGGATGATGTTAGCTGAGGGCCCTTTAAGTGCAGCCCAGACACGCATGCACATGCATAGATGCCAGTAGGAATGGCGACACCGAGCACTGACAGCATTTCCTGCCACAAGGACTACAGTAGTTGTGTCGGGGTAGTGAAGCTGCTCACAGGACCTTCCTGCAGGTGGCAAACCTAACATTCTCATGTATTGTACTCCTAATATTAAGTGGTTATGCAAGGAAATGTTTGCGTATGTTTTCTTAGGACTTGTCAGCTTTTATACGTGCAAATGAGCACATTTTAAAACATGCGCATGAAGGAAATAACCAATCTGACCACTTAGTCCACCAGTTTGCCCAGTCTATCTGTAGATCATCAAGACCAGTTTGGTTCTTCATCCCTCACTCTCCTCATTTAGCCAGACATTTCTCCCAGTCACATTTTGGCAGAAGTAAATATGTGCAAGTAACAGCCCAATGTGCGCTGTGTTTGTCAGTTTTAAAATCGTGATTTATGCACATAAATATTGTCTCCTCCCTGGAATGAGCCACCCCACCCCAAATCCTTTTTTTCATTGGCCTTTTAACGTGAGCACATCTTTTAAAATTCACCCTAATAAAGTGTGGTCACAGTATGACTTCTTATTGAAGTAATATAATATTCATCATTTTATTCTCCATTCTTTTTGGATCATTCTTAACATTCTGTCTGCTTTGTGTCATCTGCAAATTTGATCTCCTCACACATTGACCCCTTTTCCAGATCTTTTAGGAATATATTAAACAGCATATCCCTGTGGTACTCCACTAGCAACTTCTCCTTGTAGAAAAATGGCCATTTTTCCAGCCTTTTAACCAGATACCAGTCCACACAATAGAACACTGCCTCCTATCCCATCACTTTTTAATTTCTTGAGGAGGCTCCCACTGGAACTTGTCAAATGCCTTTTGAAAATCCAAATACTATGTCAACTGGCTCACCTTTATCTACATATTTATCTATACCTTTAAAAATTCTAAAATATTGGTAAGACAATATTCCGCCTTGCGAAAACCATGTTGACTCTTCCTCATTAAGCATGTCTATGGCCAGTGATTTTGTGTTTAAGATTGCCTTCTATCATTTCACCCAGTTCCAAAGTCAGGCTCATCGGTCTATAGTTTCCTGGATCACTTCTAAAATCCTTTAAAAAAATTGGTGTCACTTTGGCTGCCTTCCACTTTTCAGGATTCATGGCTGTTTTAAATGAAAAGTTATAGATCAACAAGTATGCCATCCATTCCCAGTGATTGGTTAATCTTTTATTTGTCAATCTGATCTATTCTATCCTCCATTCTCCTGGATATTTGTTCTAGTTACTCAAAATCTCCATCATTAAATAATGTTTCAGGTATGGGTATGTTCTCATTATTCTCCTCCAAGAAGACTGAGACAAAGAATTCATTCAGTTTTTCTGCTAGTTCCTTGTCTTCCCAGTGCACCCCTTTTGCCCCTCGGTCATCTAGCAGCCCAGTTGATTCCTTCACAGGCTTTATGCTCTGCATATACTTGAAAAAGGTTTTATTAAAACTTTTTGCCTTAATGGCAAGCTTTTTCTCAAAATCTTTCTTGGCCTAACTAATGCTTTACATCTAACTTGCCTGTGCTTATGCTCTTGGCAGGAAAAAAAAAAGCATAGTTCCTGGTCTTGAACCCAGGGTTTGCACATTTTGGGCATAGTGCATTGTCTATAGAGAGCTAAAGATTATTAAAGCTTCCATGATGCTGAGAATTTTTAAGTCATTTCTGGAGTTGATTTTCAAAATATGACTATTTCCCTCAAAGGGCCTCATTTTCTAAAGTATCGCAGGCCTACGATACTTTAGAAAATTGCACTAATGGGGGGCGGGGGTAGAAACGGGGGGGGGGGGGGTGGCAGTCCTGTGCTAGCTGGCAGCAATCGCACTGTGGCGGTGCGATCGCTGCCGGTTTCGCACCCAATATGACCACCATTGAAAGGTAGTGCTATTGGGCGCGAAATAGGACGCAAAAAGGCCCTTACCTTTTCACCGTCCGCGCCGTCGTCACAGAGTCGGCTCAGGTGACGCCCCGATGTAGGTAGCGCAAGCCTGCGATAGCCTTGGAAAATAAGGCCCAAAGTCCATTTGGCTTCAGAGAAAAGTGAATTTAAGTTGAAACAACAAAATAAGATCTACCACTTTGCCAATCAGAAATAGTTACCCTGTCCCATAATTACAGGAAGGAAATCTTTCATATCTAAAGTTGTTAAGCACCTGATTTTTGTCATCATTTCATGTACAGCATATAAAAATGGGTCTGCTGACTTCATCAATCTGTGAACTGAACATGAGTTATTTTCTGCCACAAAGAATTATGATTATGAGCTCCTTCACATTTCACAAAATATGTATGGATATGTGTTGATTAAAACTGGTAACATTAGAAAATGCTTTTCACATTCATTGAATGGCTCATTTTAGCTATTTCACTTTTTATGGGGGGAAGGGGGAAAGACAAAGGAATACAGCTGTCACTTTGATCAGCTATTTTAGTTTATGAGCATATTCCTGTCTGCTTGCCCTTTTCTCTAGAAGCAGCATATAGGGAGCCTGGGTTCCAAGTAACAATTTTGCTAAGTCAGGTAAAGAAACACAAGGTAAAACAGATTTATTCTGCACTTAGAAATGCATAGATGGATAGGTGTGAATAGAAAATAGATCACGTACAGTATGGCATTAAAAGGTGTAAGATGAAAATGAAATTTTACCTTTTTTCAAAGCATGCCACATTTTTTATAGGCTTTATAATACATTTGTGTAAACTCAGGTAAGCAAAGTGTCACTTTTCATTTGCTGGTCCTTCCATTCCCTTCAGACCTGGAGCAGTAAAGCCCAACACAGTGCTGAAAGTGTTCAACAAATCATAAATCTCAGAAGACATACACAGAGAAATTATAGCCACAGGAGTTATTACACCACCAGTTTCCTTGATCCAGCAAATTCTAGTCTGCTCACTTGTAGAATTCCCACCAGCCCTGTGTTTTTACTATTGACTTGAAGTTAATATGTGCATTGTATTGGTATACATGTCAGTACAGTTTAAATTGTCCATTAATATTCATCTTATCAATTTATGCATTTTAAATTCACAGTGATTTGCAATATTACTGTTGATTGACCTGGATTTTTGATGGATTAAGTCTGATTAATGGTTGTAGCAGAAATGCCACTATCTATGCCATCCTAAATTAAAGAATTTATGAATGCTGACATACTTTTAATATTTAACAACATGCGCTAAAATTACCTATTCTAGAATGTTGGTTTTTTTTTAATTCTAAGCAAAATTATTTTGGCTCTTGAAATAATTATACAGTATATACTAAAGTATTTAAAAAAAATAATTCTTAATTTTAGTTTTAGCAAGTTTTCTAATATGATCTTATTGAAGGGCCTTTTCCTTTCAATTTTTTAAGTAATACATTAAAATCAAATTACCCTATAATAATGGGAAGGGTAATATTTAAACAGCTCACATAGTCTAATATCTGCAGGTACATTTTGCCAACATTTTCAAAGCGGATTTAAATGCATTAACTGATGAAAATTCATAGGCATGAGCAGAACCAGTGCTACTGCTGATACTTACACATGTACATTCAAAATCCAACGTATGCATGTAAATCATGTCCTCTCCCCGACTACATCCCCAGAATGCTTCTCTGCAGTGCATATAAAAGCTTGTGTAAAGTCACTTTTACATGCACAACCTGTGCATGTAAAAGTGTGTCATTTTTACCTATATGTGTCATTTTTACCTATATGTACCTGTGTCATTTTTACCTATATGTACCTACTTATAGTACCTGATGCAATCTGCTTTGAAGTACTGAAAAGCAGAAGATAAAGTGAATAATTTTTTTTAAAGGCTTGTTATGCTCAGGGTGTATACATGTAAATCTTTTTGAAATTTGAAGAAAACATTTTATTGTCATCAACATCTTGCTGACTATAAAAATAGTGGGATCCATATTCAGCTGCTGACCAGCTAGTTAAGTTAGTCAGATGCACCTATCCAGCTAATTGACAGGGTCATTCATCAAATAGCATTAGGGCATTAGCACTAGGGATGTGCAGAGCGACCACATACATTACATTCGTTATTCGTGTTCATCGGGGGCAGATACGTTGCATTTGGCAAGGCGGGCCCCTGATTCATACTTTCCATTCTTATTCGTTTCCTGGCTAAAATTTAATTAACTACAACCCCCGACCCTCCTGACCCCCCAAGACTTACCAAAAGTCCCTGGTGGTCCAGCGGGGGTCCTGGCACGATCTCATGCACTTGGGCTGTCAGCTGCTGGTATTCAAAATAGCACTGATAGCCTTTGCCCTCACTATGTCACAGGGGCTACTGGTGCCATTGGTCGGCCCCTATCACATGGTAGGAGCAATGGACAGCTGGCGCCATAATGTGCTCCTACCATGTGAAAGAGGGTGACCAATGGCACCGGTAGCCCCTGTGACCCCCACAAGACTTGCGAAAAGTCCCTGGTGGTCCAGCAGGGGTCCAGGAGAGATCTCCTGCACTCGGGCCATCGGCTGCCAGTAATCAAAATGGCGCCGATAGCCTTTGCCCTTACTATGTCACAGGGGCTACCGGTGCCATTGGTCGGCCCCTGTCACATGGTAGGAGCACAAGATGGTGCCGGGCATCCATTGCTCCTACCATGTGGCAGGGGCCGACCAATAGCACTGGTAGTCCCTGTGACATAGTAAGAACAAAGGCTATCGTTGCCATTTTGAATACCAGCAGCCGACGGCGTGAGTGCAGTAGATGGCTCCTGGACCCCCGCTGGACCACCAGGGAGTTTTGGCAAGTCTTGGTGGGGTCAGGAGGGTGGGGTTTTTGTTTAAATTTGATCCTTTAGACGGCCAAATAATTTGGTGAAGATTTGTTGTATTTGTGGGAAATCGCGATACGTTTTGCGATGCAACAAGTACAACAAATATGGCCCTATACATTGCGGATTGCCAATACATTGCAAATGAATGCACACCCCTTCTTAGCACTGCTATCAAGCTAGATCGAGAGTACATGGTACAAATCTAATCTTTGTGTACTTTTCCACACTCCAAATCACATCAAATCTTCACTGATGTGTACTGTGCTGTTCATACCTCTGACTGTGCATGTAAAACTGCCCCCCCCTCCCAAATCTAGGCCATCGCCAAAACCTCACCCCAAGTTATAGTTGCCCCTTCTACAGTGGTATAAAAAGTTGACTAAAATGTGTGCCTCCAAAGGCTCTCGCTCTTTCTCTAGCTATAGGAGCAGCTCAAAATGTGAAAATGCCTGTCTGGGCTCTTCTCAGCTTCTGATATGAAAATATTGCAGGTGTGGTAAAATAGTGTGCATTGTGGTATCTCAAAAATTTCCCTAAGGATGCCCTTTAATTTATCACATGCACTATTCATCAAAATTTATAGGAAAATGATGAACATAGGTCTTAACAGGGATATTCAGCGGTTCAGGAGCATCATTGAATATATCCGGCTAACTTTAGACCTGCCCTACAGCACGGATAATGTAACTTGCTAACCCTGCTTCTCCCAGAAACACCTATTGCCCACCCTTGGAGTGTCTCCATCTTGCCTAGCTATTTTATAGCTGGATGGCTAGTTATCCAGCTAGAATATAGCCAGGTAAGATTTGTAATATTGCAGTTTGGCCATTTAGATGGATATCTTTTCAGTTATGCATCTAAAATGAATGCATAACTACCCCAGAATGTTTTGACTTAATATCGTACGAGCAGGAGCATCATAGCTAGCAACTGTCCTGACACTCTCATCTAAGGAGATATATTCTACTGCATTTAATTAATACAATAAATTTTAAAAGCAAATTGCTTTGTATACTCCTTACCTGATATCTCTGAGCTGTCTTATGACTTTGAAAATCTCTTTTCTTATAGAGAGGATATTGACTTGTTTAGCAGAGAAACTGTGATTTCAATGTAGCAGATGAGTAAGCTTTTCTTAAGCATTTGTGTAATACTTGATAAACAGGAGGCAATTTAGCATTGGAGCCTATTGTCATGAAGCCATATTGCGAGTACTAACTAAAGTAAAAAGGAATTCTCGTTTTTAAATACATTGATTTAGCCTATGCAGCTGACTTGGTTTTCTTCAAAGGTTGGTGAAGTATGAAGATGCTAATAGTGGTTCAGAACTACCGTCCCATGGATTGGACAGTATGTTCTATTTATTTAGAAGAGTGTCAAGCTTATGAAAGACAGTCAAGTGAACTTATTGCTGGAGGACATTTCAGCTTTAGCTGTAAAAATGAAATCATCTATTTGGGAAAGAAACAGTCAACATAAATAATATATGTCTACCAGAAAGTTTAGCTGCTCATTCGTAGACGTTTTTAAATTATGGCCATTTATCATGTGGAAAATGCACACAGATATTATTAATCACATAATTGAGCACTGTCTATTTTTTGCAAGGTCATCTGACTTCTAAGATGATTATATTTCCCCACCTTAGAAGACAGGTAACTCTAACCAGCTTATGCAAGACATGAAAGTTATTTTTACTCTCCAGTACTGCATTAGCTTTATGAGGTTGAAATTCAGTGGACTGGCGAGCAGGAATGTTACTGGACATTCAGCGGAATGTACCCAAATAAGTGTCCCACTGAATATAATAAGATAACATCACCTGGATAACATTCAGAACAGGTAGTTCCCACCCAGACTTACCTGGCTAACTTTAACCATGACTCTGGAATGTCTCCATCACTACTTCTTTCTATCCAGCTACAATGTATCCAATTTTGGGTTTTGTCTGGTAAACTGCAAAAGGTACCTGGGCAAAGCTTTGGAATATAGGTCTCTTATCTGAATAGTAAATCCGCCCGGATTTACGCGAGCAGGGCTTTTAAAATCCGCCCGTATCTGCATTAACCACATCCCATGGCAACAAATTGCAGAGATTAATTGTGCGTTGAGCGAAAAATAATTTTCTTCAATTAGTTTTAAATGTGCTCATGCTAACTTCATGGAATGCCACTTAGTCCTTCTATTATCCGAAAGAGTAAATAATCGATTCACATTTACCCATTCTAGACTTCTCATGAATTTAAAGACCTCTATCATATCCCCCTTCATCCATCTCTTTTCCAAGCTGAATAGCCCTAACCTCTTTAGTCTTTCCTTAAAGGGGAGCCGAAAAACAGACTGGCTTGTGGGTACTCCTGGCTTGTGGATACTCCTGGACTGGTTTGAGAAACACTGACTAATATACAGAAATGATTGCATACTACAATGTAAAGGCCAGTGAAAACATTACTTAAGTCCTTATTATGTAAGCAATTTTTAAATAGATAGCATAGGGGCCATGTGATAACATGCTAAAATCAAACAGGCTGATACAGTAAAAATCACGGGAGAGCGGGCGAGCGCCCGCTCTTCCGTCGTGCGCACAGTCCACTCTCCTGTGCATGCGATTCAGTAAATTAATTTATTTAAATTAGGACCCGCAGTAAAAAGAGGTACTAGGGACACTAGCACGTCCCTAGCACCTCTTTTTGGACAGGAGCGACAACTGTCAGTGAGTTTGACAGCTGATGTTCAATTTTGCCGGTGTCGGTTCTCAAACCCGCTGACAGCCACAGGTTCAGAAACCAGACACGGGCAAAATTGAGTGTCCGGTTTTCAACTCGCAAGCCGTGGGCCCATTTTAATTTTTTATTTTTTTTTAAATTTTTAACTATTTCTAACTTTTGGGACCTCCGACTTAATATCACCATGATATTAAGTCGGAGGATGTACAGAAAAGCAGTTTTTACTGCTTTTCTGTGCTCTTTCCCAGTGCCGAGAGAAATTAACACCTACCTTTGGGTAGACGCTAATTTCTGAAAGTAAAATGTGCGGCTTAGCTGCACATTTTACTTTCTGAATCACACAGGCATAACTAATAGGGCCATCAACATGCATTTGCATGTTGCGGGCGCTATTAGTTTTGGGGTGGTTGGACGCGTGTTTTCGGCGTGCTATTACCCCTTACTGAATAAGGGGTAAAGCTAGCGCGTCTAAAACACGCATCCAAATGCGGGTTAATAGTGTGCTCCGCCGGAGCGTACTGTCCTGTATTGGCCCGAAAGTTAGATATTGGTGTGGGTTTTATTTTGTGTGTATGCTAAAATAAGTGGTTCCCATGGAATTCAGTAAGCTAATGGCAAGCTATTAAACTACATGTAAAAAAGGCATGCTAAACAGCTTTTTTTTTACTCTGTGGCCATTTTGCATGTCATTATCCGAAAAATCTCCCAAACAAAATAAAGCTCTCCATCCTAGATTTCCCATCTCCTTCCCTTCCTCCGACTTTGGCCTGATGTTGGGCCAGGCCAGGTCAGCCATCCAGAGTACTCCATCCCTTCCCAAGCAGGATGATCCTGCCCCCACCTTAAAAAAATAACTTAGTAGGGGCCTGAGCGGAATTCCCCCACTCAGTCTGCCAAACCCCTCACCTTATAGTCAAGTCAAAATGGGTTGGGTCTGTCCGTCCATCCGGTCCGGTCCATTCCGGTTTGATCCAATGGGCACTTCCAGCTCCCTCCCTTTCACCTTAAACAAATAAATCAGCTGGAGCTATACTCTCCCCACCTTCTTGAATCTATTCTTATTTATCTACCTAGTGGAGCCCTCCAAATTCTGTCCCTCCCCCATCTCCTCCGACTAAGCTGCTTTGTCAACCTATGGCTGATTTATCCCTCCACTGTAAACATGCCAGTGCAAGGACTAATCCACTTTCTGAAAGGTCAGCCTTTTGAAAGTTGATTGGTCTTTTCACTGGCAGTGGAGGGTCCAATCTGCAGATAGTAGAGGAGTGAATAAATTATTATTAAGCGCCCAACACTGCCACTAGCATCTGTAGGATGAAAGGGCCTTTTATATTACTATCTAGAAATCCAGTTAATTCCATCAGAATCTTCTCTCATGATACTGATGAGTAAGATGAATATCTGACAGCATTCAATAATGTTGTATCCCCGTGACATTCCCCATGGCAGATCACTAGCAACAGCACTCTGTTTCAGCAGCAACAGGATGACCACTTTTCCCCCCACCTCATACTGCTGCAGCTTTGTTCTCTGCAAGTTTCAAAGCAGATCTATGAAGGCCAGGCAAGGGCATCTCTCCCAGATTGGCAGATTGATTTAAACTCCTGTACATGAAGTGTTCTTGATAAACCTTAATTTTAGTGACAAGTACTTTGTACATATAAGAGCACTTTCTTGTTTTCCTCTCAGGAACTACTACAGTACTGAATCTATCTTAATAGGAGACAATGCATATAAACATTATTTGTATAGGGAATTGAAAGTATTAAGCAGCTGTAGAAAACTAGATGATTATAGAACTGAAATGTGACTTTTCACAGAGCTTAATCAAAAGCGTACTTAGTAAATGAGACATAGCATATGTATTTTTTTTAATTTGTTGATTAGCAATGCAAGATACAATTACTTCATTGTTATATCTTTCAAACTTTAACATAGTGAAATTTCTATTTATTGAATAAGAAATTTTTTTTTTTCTGAAATGTTGAATATAGTCTTAGTTGGTCAATAGGTTATATGGTACTGGAGAAAAACAAGAACAAACTGTGTGGGAAATGGTATCTGCTCCAATGTGGAAAATTGTACCTGGACCACTTAAATATATAGTCAAAAGAAAAAGAAGAATTTGATATGAATTATGGACAGCCTGGATTCTTAACGCTCCCATTCATCCTTCACAAATTTCAATTAATAAAAAATGCAAACAGTGAATTTGTAAACTAGGACCACAGCTTTATTCTCACAACAAATACTAGCAGAACCAGGGCAGGTTACAAACAAGTATCCCTCAAACCCAACCACTGGCCAGTCAGATTTTCAAGATAGCCCTTATGAGTATGCATGAGAGAGATTTGCATGCACACTGCCTCAAATGCATGCAAATCTATTTCATGTGTATTTATTTAAAATTATTAACTGCCTACTCCAAAGATTGTGCCAATTTACAATATTAAAACAAACATAAAAATGAATTATATAAAACAAACATAATAATAAAACACATAAAGCAACTGTACTTTATCAATTCTATAACAAAGCACCATCTTCATTATCAAGAGCAAATTGTAAACAATATCCCTTCTTATATTTGGTTCTCAATCAGTTGCCATTCCAAAGCCTGTTTAAGAAGCCAGGTTATCCAAACTTTCTCTAAAATGTTATATCCCTCATTACTCTCAAATTTTCAGGCATGGAGTTCCATAGAAGTGTCCCAGCTACAGAAATCCTTGGACTGGCAGAATATAAAACATTTAAATAAATATAAATAAATAGCACATTCTCATACCTCACCTAAATGAGCTTGGCTAATTGCAAGAATTGCCATCTTTATAACATCTTAAAAGATTAGGAATGAAGGAGAAGGTAGATGGTAATACTGTGGAGATTGATCTATGCCCTTCTGGCATAACTGTCAAAGGGGCACTTGATATTGAGTCAAAAGAGATATGGGATGTTTAGTAGAGATGTGCAGCAGGGCTGGATTTGTCCCATTTGGCATTCATATTCATGGGGAGCCAAATCCAATACATCTGTTCTCGGGGGACCCCGATCTGTTAATTAGTTACATATTTATTCATTTCCCAAAAAAACCCCCAACCCAACCCTTTAAATTTAATTAACTACAACCCTCCACCCTCCTGACCCCCCCCCCAAGACTTACCAAACGTCCCTGGTGGTCCAGCAGGGGTCCTGGTGTGATCTCCTGCACTCGGGCTGTCAGCTGCCGGTATTCAAAATAGCACTGATAGCCTTTGCCCTCACTATGTCATAGGGGCTACCAGTGCCATTGGTCGGCCCCTGTCACATGGTAGGAGCAATGGACGGCTGGCGCCATCTTGTGCTCCTACCATGTGACAGGGGCCGACCAATGGTACCGGTAGCCCCTGTGACATAGTGAGGGCAAAGGCTATCGGCGCCATTTTGAATACCGGCAGCCGACAGCCCGTGTGCAGGAGATTGTTCCAGGACCCCCGCTGGACCACCAGGGACTTTTGGTAAGTCTTGGGGGGTCAGGAGGGTGGGGGGTTTATTCATTAGATATGTTGTATTCGTGGGGGTTCGCCATACGTTTCGTGACCCTACGAATACAATGAATAGGGACATATATGTTGTGAATTGCCAATACGTCGAAAACGAATGCACACCCCTAATGTTTAGTCCTTTTAATGTTTCCTCCTAGAAATGGGTTAGAGGACTATGAGGATTACTCATTCAGATTTAGATGTTTGTCTACATAGAAGATTTCTCCAACTCTAAATTCCTGATGGAGCATCAAGAAACAAAGTTTCATATTAGGATCTGCTGGGTACTTCCAAGTGATTCTGACAGGACACTGAGATGGGATGCTAGTTTGATGGCCCATTGATCTGATCTGGCATGACATTTCCTACATAAAACCAAAAGAGAAAACAGGTATCAAACCAGTTGATACCTTAAGGGCAAATTTTCAAATTGGTGCATGGACATCCATGTGCACACGGTTCCCAGTGCTTGCATGTATGCGCAGGTGCCGACTCGCGTGCGCAAGGGGGACATTTTCTTTTTTTTAACACGTGTACCGACACAATTGTCCCTTTCCCCAGTTACCTCCCAGTCCGCTCCTTTATTAGAGCAGACTGGGAGGAAACTTTCCTAACCCCCTACATATCCTTCCTCTTTTTTCCCCTCTTCTCCCTGACCCCTAAACCTCACCTACCTACCTAATTTTTTTGTTTTACAACTTACCTGCTTCTCTGAGCAGAAATAAGTTGTGCGTTCTGCCTGGCCACTAGTGCACACTTCACCAGGACAGCCCCTTTCCCGCTCTCACCCCGCCCAGACCCTGCCCCCAGCCCTCCCCTGTTTAAAAGCCCAGAACTTCCACACATGCTTGGAGATAAGTGCATGGCCAGGTTGCTTGAAAATGCATTTGGTGCGCAGACCGGCCACGCGCATTTCGTCTGGAATTTGTGTGCTCTGGGCTTTTAAAATTGGCCCCTTAGTGAATTTTGCAAGTATTGGTGATTAAATAAGAAACTGATAAATATTCACACATGAAATCAAACATTCATGCTAAAATTGCTTTCCATCATTCAAGAATTTATTAGACTTAAATAAGCAATTCAGCTCACACAGGATTTATTTTATTTACCAGAGATGTCCTCTGTGGCATACACTATTTTAGTTAAATATTGAAAAATGGCCTACTTTTAAAATACTTCATACATCTCTGGCATACTGAAGGCTTATAATGGCTCCTTCCATTTCAAGTGAAAGGATGTGTAATATGACATCAGCTTTGGAAAAGAGAATTGCAGTTGCCATTAAATTCCCACAAGTTTTATTTATTTATCTTATTTATTTATGTATTTTAATTGAAATTAGAGGTAATTTTAAAAGGAGTTATACATGTAAATGTAACATACTATCATAGCAATTTTAAAAAGTCACTTACGCGTGTAAAGTGCATTTATATGTGAATATCCTGTGGACAATGCAATGGTATATATTGTAGCAATTTTCAAAAGCCTATTTACATAGGTAATGTGCATTTACATGTATAAAACCCATTTTTAAACATATAAATGCTTCTGAAAATCAGGCCCCATATGAGTCAATCCTTTTGAAAATGATCTCCACTGATCATGGCAGCTCACAATAAAACATACCCATTTCAATCAATGACACCTGGAATTAGAGAAAACATTTATACAATAGAATTACAAGATTTCTACTGCCCCTTTCTTATTCTAGTGTATTAACTAGATTGTTAGAATTTTCCAACCTATCAGCACTGTAAGCTTTCACTCTTCAAATGCTGACTTAAAAAAGTGCCTTTCAACCTTGCTTGAAGATTTTTCCTTCTTCGATCAGCTGGAGCTGTTCTGGCATTGTGTTCCATAATATAGGCCCAGGTTTTCCTTTAGATTTTCCTGCTATTAGTTCAGACAAGGACCATTGAGATGCTGTAGTGATTTCAGTCTCAGAAGTTCTCAAAGAGGCTACATTTACTACTTCTTGGGGTTGGTGAAGAGTGAGCAGGCTGGCAAGGCTTTGAGTATAGTTTTAGGAACTAGTGGGCTAGATGATATAATTCAGACTAGAGTTTAATATAATTATTAAATCCTATATATATTTGAAGGCATATAATTAGTGTTTAGATATAAATCCCAAAGCCATCATTTGCCAAGAGCAGAGCGAAACAACAAACCTCTTGCACTAAACACATCCATTCTCCAAGTCACTCAGTAATGTATATTCTTTAAGGTAGACCCGAAAACTGGAGTTGCCCACCCCTGCTCTAGTGCATTGGTCTCAATGTTCACTATCAATAGTAAAGAAAATTCTCTTCATGTCCTTTGAAGTTCATATTAAAATTTTACATAAAACTTTGAACCTGAAAAACATATTAAATTTTATTATATGGTTATGTTGCATGTTGTACATAGGGTATATCTAATTAAAGACATTTTCTTTTCTTTTCTGTTACAATATTGCTTATTCCCATATAGACAATTTTTGGGAGGTTAATTATGAAAATATAATATTTGGATGGTGATTGTTGATCTAACACTTTTCTAGGTCAGTTTTGTAAAGAAATTCAGCATAGCCTGACTAAATATTCATTTGGATATCTGAATAGCTTTGTAATGCTTAAAGAATATAGTGAATTTTGAAATTTAAACCTGACAATGACCATTTGTAAAATGTACCTGTAAAGGTCCTATTTACAAAGTTCATCAAGTTTCAAAAATATGTTATGAAATTTACCACAAATTTATCACAGTATGTTGTGATAGTTTTTAATTAGAACAAAGAGATGTGAATTTTCAGGATGATATATGTTCCTTCTTCAGATGAGACCAAATATACCTACTAGAATTCTAATACCACTAAAATTGGCTGTTGGGATCTCAAACTATCTCACCCAGTTCATGTCCTTTTACAATAATCATTTCAAACTAAAAATTGGGTTGCAAGGGCCTCAACCTTATTACATTATGACACAACCCAAACCCTAAATAGCCTTACAGACATTTCCCAAACATGCCCAAACAACTCCTGATGTTCTTACCTCTTCCATCTCCATGACAGTCTTTTAAAAGCATTGCTTTTTAGACAGGCATTTTATTAGCCATCATTCATGATTTATGGATTGATTATTCTAAAAAACTATTTTACCATTGATTTTATGTTTATTGTCCTTGCACATGGTATTTTATGGTTTTAAACCAGTTTTATGTTCATGTAGTTTTATTGTTGTTATATTAAGTGATTTCTGTTTTATTCCTTTGTCTTGTTTTATTATTCTTGTTTTTGTGTTTGATTTTATGTTTTATTATGCATGTTGTAGGCCTTTTATGGATCTTTTGTACATCACCTAATATATAGGTGATTTATAAATTCTAAACAAAAATATAGATACAAATAAATAAATCTGGATGGCCTTGCTGCCAGTTCCTCATAGTTGACCACCTTCAACACTCCATGTGCTTCAGATGCACTGATGGACCACTACCACATTTCAAACCCTTCACTTAGCTGTGCCCCTATCATCGCCATAGGCAGTTTAGTCTTTCTCATTCTATTTTCAACCACACCCCTAACTCCCCCTTTCCAATATTGCAACAATAATATGCAATAAACATGATTCTGCATAATATGATAAGAGGGAGTATACAGGAAACTCCCTTAGAACACCTTAATTGACCAAACACAGATATCTGGCCCAGTCCTCCTTAAGAACCAGCCCCACAAGGAATTTTGGGTAAAGGAAGCTTTCCTCACCACGGTATAAGCAGTCAAGGTCGAGAAGGATTAGAGAGACCTCAGAAAATAGTCAAGAAGCTGGTAGACAGATAGACAACAAATATTTAATACTTTGGAGCGTCATTTAAGAACTGCTGAGGTAAGCAGCCTTTATATTGTGTTTTTTTATTATGTAAATACAATTTTTTTTGTGTGTAAAACAGCCAGAGTCTGCCTGCTGCCATTCTCTATTCAGAGGAAATATTCTTCAGCCTTGACTGAGACACAGGGCTTTATTTAGAAATGCAGTCTGTTGGAATTTGTGATTTATTAATCTAAATAAGAAGAGTGGGACTTTATCAAGTGAATGACAACACTTTCTTGGTGATTAGTGGGAAAAGAATGACTCCATTATCTTGGTGACCATGTATCAGAAAAGTTATCATATTTTTAGAGTTTGATAAAAGCACAAAAAAGTATGAAAACTAGTAAATTTGAATAGACATGATGTTCATGTAAACCATGATGAGAGACAGTAGCAGCATATTTCAGACAGTGGTACTAATCAAGTAAAATATACTTGCATACTATGCCTTTTTTTTTTTTAAGGTCCCATAAAAAATAATGGTAATGTGAAAGTTTTTAACTGCATATTGTTAAAGCAGTAGGACATTTTTTACATTTATTTTTAAAATTTGAACTACCTGTTCTTTTCATTTACCCACATTTTATGACTGAAGTTGTTAATTTATATTTTTTATCTGCATATAAAAATCCCAGAAGAGACACTTCATAAACTGACTAATACTCAAAACCCAACAACAGCCAATGTTTAAAAATGAAATTTCATCATGGGCGATTTTACAAAACAATTTTCTAAAATCAGTGTTCTCTTCCAGACTCCATCATGTCTCGCTGTTTTCAAAAGGGATCCTCTGGAGGGGGCCACATTGAGTGGCTTAATGACACCTTGCTAAATCTTATTTTTCTGATAGCATTTGCTATAGTAGAGGGTCTCTATTTGTACCTTTTGATGTGATTGTTCCTCTTTTTGAATTGATTACCTTTTGGTTTGAACATTGCACAGGAACCTCCATTTTTGGGACTTTATTTGGTAAACTTCAATTAATAGCACACTAATATTATCTATATTTTTCATTATATCCACGCCCCACGCCGGCGCGCAAGGCCCTGCTCGCGTAAATCCGGGCGGATTTACGCGAGCAGGGCTTTTAAAATCCGCCCCACAATTCCTAATGCATAACTATCTTTCATTGGCCAAAAAAGGGGTGTGGTTTGGGTGGAACATGGGCATTCTAGGGGGGCCAAGTGATGTGTGTACAAGTACCTATACTCCTGGGCACGCGCCCAGGTACAGTGCAACACAACTTTACTTCTGCTATGGAGGCGGTATAAGCTTAAAAAAAAAAATTAAGTTACCGGCATCTGTGAGGGTTTTGAGTGATCTGTGTTAACTGAGGGGAGTGCAGGCTAAAGAACCAGGGGGTTTGAAGGACTTAGCTCTAGTGGGAAACTTGTGGATGAACTGGTGAAACTGGTCATGGCATTTTAAAGAAATTCCCTCAATTGCATGGTTCAAAGCTGAAATTACACAGCTGTGCATGTTCACGTGTAAAAATTAGGAGCCAGAGCTATTTTATAACATGCATGTGTATGTACATGCATATTATAGGATTGCTCATCTCTAAGCGCACACCAACGCACTCATGTATATGTACGCCCTCAAGCCAATTTGAAAGTTACCATCCCTATGTCGAATTTACAAAGCCAATTACATGCACACTATGCTAGTGAATGCTTCTAAGGGCCTCATTTTCTAACGCTAGCGCACGCTTGCACTATCAGCAAGCGCAAATGTGTGCTAGCGTCATCGGGGTGGAGTCGGCCACGGAAGAGGAGGAGTCGGGGCATCACCGGGGCCGACCCTGCGAAGAAGGCGCAGACAGCGAAAAGGTAAGGAGCCTTTTTGCTGCCTATTTCGCGCCCAATAATTACACCTTTTATGGTGTAGTTATTGGGCGCGACACCGGCAGCGATTGCACCACAGAGGTGCGATCACTGCCGGCTAGCATAGGACCGCCCCCCCCGTTTCGGCCCCCCCGCCCCTCATTACCACCTGACAGGTCCGGGGTTGGACTGAGGATGGACTGATCACCAGAAGATGCAGACATTGGACAACAGGAGTGATGCAGGTCTGACGAGGGATGAGATGACTCCTTGGCACCGTCGGATGGGAAAAGACCCACCAGCACCCTCACACCCCAGCTGGGATGGTTGCGGACCACTGGGCCTCTACGCGCCCTATTCAGCCCAGTCGGGCTGGTCGCGGACCATGAGGGATGGGTCAGAGCAGAGCTGAGGACATCTGGATGAAGGCATCAGAACAGATGGGCATCGGGACAGACGGGCATCTGGACATCAGGAACAGACAGACATCTGGAACATGGACAAAGACACCAAGGCTGAATGGAACATCAGGATATTGAAGACAACAGGAGTGGATGGACATCACAATGAAGAGAAGAGACCAAGAACAAAGAGGGATCCCAAGAAGATACAGGAATGCCAGTCGGAGTAGAGACGAGGAGTCCTCAGGAGACCAGCCCCAGGAAGACAAGTTCCAGGGAGGAGCTTGCTCCTTGCGAAGGTGAGGAAGGACTGACCCGAGAAACCTTTTGTAGGCTGAAGAGGCGAATCCAGGAAATGAGGACATCCAGGGCTACTCTTTCACAGGCTCTTTAAAGCAGGTGAGGAGGCGTGGCTCCATGCCTAAGGAGAGGAAGCAGGAGAGGTGCAGAACCCTGGACAGTGGTCCTGCTGAAGCAGTGAAAAAGGGGAGCTGGAGTAGGCCTGATGCTGAAGCGGCGTCCTCCTGCCGCTCAAGGAGGTGGAGCAAGGCGGCGTCCTGCCACCGAGGAGCAGGCCCCAAGCCTGCCGAAGACAGCGTGGGTGGTGGCTCCATGCCGCAAGGAAGATGCTGAAGTCTGCGGCACCTGCACTGTGAAGAGGAAGTCGATGGCGGTGTCTGTGGCCTTCTGACGTGAATGAGAAGCCCGGCGCGGCTCCTGCCACACCAACATGATGGCGGCCTCTTGCCCTGCAGTGAATCCCGGCACGGCTCCTGCCATGTCGGTAAGATGACGTTGGGGGTCGGGCCAGACTAGAAGCAGGAGGTAAGAGCCTGTGTGTGGCCCTGCCGTGAGCAGGATCGCAACACATATCTCCCGAGTTTGGCATGTACTGGGCTTTTAAAATTCATCTTTATGCGTGAACTAGATTTTACTCTTATTTTTGCGCATGCAAGAAATTAGGTATTCCTGGAGTGGACTTGGGGTAAAATTCAGATTTACATGAGTACTTTGCATTGGAAAAATTGTGCATAACTGTGTGGGAGGGAGTTTGTGCAAGTACTTTCTGAGAAGTTTCCAAACAAACAATTTTTTCTTCAAAAATTAGTGGAATGTTTAAAAGTAAATAGTATCTGCAGATGTTCTTGTTTTTGAAAAGTAACTTCCCTCTGACTATTAACTATATGAAGCAATTGTTCTTTAAAAAAAAAAATCACAACCAAATAAAAACCCTTGAATGTTCTAACATAAGTGTGGTAGAAATAGCCATGTACAAATAATGCTCAGGCAATGGAATTCCAATTGCTGTTTTGCAGGCATTCAAGTGCCTGTCTACTAAACTCAAATACATCCCATGATTCCTCACAAGAAGGTTGACATATTATTCCCCAGAGTTCTAAAGCTGATGTTGGTTTCTATTAAATCCTGCTAGACAGGCAGAACAATTTTTGAAACAAGCCTGTTTGAACAAAAAAATGTAATTGGACTCATTTAAGGTCTTTTTGCAATGAAATCTGACTTCCTCCTTGTAATTTGTCTTTTAGAAGCCTCTCAAAATCCTTTTCCTTTTGCCACAGGCTATACATTTAAATTCTAGGGAGGAAAATATGAGAAAAAATGTTGAGTGGTAGTAGAATGTAGATCATATCAGTTTCAGCCTAATTAATTATTTCCTCAATATCAATCAACACCTTATTTAGATAACCAGAGGCAATCACTAGCTAATTTGTTAGCTAGGAACAATGAGGGTAACTATTTATCTGGCCAGTCAATAGTCAGATTAGTAATAAACAAGTCAAATTCTCCTTTAGTATGAAAAGCACAAGAGTATGGACAAGAAATAAAAAAAAATAGTTTTATCATTTACAAAAAAAACAAAAACACTATGATCTTTTGTAAGGACATGCTGGGTCAGATTAATGGTCCATGGAGCCCAGCATTATACCTGGATCTCCCTCACTGTTGTTGATGCCCAGATGTGGAGGAGTGGTGGTGGTGGTGATCCTCCTGTCTTTCTAACTGATAATTTTTAACAGATCTCTCCTCCAGCTATACAAGTAATTTTGACCTCATCCTTTGGCTATTGATTCCACAGCTTAATTGTGTATGGACTGGGAAAATTTTACATTCTCAAATGTGTTTTAAATCTGCTATTGGTTAGTTTCAGGGAATGCTGTCTAGTCCTAGTACTATTTGAAAGGGAAAAATACCATTCCCTTATTACCTGTTCCAGCCCACTCATAATTTTATACTCCATATCCCCTCTTGGATATTTTCTGAGCCAAAAAGGCCTATTCTCTTAAGCATTTCTTATGCCTTGCTTTTTGTTTTTGTTCCCTTCTATGTACCTTTTCTAGTTTTGCTATGGTGTTTAGATGGAATGACGAGAATAACATACAATATACACACGGTCTGGTTGTACCATAGATCTACACAAAATTATTATGATATTCTCAGTTTTGTTCCTCATGCCTTTCTGAATAATTTCCTAACATTCTGTTTGCTTTTTTGACCACTGCCACACACTGAGCTAATAATTTTAACATATTGTCTGGTATGGATGTGCTTTTGATAGAAACTAAAGAGGAACATTTCAACAAAACTTGTTTCATTAAATTTCATTTTTGAAATGAAAGAAAATTGAATAGCATTTACTTTCGTTCACTGAATTTTAAAATAAACATTGCCTGGGTTGCAAAACAAAAATGCCCCGCCACTCTGATCTCAAAAATCTCCTTCCCCAGTCTTTTACTCCAGTTCTTCAGTCTTCATGGGGCAGAAACATTCTTCATTCATTCCTCTTCCACCAGTGTAGGAACAGAAATTAGTGCAAGTCAACCCAAGGTCTGTGTCATTGTGAAAATCTGCCAGACAAGAAAATGGTGCTGGTTTTAAACTGGCCTGCAGCATTTCTTGTACGGCAGATTTTCACAACGGTGCTGGCCTTCTGGTGCCATTGTCTATTCTTATGCCACCAGGAGAGGAGTGACTGGAGATCACTCATGTGCAAGGAAGACTGAAGAATTGGGGTAAGAGGCTGAAATGAGGATACAGGGATCGGGAGAATGCTGGGCTGGTTTTGTTTGTTTTTTTATTCTGGTAGGGCCAGACCCCACAATGTTTTACATTTTAATTTACTTTGCACACCAGCAGTTGGCCGGCAGGTGTAACTTGTGAGATAAAGGTACAGTTTGTTTGTTTTTCGGGCTGGGGGGTGGGACATTTAAGGGAAGGGAGGGGAAGGTGAGGGGGGAATGGTGAAAGCCAGCTGATCTCCCCCAGGGCTCGGCATGCGCAAGGTACACTAGTGTGCACCTCCTTGCATGCGCCGACCCCTGACTTTATAACATGCGCGCGCATGTTATAAAATCCGGCATACATATTTTCGCGCCGGGTAGCGAACATAAATGTAAGCCACGTGTGTTCCTTTTAAAATCTGTCCCATAGTGTATGCTAATTGAACAGATCCCGTTTATATTAATAGGACCTGTAGATAAAGAACTTGCGTTAACACCCATTTTTGTGCCTCACAGCTTAGTAAATATAACTCAGTGGCCCATAGTTTGTATAACACATAAATGCATAACATATATTTTGTGTGGCATTTCATGGGCATTGCTAAATATATAGTTGATTGTATTTCAGTTAACTAAAGTATTATTCCCCCTGTGGCTTTGGCAGGCCTAGCAACCATCTGCTAAGATTCCCTTCATATGCTTATTGCAAAAATTACTATGTTTATTCTCCTGCAAAGGCATGTGGTAAACATCTAAAGCTCTGTGTTGTTCATTCATATGGCAATCCCTGCAAAAGTTTATCCTCATACCCATTTTGCTCTGCCTCATATTATTGCTATTAGTACATATGTTTTTAATTCCTAATTCTTGCTGCCATGTGGCATTTTTATTTGCTTAGGAAAGAGTGAGTCTCGAAAGCTCATCTACTACTTTATTTATTTATTTTTTAATACTTGTTTTTTTAAAAGCCTCACAGATACACGTGTATCTCCTGCCGCTCACATATCTCAAAAGTTTTCTAAAAGGGGCATGGGTGTGGTCTGGGTGGGGCGTGGCTGTTTTGGGGTGTGACCAAGAAAAATACATGTAAATACTCACATGCCTGGGTGCGCGCCCAGATCCAGTGGTACATAAGCTTACTTCTGCTATGAAGGAGCTGAAAGTTAAAAAAAATAAAATAAAAACTAGCCATAACTGAGGTGAGTTTGGAAGACCTAGCTATTAACTGGACAAACTGCTGAAATTAGCAATGACATGGTCGTGCACCCTTTTACAATCCCCCAACTTATGTGGTAGAAGTGGGATTTGTGCGCCCGTTTGGGCACCCTCTTTAAAATTAGGGGCACATATGTGCATGGTCAGGCTATTTTATAACGTGTGCATATATGCGTATATGTTATAAAATGGCTGCGTATCTGGCCGCACGCCAATGCACGTGTGCCAAAGTGTACCCACATGCTGCTTTGAAAATTTCCATCCCTATGTTGCTGGACTGTTTCTCTTTTTAGATTTCACATCTTATGTAATTCTTGGTCTTATAATCATGGATCCCCTAAGAAGAGATGTATGATAAATCCAGAATGCACTTCAATAAGCTAACTGAAGTAACTTAAAATCAGGAAAAATAGGAGTAGAATGAAGATATGTTATGTAAACATTTTTTTCACAAATAAGTAGTTTCCATTTGGAAATGGTTGTGGTTTTTCTGAAACAAGGTCACTAGTCTTCTGGGGTGATCAGTGCCGGTACTGAAGAGCTACAGATAGGCCTTGTCTTCAGCCTATCCATAATTAATATGCATGAAATGTATTTGCATACAATAGAAGCAATGCATGCAAATTTGACTCATGAATATTAATTGTGGACATCCTGGAAGCCAGACTTGTTTGTTCCTCCTCAGGACCTGCTATTCTTTTTTTGTATTCATTTCAAGATACATTTGTCCTTAATAGAACCTGAAGAATTTAAGTAAGCATTTAATTGTAGTCATTTAGAAAAACCTTAAGATCCATTGTCTAATTTACCACATAAGTGGAGTCGAATGAGAATTCTAAAAATTTTAAATACTGATAGATAGCAAGAGGTATCTGTACTGTAAATTGATTCTCCCGGGAAAGTGAAAGAAACAAGAGCCCTCAGCATAATGAAATCATAAGAATAGGCCCTCTCTAAAATCCTTGATATCATAGTTTTGAAGTTGTTGAGACTATCATCATTGACCAGCTTTCCTTAGGAGTTGTTCAATAATGTTATTATATTCTGAATCCATCAGCATTTGAACTTTTTTTTTTATTGTCATGTGATGGTCTCCTAGAAAATGTATTTAAACTATAATTAATGCATGAAACAAAGTGAACTCTTGTCTTCTAAAGCTTATACCTCAAAGGAGCTGTTAGTTTTTAAGATACAACCAATCTCAATGCCTTTTTTGATAATCTGCAGATGAACATGATGATCCCTCTGGAAATTCTATAATTAACATTACTTGTTTTATCCATGCAAATCTTTACAACATTCCACAATTTCAATTTGAATACATGCAGAGTTAATGTCATTTTGTTTTTAAAGTATTTTTTAAACAAGTTGTGCCCTACATGTCATATTTATTTTAATATATTTATTTATTTTATTTATATACCGTTGTTGTGTTACACCAACAAAATTATACAGATTTCTATTAACATAGATATTGCAGTCACTTCTATGCTCAAAATCAATTATCAAATAACACTGATCCGATACAGGGAAAAGTCAAATTTAAACAAATGATAAAATTATGAGGTAAGTGATAGAAACCTGATTGAAATTTGGCATTATATTATAAATTGGATTCTTGGTTTTCACAGTTCTATTCTCTAGCCACAAAGCAATTTGCCAGTTGTCTGAAAAAATAAGTCCACAGCACAGTCCTCAATTACCTTTCAGTAAAAACAGTTTCAAATGCATTCCATCATGGATAACAAAAATAATTTTGATATTTAAGGGTCAGATTTACTAAGGCTTTTTTCCCATTCTGTGTCTTTGAGAAAAAAAGCTTATAAATCGTATCCTAAAATTGAAAACTGTTTCTTAAACTTGTTGATTGAAAAAGTCGAATGAAAACTGTATTCTGAATCTCATATTACCAACCACTAAAGGTCTCTGAATTAGTCATATTTCTTCTTGCTATTTTTCTTCTGCTTCTTACCACTGGTTCCTAAGTTCGGTGGTGATCCGGAGAAGGGGCAGTGAGAGAGGTCTCAGTCACTGATTTCTAAGGATTTGTAAAGGACTGCTATAAAACATCATTGTTCAAAAAGTTAGCCATTGGCTAATTCTGTGAATTATTATCGATGGTATTATACTGACAATATGGGCCGAATTTTAAGAGGTACGTGTGGGCATACATTTGTGTGCACAACCCGGTATGCACAAATGTACGCCCAATTTTATAACATGCGCGTGCAGCCGTGAGCATGTTATAAAATCCAGGGTCGGTGCGCGCAAGGGGGTGCACACTTGTGCACCTTGCGCATGCTGAGCCCTAGGGGAGCCCCGAGGGAACTTTCCTTCTGCCCACCCACCTTCCCCTCACATCCCCTACCTAACCCACCCCCCAGCACTACCTAACCCCCCCAATCTTTATTCTATAAGTTGTGCCTGCCTCTGGGCAGGCGTAGTTTGCGCGTGCTGGCTGAGTACCGGAACGCGATCCCCCAGCACGGCCACTGTGCTGGAGGCCTCGGTCCCGCCCCACCCCTTTCACAAAGCCCAGGGGCTTGCATGTGTTGTGGGGCCTATGCAAAATAGGCTTGGCGCACGTAACCCCCCTATGCGCGCAAATCCAGCTGGATTTACATGCCTAGGGCTTTTAAAATCTGCCCCTATATGCAATACCTATACTTCAGTACAAGAACAGATTAAGTAACAAAAGCAACTCAGGTATAGTATATTAGAAAGTTTCATTAACAGAAGGGCTGATATACCAGAATTGCTATAAAGTTGGTTGCAACTGCTATCATGAAACTGTCTATTTCTTACATTCCTTGAAAACAGCAAGAAAACTGACAGGGTTTCATTTATTTCATTAGTGCTGACAAAATAGCATTGGATTTCTTTCTTTTTTTAACCATTGTCTTGCATTACAAAATACCCCAATTAGCTTGTCATGTATGTTTGTCTTGTTAGAGGGTCAATTTTCAAATCACGTTAGGTCCCCAACGCCTGTGATAATGTCATAATGCATGTGAGACATTATCCCCATTAGTGAGCACTAGGTTGAGTATAACTCCCTCCCTCATTTGTTCCATTGCCATTTGTTTGAAGAGAGCTCCTTGCAGGGCATCCACACTCTCTCTACTTCTAGTTGATTCCATGGAGGGGATTTTCCAGTCTACTTCAACGTCCGGGTAGGTGGCCATCTCAGCACCACTGATCATCAAATAGTATGGTTTGACATCGCAAACAGGATATGGACAAGTCACAAGAGGACCCGAGTTTTGCTGTTCAAAAATACAGACTTTCTCGAAATGGGGACATACCTGGAGTAGAACTAGAAGACTGGGAGAAAATGGGAGATGTGGAACAACAGTGGATCAAACTAAAGGGATCAATTATAAAATCAACAAATCTATATGTTAGAAAATTAAAGAAAAGTAAGAGAAATAAGAAACCGATCTGGTTCTCAAAGGAGATGGCTGACATAAAAAAAAGCATCATTCAAGAATTATAAAGGATCCCAAAAAGAGGAGCACAGGGAAGAATACCTGGTAAAACTTAGGGAGATGAAGAAAGTAATCAAGAAAGCAAAACGTCTAGCAGAAGAAAGGATTGCCAAAGAGGTAAGCGAAGTGACAAAACATTCTTCAGATACATCAGGGAAAGGAAAAAGGTCCAAAGAGTTATAGTGAAATTGAAAGGTGATCAGGATCAATGGCGGAAATATTAAACAAATACTTCAGTTCGGTGTTCAATAAAGAAGACCCTGGAGAAGAACATTTGCTGATTGTCAGAACCATTAGTGGGATGGATGAAACTCTGTTTACAGAAGTTAATTTATGGGAAAAACTAGGAAAACTGAAAGTGGACAAGGCAATGGGGCCAGATGAGTTACATCCCAGGATAGTGAGGGAGCTCAGAGATGTGCTGGTGGGCCCGCTATGAGACCTGTTCAATAGATCCCTAGAAACATGCGTGGTGCTGAGTGATTGGAGAAGATCAGTGGTGGTCCTGCTTCACAAGAGTGGGAACAGAGAGGAGGCTAGAAACTACAGGCCAGTTAGCCTCACCTTGGTGTTGGGAAAATTAATGGAGGCTCTGCTGAAGGAAAAGATAGTGAGCTAAATTATAATGCCCAGGCATAGAAGAATGGGATGGGGGGGGGTATCTCCAGAAATCAAGAAGTAGCAAGGGAGAGTCCCAGGTTTTGGGTGCCTTCAGAATATGGTGCCCAGGCACTGGCCTATGCTTGAGGTGGCTTAGTAAATCTAGTTCTTTATTTGTAAATAGTACATGCTACTTGCCAAAATGAAAATTCTGAAAAAATGAACCTCTAAAAAATGAAATGTGGCTTAAAAGCAAGCCAAAAATAAATGGAATAAACCATACCAAATGGAAAAAGTGCATCTTTAGTTTTCTGGGAATTTCCCTTTTAAAATTGAGCTAGCAGGACTTGGAAGCAGTAGCATAGCCACATGTGGGACTGGGTGGGCCATGACCATCTGCTTTGGGCTCAGGCCCACCCAATCAGAATTGCTCGGTGACCCAAGAAGAGATGTCCTGTCACAGGGCCACAGCAGACACACCAAGCAAGAGGAAGAAGAGCTCAATGAGGCATTGGTGGACTCCATCCCATCACAACTGAGGGAAGAGGCCCGTGAGGCCACCAGTTGGATCCATTCTCATGGCTGAGAAGAGGAAGAGGCTCGTGAGACCACAGGTGGATCCATCCCACCGGCAGCTGAGAAGAGGAGGAGGCCTGAGAGGCCTCCAGTGGGCTCCATCACACCATGGCCAAGAAGAGAAAGAGGCTTGCGAGGCCGCTGATGGACCCATTTCATCAATGGCCGAGAAGAGGAAGAGTCCTGAAACGCTGCTGAGAAGAGGAGTAGGATCGGAAGGCCGGTGGTCAAAGAAAAAGCACCCATTCTTCTGCTCCTCTACATGTGCTGCCCTATGTATTCAAAACCTGTGCGGCTAGTACATCACGAGATCTGCATAGAAGAAGGCTAACCACACGAGTTTTGAATACCATAGACAGGCACACAAGGAGCAGCAGCAGAATATGCTCTCCCTTTTGCTACTGATAGGGAGCCTGCCTGTGTTTATATTTGTGTGTGTGTGTGTGTGTGTGTGTGTATGTGAATGATAGCCTGCCTGTGTGTGTGTGTGTAGGTGTGTTGAGGGAGCCTGCCTGGGGGTGGAGGTGGGGGTGTGGGTCTGTGAATGGGAGCCTGCATGGGAGGGATGTAAATGAGAGTCTACCTGAGGGGGTGTGAGAGAGAGAGAGAGAGAGAGAGAGAGCATGTGGGAAGTGAGAACTTGTGTATATGAGAGTGGAAGCTGGCATGTGAGAGAGAGCATGTGAGAGTGGGAGCCTGGGTGTTTTTGTAAAAGTGGTAGCCTGTATATGAGAGTGAGAGCCTGTGTGTATATGTATGTATGGAAGTGGGAGCCAGAACCTGCATGGAAAGAGAGCATGTGAGAATGAGAGCTTATATGTTGTTTTTGTAGGAATGATAACATATGTGTAAGAGCATGAGAGGATGAGTGCCTGTGTGTGGGTGTGTGGGAGTGGGAACCAGTGTGAAAGACAGCATGTGAGAGTGAGAGCCTCTGGGGTGGATTTTCAAAGGGTTACGTGCGTATATTATGTGCGTAACCCCGAAAATCCGCTCCTGCGCACGCCAAGCCTATTTTGCATAGGCCCGGCGACGTGCGCAAGCCCTGGGGCGCGCATATGTCCTGGAGCTTGAAAAAATGGGCAGAGAGTGGGTGGGCCGGGGGCGGTGGCAGGACAGAGGCCTCCGGCACAGCGGTCATGCCGGCGTACGCAACCTATGCCTGCCCGGAGGCAGGCGTAACTTCCCCAACAAAGGTCAGGGGGGTGTTAGATAGGGCTGCGGAGCAGGGTTAGGTAGGGGAAGGGAGGGGAAGGTGGGGGGGGGGGGTGAAAGGAAAGTTCCCTCCGAGGCTGCTCCGATTTCAGAGCGGCCTCGGAGCGAACAGGGAAAGCCATTGGGGCTCCCCTAGGGCTTGGCGCGTGCACAAGTGTGCACCCCCTTGCATGTGCCGACACTGGATTTTATAACATGTGGGCAGCTACGTGGCATGTTAAAAAATCGGCGTAGATTTATGCGTGCCGGGTTGCGCGCACAAATCTACACCCGCGCGTAGCTTTAAAAATCTGGCCCTATATGTGTACATGTGAGAGAGAGCCTGGAAGAATGGGATTCTGTTTGAGAGAAAGCATATGTGTGTGTGTGAGAAAACATGTGAGAGAACATGTGATAGAGAAGGGAGAAAAGAGTTTGGGACCAACTGATTAGAAAAATAAGATCATACAACAAAGGAAAAAAAAATGTTTTGCCTTTCAGCGATTGGAATGCCATCTTTGGGAATGGGCATTTCTCATATATTAGAATTTTGCTTTTTCTTGAATATTCCAGTGCTCACAGAGTCTGGTTTCTCAGGCTTTCCATTGCAGTTTTGTCTGTATGTTTGTTTCTAATTTGTAGTCCCTTATTCTGTCTTAGGTAAGGTTCTGTCTGTGATGTGCATATGTGACAGAGATGCAGTAGTTTGGTTAGTATCTAGTTTCTTTGTAGGAATTTGTAGCAATCTGATTTGTTCTGTTTGCCCATTAGGTGGTGTATTAGTGTTCTAGGGCCTGGTGTAATGTTTGCCTTCCTGCCTTTTCATAGATAAGGTTGCTGCTGTTTGAGATTTGAGAATTACAGCTGTTATGGGATGGTAAAGATCTATTTATTTATTTTGCAGGATTTGTATTACTTCACAAAGTATTTGGCAGTGAAGGGAATTTGTTTTGCTGTCACTGAGTTGACACTAGACTTTTTTTTTTTTTTTGCATGCCCTAGTTCTTTTCTGCACCTGTTGCAAATCTTTTTATGATGATTATTAGGGATGTGCATTCGTTTGTGATGAAATAGGAAATATAGACGATATTTACTATTTTGTCATGTTTTGGGGGGTCGCCGAAACGATAGGTAAACCCATGAAATTTCATGTGGTTTTCTTATCGGGTTTTTTTTGGGTGGGGAGAAAGGGCACATAAAAAAAACAAACAAACCAACCCCAACTCTTCAAATTTCATTAATTGCAACCCCCCACCCTCCCGACCCCCCAAGACTTACCGAAAATCCCTGGTGGTCCAGCGGGGACCTGGGAGCGATCTCCCCTTCTTGGGCCATTGGCTGCCACTAATCAAAATGGCGCTGATGGCCCTTTGCCCTTACCATGTGACAGGGGCTATCAGTGCCATTGGCCAGTCCCTGTCACATGGTAGGAGCAATGGATGGCCCGTGCCATTTTTTAAGATTCCGCCGGCCGTCCATTGCTCCTACCATGTGACAGAGGCCGGCCAATGGCACTGATAGCCCCTGTCACATGGTGAGGGGAAAAGGGGCCATGGCGCCATTTTGTTTACTGGCAGCTGACGGCCCGAGAGGGGGAGATCACTCCCAGGACCCCTGCTGGACCACCAGGGACTTTAAGCAAGTTTTTGGGGGGTCAGGAGGGTGGGGGATTATAATTAATTAAATCTTAAGGGTTGGGGGTGGCTTTTTTTTTTTTTGGTTTGGGACAGCCAAAAAAAAATCGACCCGAACCGCGGGAAACGAAATTTCCTGCAGCGGGCCGATAACGAAGGCCAAACCGAAAGGTTCGGCCGAATCACATCTCTAATGATTATTATGATCATTGCTGTTTTATTGTAGTTTTATGAATTATTGTAAAGAGGTTTCATAAAAGAATATATTGATATTTGTTTTATTATGTGATTATAACTGATGTAACTGAAGTGTTCTTTGGTTACTTTTTATATGATGTATATTTATAAACTGCAATAAATATAAAATAATATAGATTAGTAAGGCATTTTTAATGTTGGTAAGTACTTGAAGTAATAGAATTAAAATATTTTAAAATGTCACTCATGCATGATGGTTGTTGCAAACTACTCAGAAATCCACTGCAGGGTGCATGCTAAGGCATTATTTATCGATAAGATTACAACTGGTAGGGCCTAGATCTCTATGTCTACTGCCCACCCATGTTAACCTTTGAACCCCCCCCCAAAATTCAGTTTTGGCTACACCACTGCTTGGAAGCGTGAACTGAAAATTGCCCTCTTATTCTATTCAGAGCCCAAATGGATATTTTGGTTTGCACAAAAGCCATCTAACTATAATATAGAGGAAAGTTGCCCCGCACTTGCATTACCAGCATTCAAATTGAGCTCAGCGGCTCTCCCTCCCTGTACTCCCCATCTCCACCCCACTCTCCAACGCCATCCCTCTCTCTCTGTGTTGTCCTATCCATTCTCCACTACCAAATGGAAATGTACCTCCATTCCTCTCTCTGGCTCTACATCTTCAGCTTGCCCCCTCTTACTCTAAATTATCCAATCCCTTTTCTTCTACCACTCAGTACACCCAAGCTCATCCTGTGCTCCCTACTACTAAACATATCAATTATGCACTTCCTACGCTTCCCCATCCTTGGAAGAGCTTTCACTACTAATTCTCTGATATTCTTGAAGAAAGTAATTTAGATGTTGTTTCATTATCAATATGACCTCAATGTCAGGTGAGCTTCTTGTTCACCTTAGGTGATCATTGGCACAGAAGTACTTTCTTCTGTGGTAGAACTAAATGACTTTTGGTAGGCATCTCTCACAGTACAACACAGATAGATAGGCTCATACAATCTAGACCAGGGAATTAAAAAAAAAAAACTCATAGTAGCTGAGACAATTTCTCTGTCGCTGCTGAGTCACATCCACATTAATGTTTGTAACTTATTGTTCTGATTATAATGTCAGCACGTGCTTGTTATCATAAAAAAAATTGCCATCAGTTCTTCTTCACTCTTTTTTTCCCCGTTTGACCTTTAATTCTAATTTCTCAGGATGACTCATAGGGAAATAGTCTAGTTATTAGTTTGTCAGGTGAATTTCTTACACAAAACCCTCAAAGCTTTTAGCTTTGGCAATGCAAGTGCTTCTGTAACTTGACTCTTATCTGAATTAACATCTACAATAAATAAAACGCAGCATTCTAGTGCTCATTATGTCTACCTCGCAAGAATGTTGTTTCTATGTGACTGGCGTATGGCTTAACGTGCTTAAAATTCTTAAGGATAATAACATTTCCATTAGTAGTACAAACCTTATAAAAGGAGAAAAATGTTTCATTTTGTCATGATGATCCTTGTTTTCTCTTAGTTGAGCACTGGATGTTATGGATTTTATTTAAAACAAAACTGTTGATTTGTGTATTGCTTAGCCACAAAGGAAAAAAAAAAAGCTCAGGTTTAACTTTCAGGCTTGCATGTTCTATGTCTCCCACAGAAACATGAGTTGCATAGTAAAAAGAAACAAGAAAAAAAGGACTGAACCATCAAATCGGGCAGGCTCATATATCCTATTGTAGCTCACAGATCTTGACCTGAGAGATTCAGTATGCTCCATCCCGAAATGTGTAATCAAATCTGATTGGCTGATTAGCTGATTGGCCTCTGTTCTGAGAAATTTGGAAGGATGCAAAAACTTATGTCTGAGGGACAGACATTCATATTCCCCAAGCATACTCAAATATTCATTTTTTTGCAACATGATAAAAAAAAAAATGCTGCAAGTCAAATATCTCCAGGTGTTCAATCATTTATGTGGTTCAAGACTTTTGTGTATTTTAGACTGTAGTTTTTTTCCAATAGTTAATAAAAAATGTATGTCTCCTTGCAATCCTAATCATGCAAACTGTTTCCTGTTCTTCATTTAGTAACGTAGTATAACACTAGTGACTTGGGCAATTTCACATTTTCTCATACATAATTCCAGTTTTGCCTTTAGTAAAGTGTCCTATTGATGCAGCAGAAATCTAGTAGCAATGAAAAATTCCTAAATGGGCAGATTTGTCAAACAGATATGTTAGGTTAAAACAATGAGGCAGAAAATATGCAAAAAATTTGGAACCCTCCTGTAATACATGTATGACAATCTCTCCAGGTTCTCTACTACCTCCGCACTGCATGTTTCTCTCTATCAGTCAGTCCTCTGACACCACACACAGCCAAACTTCATGCTTTCCCAGATGGCCCAAGCACAGATATCACTCTTTCCTGTCCAGCAAAAACATCACTAACTTTCTTTCTCCTTTCCCCCAGTGACTGCAATGCACAAAATATAAGGAACACACATGGCTGGCAGTATATGCTCTTAGGGGTAGATTTTAAAAGGTTGCGCGTGGGCGTAATGTACGTGCGCTACCCGGCACGCGCACACTTACACCCGACTTTATAACATCCGTGCGCAGGCGCGCATATGTTATAAAATCCTGGGTTGGCGTGTACAAGAGGGTACACAATTGTGCATCTGGTGCGCGCCGAGCCGCACTGCCTTCCCCTGTTTCCTCCAAGGGCGCTCTGAAATTGGAGCAGCCTGAGAGGGAACTTCCCTTCCCCCTAGCCTAACCTTCCCATCCCTTCCCCTAACCTTTCCCCCGCAGCCCTACTCTAACACCCCCAACCTTTATTTTACCTTTTGCGCCTGCCAGCAGACTGCCGGCGTGCGATCCCCGGCACAGCAGCAAATATGGCCGCTGTGCTGGGAGCCTGACCCCACCCCTGCTCCCCGCCCATGCCCCACCCCTTTAGTAAAGCCCCGGGACTTACATGCTTGCTGGGGCTTTACGTGCGTCACCAGGCCTTTTGAAAATAGGCCGGCGCGTAACCTTTTGAAAATCCAGCCCTTAGTGTCTCTTGCGTTTTACGGACCTGTCACTCACTCTCGCTACCTTGACCAAGAGAAGAGTAATGGGATTATGTGATGAAAAGGGGGTGTGGGAGAAAGTACAAATAGGAAACTTGGAAGAAGGAGGAAGGGACCCTGGAGAGAGGAAGCAGAATACAATCATGGGTAGAGTTGGAAAAGAGAAAGGGAACCTGTAGTGGGTGTGGAGAGATTAATGGGTAAAGTAGAGGAAGGAGAAAGGGAACCTGGGGTTGGGGTGGAGAGCTTAAAATTTAGTGGTTAGATTAATGCCCTAAGAATGAGGAGTCCTGGGGTCAAATATGCTTCTGACACTCATGGCCTTTGGCAGATTAGTTCAGCCCCCATTACTTCAGGTGGGCAATTGAATTTCAAGTTCCCTAATGTAGGGCTTATAAGTGTCTATCATTTGTTGTAATACTCCTTGGTTTAAAGTATTATGTATTGTAAATAACAAATAATAATAATCTAAGCACCACAGGAAACTGGAGGCTTGAGAAATGGTGTGCCTTTATTATCACAGTTAACTTTAGTAATACTGCTGAAATAAAAAAAAAAAACATTCTACTTGTGCCCTTTCCTAATGTCTACTGAAATCAGTGTATATAGATTCATCATAGGCTGGTGACCATTTGTACCTCTGCAAGCATAAGTGGTGTGATTGACTTGACTTGATTCATTTAAATATGCATGAACCATTCTTTACCTGACCGATGCAGTACTACAAAATGAGAAGCAGTGAACTGATTTTTTTCTATTTCTTCAACCATTTTTATTCATTTTTGCTGGGCAATAAATATTTTCCTTTCCATTAATCAATTGACTATTTCTGTACTTGTTCAGCTCTACAGTACCGAATTTGTAAGATATTTTTTACAGTAGTTCAAGCATCGATATTAACCATGATTGACTACTGCAACTTCTATATAGCATGGCCTTCAAGCAGTGACCTTAAAACTGATATAGCTACTGTTCAGTTCAGCTGCTTGACTCATTTCAGGAAACAAATGTAGAAAGCATATTCCCCCCTTGCTAATCAACTTACAGTGGCTCCCCATTAGCCAACATGTTCAATACAAAATTGGTATGACAGTTTTTAAGTCAATAAGCTCTGACTCTCTATGGTTTACTGCCTTATTACACATTTATTGCCCACACCTTCTTTAAGATCCTCTTAAAGGGGATTATTAGACATACCTTCTGTTCAATAGACACATCTCATGGAGAGATTATGTTTTTTCTATTGCTGCTCCTATTGTTTGGAATTTGCTACCTGAGGCAATGCATCAATCAGACTGTGCCAAGACCTTTAAAATGATGTTGAAGACATGTCTCTTTAAACTGGTCTATTTTTGAATAGGACTAATATATTCATCCATATGCTGAGGCCTTTGAGATGGCTTTGTGTCAGTCAAAGTAATTATGTTCTGATATTTTGTCTTGTAATTTATTTTATCTGTGTCACGTCTTGTATATCGCTTGGTGCATAATGCATAAGCGACCAATACATTTTAATACAAGATAAAGACAAATTCTGGGTGCCAGGTCACCATGGTGGACAGAAATGTTATCATGGCGCCTGGTATTCTTTTGCACTGCTTCAACTGCTGCTGCCACCACTGCTGCAGTCACTGCAAATGTTCTTTCTTCTTGATTCAGCACCACATGGCTCTCTGTGAGTTTGTGCCATGCTCGTTCCCAAACCCTTGGGCTGATGGGTTTTGTGAGACCAGCACAGGAGCTTGGGCACTGTGCGGCTCAAATTCACTGAGAGCTCACAGTGATGAGCCAAGAAGAAGTAGTTGTACCAGGAATTGAAGCAGCAGCAGCACTGCCAGCAAGCTGAGTGGGTGACTGCCGCTGACTTTGTGGTGTAGAAGGATAATTAACTGGCTGGCTGGAAGGGAGGAGGTGCGTGGCTGGCTGGCAGAAGGGTGGGGGCTGAGCAAGGGAAACGGGGGGAATACAAAGGAGGTTGAGAGAGAGAAAGATGTGGAGGTGGGTAGCTAAGTTTGAGAGAGAGAAGGAGACTGGTTGAGGTGGGAGGTTTGAGAGATGCAAACTGGTGGGGAGAAGAGATTAAGAAAAAGACTATTTGGGATAGAATTGTCTGAGTAGGAGAGCCAGACTATGGTGGTAGGAAATGCAAGAAGGCAATCTCTTCAAGAGCAGCTCCCAGGGTAGTGCCAGCAACTTGCTGCCAGATTGCTTGAGGAGGAAGACTGATTTGCTAAATGTTTTTGTTACGCACAGAAGTGCTGGGCCCTGCAAAAGGGTGGGGGGATGTGGTCTGGTCAGGGAGGGGCGGGGCAGGTGGCAGGCTGGGACAGTGCCATTTTGCGTTGTCCCGATGACTCGTATGCTGGCAGATGGCCGGCACATGCAACTTACTTCAACTCGGGACATGAAGTTGAAAAACAAAAAAAAAAAGGGATAGCTAGGATAGATTTATAACTGTTGGCCTCACCTTGAAATGCCTCACCTTGAAATGCCCATGCTCCACCTTTTCTGATATCTTATTTTCTATCCATGCACTGGTATATACATGCATACTTCACGTCTTTTTAAAATTTGTGTTGCTTGCAAATGGCCCATATACGTGTTTAAGTGGGCATTTTTGAGTGAGGAACACTTTTAAAATGTTAGTAATTAGTACTAATTATTTTGTCGTTCATTCTATCTGAATACTTACAGGTACGAGGAGTACTGTATATCAGTAGTATAGAAAATACTGGCTTCTAAATTAATCAAGGGTGGATTCATACTTTTACAGCAGGATTTATGCTGTAAACTCAATATAAAATATTACTATAACTATAAAAGGGGAGACATAATGGTATCATTATTTTGGGAATAATTTTCAAAGCCATTTACATCCATAAAACCCATTTTTATGGATCTAAACAGCTGTACCAAAATAGTCCAGGACTCTGTGCACGTAAAAGTACATGCATAATCCTGCTACATGCAAATGTTTACATGAACTATGAAGAGAAGTTACAGGACAGAGTTGGAACTTAGGTGCATACTTTTTAATTTATGGGAGGCCAATTTCATAACAGTTTGCGTAGGGCCGAAGTCCATGTGTACAACCTTAAAAATCTTCCAGGCCACGTATTCCTTAGCACGGCAGATGTAAATGTCCAAGTAGGCATTTGCATGAACACTTTCTTAAATTGAAATGATTTTCCTTCTCCAATTCCATCCCAGGAATTTCTTTTTGCAGCACATGTGAAAGTACATGAAAAATTGTTTCCATGTGTACTTTTATGTGAACAAGTCCCAGGGTAGTTTTATGCATGCACATTCTTTTAAAAATTAGCCCCTCAAAACTATGATCATAATTATATGTGCATAGGTTACATCATCTGGAGAGAAGGTGCTACTTTACACAAATTTATCAGTGTGCCTTTCTAACCAATTACCCAAGGTTTTTCCAAGCAAATGTATGCATGCAAGTGAGCATTAAAAATCCTCTGTAAAGTCCACAGTGCATATGATTGGAAATATAGACTTAACTGCTATGCGGAAGTTATCAAATGACCTTCCCTAGATTTAAATTATTTTCATTTAAAGCAGCACAGCTAACTAGAGTATACAAAATAACTGTTTGTTTCTTGGTGTAATTGCTTCTTATTTTGGTCTTCTTTCCAGTTATTTATTTATTTTTATTTATTTCATTGTACTTTATTTCTTACAATTGTAAATTATTTCAGAATTAAAATGTGTGATTTTTATTATAGCCATATGCCCATTACAAAAAAAAAAATTCCTCTTGAATCCATAACTCCGCTTTTCAAACCTGTTAGATGAATATTTTGATACAGTCAGCTTTGCACCTTGGGGAATTTTGCAGAATGTAGCCCGTGTACATGTGTGCCACCTGATACATGGCATACTGATCTACAAAAGCATCTATCTTCACCCACTTCAGCTCTTAAACTAAATATTTTTAGCATCTTGACTGCAGTGTCTAGACAGATTTGCTTTCTTTCGCAGTAAGGCATTACACTTTAATGTTCACTTAAGGCTCTCTTGTGCATGCTAAAAATAGCATGCTATGCAGAAATGCTTTATCATGTATGCTAAAGTGATCTGAAAAGAAGTTAGCTTGAGCATTCTAAAATGAGCATCTCTGTCAATTAAATAATGGATCATTATTTGCAAATTAGGTTTTGCTTTGTACATGGTAAATAATGTGCTATGCTCTCCCTCCATGCTATTTACTGAGCGCTCATTAACGACCTGGAATTTGATATCTAGCTCAGATCATGTTAGTTGTTAATATGATAATGTGCCCCCTATTGAAAGGGCTCAACAACCTGCAAACAGAGGGCCTGAAAGATATAGGCCATATACTGGAGGTGGCATTCTAAAACTTTGTCCATAGGCCCTTTAGAGTGAATACATTTGACCAAGCTTCTCTTTCCCAAACCAAAACACACTTTATTCTGGAATTCTTACATAGATACATATAGTCACACTACAAAACTGTCTTCTCAAACAAAACAATTACACATCACAGAGGCTCTTCAGGCATTGACATATCTCACAATATACAAGACACAGATGACTCATAATGGTGTATAAATAGACCAAGGTATTGGCACAATTGACACAATCATCATTAGCATTGCTGTGGTTTATCTGTCCAGTGAGCACTGTAGGTGATTAGAGGCTATCCCCAGAACAGTAATTTTGATTGGTGGACCTCATCTAGTATGTTTTGTTTATTTTTTTTTCAGGCCTGTAGCATACACTTATTGCATATTAATCTTCTACATACTAAGACTATCTGCTATGGAAGTTTTGTTATAGTATGCATTCTTTTAAAAAGTTACATATGAATTATTACAGATGTTAATGTAACTATAAAATATAACTGTTTGCAAAATATTATTTCTTATTATAAAATATTGTACAGGTGAATGGGTTTCTGCATTTAGTGTATATGTAATTATAATTACTGCAAATTAATTTTAATTAAATACAATGTGATAGATACACTGTGAGATTTCTCTAATGGCTGAGAGTAACCCGTACTAAAATCTACATGTTTTTTCTCACTGCACAGCTTGTATATAATAGGGATGTGCGAAGCCAGAACCTATCGGTTCGGGTATTGTTTTCAGCCCGCTGTGGGAAATCTCATATTGCCCGTGGTTCGGGCCTTTAAAATTCGGGGAGACCCAAATTTCGGTTTAGTGAGCACTAAACCCAAAATGAATTTTTCCCGAAACTTCGGGAAAAATTCCTTTGGATTTTGGACATCCTGGACGAATGCGCAATCCCTAGTATATAACGTTCAGTTTGCTATCCCACATATTAATAATGAACAGAGTTCATCAATCAGAATTACCAAAGAGCCCATATGATTTTCAGCTTAGTAAGCAGTTATTTTGGAAAAAGAACGTGTTGCGCTCCTCCCACGGCGTGCTTACCAGCGTGGCCCGGAGGCCGCTGTGACTGGGATCTTGCCTGGCTGCTCCCTCGACGCTGGGAACCCCCGAAGTCCAGCCACCATCTTGCCAGCTCAGCAGGAGTCGTGCCAGGCCTTCCCAATGCGGCAGGAGGCCGCCGATGCCACCTGCTCCCTCCGGAGGGAGCAGTCCCCATCCCCGGTTCCTTCTGCGGTGGAGAGGCCACTCCTGGAGGCCTTTCTGTGGCCTGGACACTTCCACATAGGGCCTGCTTGAGGCCTGCTCCTGCTCCTCCCTTCACTGCCCTGCATTGCCGCTGTCCAGGGTCCTGACTTCCTGTTCCTGCTCCTCCTAGGGGGCAGGCCTGTGGCTCTCTTCCTCCTTTGAAGTCACAGTGCAAGTGTGGCCTTTTCAGACTCCTCTCTGGGTGTAGTCCTCTCCTGGCTACAAAAGGGTCTTGATGTCAGTTCCAACTTGCCTTTGGAAGGAGTAAGTTCTCTCCTGAACTTCCTGTCCTCCGCTCCAGCCTGGCATCTCTAAGTTCCAGTTCATGATGATCCATGTTCCAGTTCCGTGATGATCCAAGTTCCAGTTCTGTGATGTCTATGTCCACTTGATGTCTCGTGTGGCTTTACCTTCCCATCCCTGCGTGGTCCGCAACCAGCCTGGTGAGGTTGTGTAGAGCTCGCAGTGGCCGAGTGGTCCACAACCACCCTTACTGGGTGTGTAGGGTGCTCGTTGGGATTGCTGTGGTTGTTGCCGAGGAACCTCCTTGTCTCTGACTCTCTCTGCAATGCAAGCCCCCGGGACCTTGTTTTTAATCCTGAACTCTCTCCCGGTTCGGGGCTCCTTGCATTTGCTCTTCCTTCTTCGTCGGAGTCCTCGTCTTCTACTCCCCAGATGAACCCTTGTTCTTCTGATCTTCAAGTATTATTCTTCATCATGTCTCCTGTGTCCTTCCCAGACTTGGACTTGTCCCACTGCAGGGGCACACCTCACTTGTCCTGTGCTGGGGAGTGCCCCCTGGCACTCTCTTTCACCGATGCGCAACAGAACGCACCAAGATGGAAGCAATTTCTTATTTAAATTTGTTCTTTTTTTTAATTTTAATTTTCCCTTGTGTATTTCAAGTTTATATTTCCTAGGGCATCTGAGTGATATTGGATGCTGTTCATCCCTCTTCATTTTGAAAATCTATTTTGGGTTGTTTTCACAGAATACTGCATTATATTAAGGCTGTATGACTATTTAGGAACTATTTGTCCCAAAGTATACTTTTTAGTATTATAAGAAAGCTGAACATCAGAACTGTTAATTGATAGAAGGATATGTTTCTTAACTAAATGAATAAGGAGAAATGTAAATTGGACCCTTTCAAATTCAGTTATCTAAAATTGACAATCTGCAAAATTCCAAAGTAGTTACCTCTGAATTATTTGAGTTTCTATGTTAAGCTAGAGGAATCCCAGGACATGATTTAGTGATCGTGAAATTGGATCTGCCTCAAGATTATTCCAGACCCGTTCATTCGGCTTTACCGTATTTGTGAGACGATGGCTTATGTAGGCCTAGGAGAATCCACTCCCTAGTTACTAGGAGAGAGGTGCAGGGAAAAGTTAATGGAAGGGTCACCAAACTTTCCTAGAGAAGGGGCCAAATTGGACATTTCAAATCACCGAGAGGGCTGAGAGAAGGGACCTCCTCAGAGTTTGCTGACACAGTGGAGAGGGGAGGGGAGAGGGAGAGAGAGTTATTAACTGATATGGGTTTGAGGGAAAGGAACCATGTCCGGTCCTTTCTGTGATTTAAAATGCTGGGAAAGGGGAGGACACAGGAGGAAGAGTTTCCAGAGGTATAGGGATGCGGACAATAGAGTATCAGCAATATTTATGGTTTCTCAAAACTTGCAAGCTGGCACACCCCGGTAACCTTGCCCCCTGCCTCCTTCACTCTCCCAATATCTGCCAGACTAGATGGATGGGGGGGAGAGAAAGATAGTGGAAGGTGGATGGATGGTGAGATACAGTGTTTGTCTGTATATGTGCTTAATGCAGTCTGTCTTACCTTCCCCCAACTTTCTTCTTTTTCTTTCCACTCACTACCATCTCTTGCAACAGGCCAGATTTATGATATGAGTAAAACAACTGCCTCTGGGGACCCTAATCCAGAGAGAAATACTTGATACCTGGATTATAACAGAGGATTTCTGCATTTTGCTCCTTCAAAATCTGCATCCATATGGAGTGATGACCAAGCCCCTCCCTCACATTTCTGAAAGCATGGCAGTACGGTTGGGAGCACCATCCTTACTTGGCTTTTCCTGGCAGCCCCAAGGAACCCACAGAACTCATAGCGTGGTATCACCAGTGCCTTTTTCCCTATTGCCTGCACAACAGCCAAAAATCTCCTTATGGCAGGGCTGCAGGTTCTCTCCTTGTCTTTGGCCCAAGTGGCTTTATCTGCACAAGCAGCACTCACATCAACAGTGCACAATTGTCAATCAGTGGTGGCCTTGTAGTGGTATACTCTGTCGTGCTGCTATTTGTGCTTACAGCTTCAAACATCTCAACTGATGGTAATAACAGAATGCACTCCACACTGCAGTTCACATCAAGTTCTTTCTGTTGAAGCTGCTAAGGGTTGGATCAAGTTGCTTCTACTGGAGCCAAATTAAATTTGGCCAAGGGCTACATTATCCCTTGAGCTATAGCTTAGTTTGAGGATCCTTGAGTTAAAAACTGAAGTATTTTACTTCCCACATCAACAAGCAGAGAATAGTTTGCATAATTTCACCTGCCACTTATAAAGTGAGAGAAGAATATCAAATCTTGGGGCTAAGCATGCACATTTTTGTCTGTTCACAGATGGGAGAGGAGTGGATAGACCTAGGAAATCCATCCTTCTCCCACAGTGAGAGAGGAATGCATACTTCTCGTGGGCAGGGTTAGGGATAACCATATCACAGGAAACACATATTGATATACCATAGGATTTAATGGTTTACATTCTCTATGGTTTTCCCTTTCAGATCTTTTCTAAAATCATGTTGATTTGATCCTTTCTTAGTTCAGCTTGATTTGGATTAATGCAAGAGATCAGAAATCCTTGCTTGAATGATGCTACCAGGAAAAGAACCTATAGCTATTATAAATAGGTACCCATTTTTCTGTTTTTATTTATTGTGGAAACTCAGATGCCTGAAATATCTACTAGACATGAAAACTCTGTTGGCAGCAAGTGCTTTATTGTTAATTGCATTTCAGTTTTTGAATACATTGATTTGAGTATGTCATTTAAAGTTTGCCACCAGTGATCTCATGCTATAGCAAACCAGATACTTGTATTGTCTGCTTGAGGCTGCTCCATGGCAGGGCCAGTACAAGGATATTAGGCCCCCTAGGTGAACCCTGACCTCATTCACTCAGACAGGCCCCCCTCCCTTATACACACTTAGGTTCCTTGTCTCATTCACACATGTACCCTTATACAGTCTCCCTCCCTCTCTCTCACACTAATACCATTGCTCTCTCATGCACTCATCAATATACCTCTCACTCACACACAAACAAACGGAGGTGCCACTCGTGGCCCTTCTGAGTCTCTGCTTCTCTCGGCTTTGAGCAGCTTGGGTGCTGCTCACAGCCCACCGAGTCTCTACAGCTCTCAGTTGGGAGCGGGATGGGCTCCACTCGTGGCCCCATATGGTGGCTTTTTGCCACCCCCTAATGGCTGGTGCCGCAGGCGACCACCTAGTTTCATGTAGTTTGCCTATTTTTTTTATTTATTTATTTTATTTATTTATTTGCAGTTTTTATATACCGACATTTGTTTAGTAACCTCACATCGGTTCACAATTAACAGAAACATTGCAACTGTGCTAAATAAAACGAACATTTGCAACAGAGCTTTACAATTAACTTAACTTATTAACCGGGGGGGGGGGGGGGAGGAGAGGGAACAATGGAAGTAGGGGGGGGGGAGAAGGAACAATGGAAGGGAGGATAAAATAGTGGTACATTGTTGTATTGCTGAATGTATAAGACTATAAATAAATGGGATGCATTTTTTAATACAGTTAGGAAAAGAAAAATAAGGGAGAAAGGATTGGAGTAGAAATATTTTATATACAAACGAAGGAATAGATGTCAAAAAATTAGGAGTAGTGAGAAAATTAGGGTTGTATTCTTAAGTAAATTAGTGCGCAAAGCTGTAGGAATAGGAAGAGAGCATATAGGTTAAGTATAGGCCTGTAGGAAAAGCCATGTTTTCAATTTTTGTTTAAATTTTATTGGGCATGTTTCCTTACGTAACTCTGGTGTCATATTATTCCAACAGCTCGGCCCGGCTATGGTTATCGCACGCTTCCTAGTTGACTCGAGAGTGGTGGTTTTATGTGTGGGGGTGTGTAGGGTGGCAGCATGTTGTATTCTAGGGGTTCTGGAGTGTTTGTGGAAGTAAAGGTCATTATTGAGCCATGACATGTTTTCATTGTGTAGGGTCTTGTGTATAAGGGTTAAGGTTTTGAACATGATTCTCTGCGCAATGGGGAGCCAGTGCAGATCTCTGAGTATGGGAGTAATATGTTCCGATTTTCTGGTGTTGGTGAATATGTGTGCTGCTGCATTCTGAAGCATTTGTAAAGGCAGAATGGTAGTTTTGGGGAGGCCTAGGAATAGGGCATTACAATAGTCGACTTTCGAAAAAATGAGGGATTGCAGTACAGTACGGAATTGGAATGTGCTGGCCCTGCTCTATGGCTCATTTAGATGTACCTTCTCAAATTAATGGTAACAAATCACCTGGACAGTGAAAATTCATTAGAACTTAGAATGACTGTTGCAGTGATGCTACAATGAGCAAAGAACTGCAATGTTTGGTTGATATTTCCAGAAGTAGACTCTACAGCACGATCATTTTCTATGAATGTCTACAAATATCATCCTGTTATGGGAGTCTCTGTTTAGTGGACCCTTGGGCTGACCTGCTGGATACTGGGAAAGGTGGACAATATCTCTAGTGAATAGCAGGCCAGGAGGCAGATGTTCAGGCAGGACGTAGATGCTCTTCACCTTGGAAGCTGGCACTCCCCCGGGAGGAGCCCGTAGGAGCCCAGCCACTGGGACTTAGGTGGCTTCGCCCTTGGAAGCCGAAGCCTCCCCGGGATGAGCCCGTAGGGGCCTGGCCGCTGGGACTTAGGTGGGTTGTGGATCAGGACAGGTAACTGGAACCAGATTAAGACAGTAGCAAAACTGTAACTGGGTTCGGATTCTGGAACAAGGCAAGAACTGTAGCAGGATTCGGGTACTGGAACCAGACAGGAACAATAGCAGGTTTCGGGTACTGGAACCAGGCAGGAACAGTAGCAGGTAGGCTGGGACTGTAGCAGGCAGCCTGGGACTGTAGCAGGCAAGCAGGAACCAGGCAGGTACTGTAGCAAGCAGGCAGGTACTGTAGCAGGATCGGAGCAATGAAGCGAGGCGAGTCACTCCGGGGCACAGTGCAACAGGAAACCAGGAAGCTAACCCGTTGCAAGGCAAAGACTGGATGGCCGTGGCCAGCTTATCAAGGCCGCAGTGTCTGACGTCAGAAGTTGGGCGGAGTCACCACTGGCGGGAAACGGCCTAGAAAAGTGCCCCAAGTGGCGCGCGCGTGCCTAGGATCCGGGCGTCCATGGGAGGGGTTGCAACGGCACAACCCCAGCAGGGACGCCGACAACCAGGCTGCGAACCAGGCTTCTGGAAGCGGGAGCAGGTCCGGGAACCCGGAGGTAAGGTCCTGGCCGTGCTGCTCGTGGCCAGAACCGCAACACATCCTGCCTTTGCATTTTAATGCTTTTTAAGCAGTGTACCACTTTAAATAGGCAGAATCTCATTATTTTAAAAATTTTGTCATTTCTCGTTCAAAATATCCCCTAATTATTGCATATTTGCTCAAAACAAACAAGAAATGTTAATTCTCTTTAAAAATGTTAAACATAGCATTCTATAAATAGGAGTGCACATTCCAAGTTCTGCAGTCGTAATGTTAATACTAAGACTTGACAGGTACTTCACACATTTGCTTCACCATGTGACAAACACCTTCTTATGTATATGTATGTATATATTTATGAATGCAAACTCTGTTGTGAAATCTTTTCTGTGTGTGTGTAAAAAAAACTCTGTGGATGTGGTTTGATGCTTTGCATAAGTGTAGTCATAATTCTGAGAGCTGTGCATTGAGGCAGTACTCTTTCTCTATTGTCTGGCAGGCTCAGTGACTTAGAGAAAGAGCTCCAGCTGCTGCAGTGTAGATTTCAAGGCAGGGCAGGGAAACTTACATGAGATATGTCTGATTCTGCAGGGACAACTGGAATCTGCTGTGAATCACAGCAGATAAGGGAACCTGGGTTTTAAATAGTGGATATCCTCACTTATGCAGCCAGATAAAAAAAAATAAATTAGAAGCTTATAAATGGTGAATTTCATATATGCAGCTTCTTGTTTATTGGGTTTAAATGGTATTTAGTAGGGATGTGAATCGTTTTTTGACGATTTAAAAAATTGTCCGATATTTTTTAAATCATCAAAAATCGTTAGAGTGCACGATACAACATAAATTTTCCCGATTTATCGTGAAAAATTGTTACTCCCATTAGTGTCCACTAACAGGAGTTATTTGGGGGGAGAGCAGGAAAACCGGCACACCAAAACAACCCCTAAACCCAGCCTGACCCTATAAAACTAATCCCTTACCTTCCCCCACCCTCCCAAACCCCCCCCAAAACTTTTTACGAGTACCTGGTGATCCAGTGGGGGCGCGGGGACCGATCTCCCGCTCTCGGGCCATCAGCACCATTTTGGCTGGCACTCAAAAATGGCGCTGATGGCCCGATATAAAAAAAACAAACAAACACCCAACCCTTTAAAAATGACCCCTTAGCTTCCCTCACCCTCCCAATCCCCCCAAAACGTTTTAAAATTACCTGGTGGTCCAGTGGTGGTCCCGGGAGCAATCTCCCGTTCTCAGGCTGTCGACTGCCACTAATCAAAATGGCGCCGATGGCCCTTTGCCCTTACCATGTGACAGGGTATCCGTGCCATTCGCCGGCCCCTGTCACATGGTAGGAGCACTGGCTTGCCGCCACCATCTTTAAAGATAGCCGCTGCCATCTTTAAAGATGGCGCCGGCCATCCAGTGCTCCTACCATGTGACAGGGGCTGGCCAATGGCACAGATACCTTGTCACATGGTAAGGGCAAAGGGGCCATCGGCGCCATCTTTATGAGTGGCAGCCGACGGCTCGAGAATAGGAGATCGCTCCCGGGACCACCACTGGACCACCAGGTTATTTTAAAATGTTTTGGGGGGATCGGGAGGGTGGGGGAAGCTAAGGGGTCATTTTTAAAGGGTTGGGTGTTTGTTTGTTTTTTTTATATCGGGCCATCAGCGCCATTTTTGAGTGCCAGCCAAAATGGTGCTGATGGCCCGAGAGCGGGAGATCGGTCCCCGCGCCCCCACTGGATCACCAGGTACTCGTAAAAAGTTTTGGGGGGGGGTTTGGGAGGGTGGGGGAAGCTAAGGGGTCATTTTTAAAGGGTCGGGTGGTTTGTTTATTTTTATCGGGCCATCGGCGCCATTTTTGAGTGGCAGCCAAAATGGCGCCTATGGCCCGAGAGCGGGAGATCAGTCCCCATGCCCCCACTGGACCGCCAGGTACTCGTAAAAATTTTTTGGGGGGGGTTCAGGAGGGTGGGGGAAGGTCACTATATTGGTTCAAGAGTCTGCTAGGAAGGATAGCTAGGGGAGATAGGAAGTCAGGAGTCTGCTGGATAGGAAGGGGTGGGGAAAGGAGGTTGGGGTTGCTGGGTAGGGAGAGTGGAAGAGAGAGGGGTTGAGGGCTGCTGGGCAGGAAGAGAGATGGAGGTGTGGGGCTGCTGGGTTGGGGAGAGGGGAGTGGGGGATGCTAAGCAGGAAGGGGTAGGAAAGAGGTGGTCAGAGGTATTCTGGGTAGGGAAGGGGAGAGGAAAGGACAGAAAGTTGAACAGAGGAGAGAGGGAGCATGGAGAAGAGGATGTGGGGTGGGGGTGTTGGGAATGTTGGATAGGGAATGGGAATGTTGGATAGGGAATGTTGGATATTTTCCTCCTGGCTTCAACTTACTAACACTGTTGCCGATAACATTTGTCCCATACAATCTCGAGAAATCAACCCTGCCAACAATAAAAAAAAAAAAATGGTACACCTCAGAGCTCAAAACCATGAAATATAATCTCAGAAAACTTGAAAAAAGATGGCGCAAAGAACAAGCCCCTGCCCTACAGTCTAAGTTCCAATCTTACCTTCACACCTATGGAGAAGCCACTGACAAAGCCAAAAAAGACTTCTACACCCAAAGAATTCATCAGCTACAATTTAACCCCCACACCTTCTTTCAATATATTTCAACACTAATTAAAACCACTCACACCCTCTCCCCCGACAATGATAACCAAGCCAAATGCGAAGAACTTGCTATATATTTCCACAACAAAATAGAGAAACTCATGTCACAATTCCCCTCTACCCCCACACCCACCAATACCCTATCAGCAAGCACTACTCCCACCTCTCCCATGCCCAATATTACCCAAGCAGCAAGCACCACTGCAATACTAAATTCTTTTGAGACCAACACCCCTATGGAAATAGAATCCACCCTCAAGAAAATCAAACCTGCAGTGCATCCCTCAGACACTATCCCCACCAAAACCCTCCTCACTATTCCCAAAATTATATCCAAACGCATAGCCAATATCATTAATAAATCCATATCCCTCGGCTCAGTCCCAAATCAAAGTAAACACACCATAATTGTTCTGGATTTGCTAGGGAGTTAGCAATCTGTTCTGGATTTGCTAGGGAGTTAGCAATCTGTTCTGAATCTGATGCTTGATGGGAGGAGCATTCAGATAGTAGTTAGCAATCTGTTCGGGATTTGTAGTTATATACAAGAGTTGAGGGTGGATCCTTGGACCAGTGACAGATGACCATGCCCCCGGGGAATGATCCCGAGAGGGAACACCGGTCAGGCTCAGAGTTAGGAGACAAACACACAATAGTTCTTTATTAGACAGTATACTGGACCACCAGAGATGGCAGTAGTGAGCTGGTAAGCCCGGCTGGGCTGTAGTCCCTCAGATACTGGAACAGCAATCCCTGGAGGCTGAGCTGCAGAGAGACTGAGATATAGTGAGTAGGCAGGGTATGCAGATGGTAACACTCACACAATGTCCCAATGAAGCCCAGGAGCTGGAAAATATAGGCCCTTGAGGAGCGAGTACCTGGTTCCAGGGAAAGCTCAGAGAGAACGATGGTAACTCACTGAAGTAGCTGATATAGTTGGTAGTGAAGACTTCTAGGCAGAGGAATATATGAAGCAAGTCTGGGATCAGGGCCCTCGAGGAGGGAGAACCGGCTCCAGACTGTCACCTGAAAAAAACAAGGAGAGAGTGAGGCCCCCAAGGAGCGGGTACCTCTGGTAAGTCCGAGGAGGCAGAGTAGCTTAGGTAGTGAAACCCTTGCTAACTACTATCTGAACGCTCCTCCCATCAAGCATCAGATCCAGAACAGATTGCTAACTCCCTAGCAAATCCAGAACAGATTGCTAACTCCTTGCCAACTCGATGTGTTAGCAAATTCCAAGACCTTAAATCTCCGTCGCGGGTGACATCATCTTCAGGGGATGCCCCCGAGGTTTGCGCCAATGCTGGTACTTCAAACAGGGCCACGCCGCGCGCGCACCCCTAGGCCTCCAGGAAACATGGCGATTGCAGTGTCGAGCCGGTCTGGGAATGCCCGAGGACAAGTGGCAGGAGAACGCCATGGTAGCCAGTTTTCCGCGGACAGAGAGGGAGGCACCAGAGAGGTAAAGAGGGTGGAGAGAGGGCGTCGGGCACTGACGGACACAACAGAAGTAAAACCTATTTTAAAAAATCCTCCCTTGAACCTACTGAACCTGCCAACTATCGCCCTGTTTCCAACCTTCCATTCCTATCAAAAATCCTAGAAAAAATAATTAATCGGCAGCTGACAGATTACCTTGATGGTCATCGCATTCTTTTCCCCTCACAATATGGGTTCCGCAGACACCACAGCACCGAAACCCTCCTCATCTCCCTCTCCGCATGCATACTGAAAGCTCTTGACAGAGGGCAATCTTTCATTCTGGCCCTCTTGGACATTTCATCTGCATTTGACACTGTCAATCATAATATCCTACTAAAACGCCTTAAAGAAATCGGAATTTCTGGAACTCCCCTCCGCTGGTTTCAATCATTCGGAGAGGGAGATGAGGAGGGTTTCGGTGCTGTGGTGTCTGCGGAACCCATATTGTGAGGGGAAAAGAATGTGATGATCGTCAAGGTAATCTGTCAACAGGCAATACAGTGTAAAAATTGGGCACTCTGAATCAACTTACGAGAGGGGGTGGAAGTGGCAAATTAATGCAATTAAAATCTACACCCTTATCCTTTTAAAATTGGAAGTAAAAATATATGGGTATATAATTTGTGCACACTTATTTGGCTCATTTCCAACTTATTTGGCTTAGTAGTACCTTTCCCGCTATTTAGACAGAAAAATTTGAACTTAATTGGGTAAGTAGCGTCACTTAAAGCACTGTATTCTGATTTATCGAGCTAAGTAGCAGCAGGCCCACAAAGCCAGATAAGACTGAAAAATGCTATGTGTCCATCGAAGTAGCGCTTTTTCGACTTATCCGGCTATGTACCACTACGTAGCCAGATAAATCAGTATTTATCTGGAGTCCGAACTTGCATGGCTCCTGGTTTTTACATATGCTAGCATTTATGCATGCATGTGTACTCGTATTTTATAACCTGTGCATATCATTTCCACGCAGTTATAAAATACCATAGCAACTATGCATGTACCCATAAACATGTGGATATGGGCACGCACGAGCAGTTTTGAAAGTTATCCTCCAAATGTACTTCATTAGTATCGATACCCCTATTGATGTCTATCGATAATCCTATTGTCTATCTCTCAAAGTGTATTTTAATAGGGAATTTCAAGGTGTGAGGTCCCTGTTTTACATTGATAGTGTTTAATTATGGTTACAATCAACCAACTGGAACCAATCAAAGTTGAAATATTTTTTTACTTGCCAGAGCATTAAGCTGTCTCTGCAACAATGCCCAATCATTAAGTACTTCTTGTGCATGCTAAAAGTAACATGCTATTCAGTAAAAATTGAATTTTAAAAGCCCGACTCATACAGTAAGTAGGGATAGCACGAATACGTCAGGATTGAGCACGCCGAGCAGATTTTTAAAGCTGCCCAGATAGGTGCGCAAGTGTCGCTTTGCGCACATTTCTGCACATCTCTAGAAAAGGGGTGTGGTGTAGGTGGGACATGGGAGGTACATGGGCTTTTGGGACTGTAACTAGAAATTTGCACATAAATACTTATGTGATCCGACATGTACAGAGGTCCCCTGCTGCTTATCTTTCCTTCTGCTTCGGATGGTGTGTAAGTAAAAAAAAAAAAAAAGCCAATTTGGAGAGGTGTAAAGAGTCTGGGGTAACTGGGGGGCTGTGCAGGCCATTTTGGATGGGTACAAAGGGTCCGGGGTAACTGAGGGTGTGTACAGGCTATCAAACCAGGGGGATTTGGAGGACCTAGATGCTAACTGCGCAAACTGGGGAGAAACTGGCAAAACAGGCAATGGCATCAGTGCACGTTCCTTTTAAAATTTCCCCACTTACGTGGTAGAAGTGGGATTTGCCCACACAGGCATGCACCCACTTAAAAGTCAGTGCACATGTGCATGCCGCCTGGCTATTTTACAAGATGTACACAAATATGCATATATGTTATAAAATAGTCGCGTCCCTGGGCGCGGGCTGATGAACGCGCGCACAAGTGCACCTGTGCACTGCTTTGAAAGTTACTTTCCCAGGTCTGAAATTGTATACTAAGATAGTTCCTCAAGGTGTCAATGAGTTTATGCTCAATTAGCACACAATTGAATGATAATGAAGGAGTGTTATACAAAAATAAGGCTTTGCCAGGCCCATGGGAAATAGCATAGTATGTTCTCCATACAAGTTCTTTTCCATGGCTTGGTAGAGCTAGAACATTTAAGAGCTGCCTTGGACCAGGTTTGAAATGCTTAGTGTGCCTGCTGAGGCCTCAAGTCTCCTGTGCTTACTGACCCTTTCAATTTGGGAAGGGTAGCATGGGAAGTTTAGTCTTCCTTTCAATCAGCCCCTCCATCATAGCAGAAAATCACTTCCCCTGCTCCTTGGCACATGACAGTACCTCCCACCCCACCCCACCCACCAAAGCGACGTCCCTCTCAGTCATCTTCCACAGAAGGCAGCTCCCCTGCTCACCTCTTCAGAAGCAGTTGTTACTAGTTCAAATGGGCAGGATCTTCATGTGCGGGAGGGAGGTTGTAGTCGCTGAAAAATAACACAGCTAGGAGGCACGACACAAATATGGTGAAGCACCTTCCAGTGGCATCATTCAGTGGTAATGGGCAGGAAGGTTCTGACATCTGCTCCTTCCGAGTGACAAGGACCTAGTTCCTGAGGATTGGCTGGGGGTGAGGTCCTGCTAAGCCCTGAGAGGGTTTCTGAAGGAGATACGCCTTGGGAGGAATCTCTTCAGAGGGTGTGGTTTACTGCTCTGCACTGAGGGCCGATAACGTTTGGGAGTCAGCGGAAGCCTTTCTCAGCCAGGAGGGTTCCTGGTATGTCAGGGAGAGGAAGGAATGGTGCTTTACAGGTGGGTCACTTTTAATTTGGCTGGTTTAAGTGGTGTTAACACCCCATAAACCCCAATGCTAGCTGGCCTTTCCACTTTACGTTAGTTGGCAATGAGGATTTTGGAAAGCAGCAAACATGCACAACGCAATTTGTTTGATTAGTATGCGTGCTACCTCTATGGTCATGCTAGTGTGTCAAAACCTATTGCTTGCCATGGTAAGTGGCTTTTTTTTTTAACATGCATGCTAGATTTTAACAACTTAACACACTAAAATCATTTAGCTTGAGTGTTGTTGTGTAGTCCCCTTTCTGAGTAGCATATATATCAATGGCATCATTACAAGTGATGATATAAACTGGAAGAGAGTGTTTTACTTGTACCTTATGGTTGCAGTTTACAAGTAAGTCTCATAAGGCTGCAGTGAAAAAGGTGTCACAAAAACTTCAGCAGCAGGATAATAGCATATGCTCTCAAGAGGCTGCTTTCCGTTATCTTTTACTCCTTCCAGGGCTGGAAACAAGACCATTCACAGTTCAGATGCTTCCCAAATCTGGATGTGTCTTGTGACATAGCACCATTAAAAACACCTTCCAAAATGTTGACAAATATCTGAAGTGAAAAACAACGGTTGTCAAATAGAATCTGATGCTGGAAGAAAAGAATCCAAGAATTGGCATGTTCTGACATTAGAACATCTATTGCTTAGGAGGCATCCTAGGTTTGACAGGTTAGGGTTTCAAAGGAAGCTAGGGATGCCTGCAGTAATGTCTCCTGATGCATGTGCCACTACAGGTGCTGTCACTTGCTGAGTCAGGAATAAGGCAATGCAGTGATTTAATATGAATGTTTGCAAAGTTAGTGATGCTGTGAAAGAGTTTTCTGCTAGATAGCAGAGATTCTATATCAGCAGATCTTTCCTTAGCAGCAGGCTGAAATATCAGATTTAAGTTGGCACATTCATTTCAGACGCTTGGATATTCTGGGATGGCTGTTGTGTGCATTGACATCGCAGCATGTTCCATTCCCAACTTTCGATACAAAAACCAGCAATAGCATGTCAATTGTAAAAGGGTAAAAGATAGGACCCTAAAAAGCAAAATATTTTCAGCTTGGGCTTACTATTAAAAAAAAACAAAAAACAAACCCAAAAAAACCCCACATAGCTCTGCCAGATATTTTTCCCTGAAGCATTTTCTAAAGCTATGCCTTCAATTTTTGTTTTTAATTTATTAGAATGGAGGCAGGCATTTGACATATGGCTTGAGTCTTTAAGTTCACTTTGGCACATGCAAAATTACATTTGCCTCTCTTTTCAGAACAATCTTTCTGTCAGCACACAACAGGAAAATCAATTGGTGACTGACACCATGCAGTAGGAGCCATATTTGCTTCCATCTCAAAGACATTTTTTTTCACGTGTTTATCCCATTTATCCTGCAATGGAACTTTATTCCCCATTTTGCTGTGCTTGCTCAAAATGAAACTCTGCATGTCAGAATGTTACCTAAGTTGAGGTATTAAGCAGCAGTTCTCGCCAGTAGTTCAAGGTTCTTTCTCATATGAGAACTCTAGCAAAATTAATTTTCAGCAAGATCATTTATCAGCCCATGTAAATAAAATCATCAGCATGAAGGCTGTAAACATTTACCACTAATATTAAACTTCTGACAAAAAAGTGGTATTATAAAGACATTTTCGTATGCAATGAAAGCCAATGTCTGTCTGTCACACTGCCATAAAAGGACGGAGCAGGGTGTTCCATCCCTCATGTCATTTAATTCCTTAAATTGCAACCCACTTGTTTTGTGGTTAAGTGCTCCAAGCAAGGAATCAATAATCTCTCAAGTCACTGATGAGCTTGAGGAAAGGTATGTGTGCAGCAGCTGTGACATCAGCATGCATGGGGTTGGCATGGAGGCAACGATCGTGGCAGCAAGATTATCCCTCAGGGGCAGGCATTTTGGTGGCAGTCCTGGCAGCACATTATAACTCCATTGGAACTGACATAGAAGAAGTGGTAACGATCAGAAGTGAGGGGAAAGATGTGAGTGTAGGCTGTCAAAAGAGAGGCAGGCTGGCAGAGGGGAGCAAGGTGAAAACGGCTGTTTGCAAGTAGGGGAGGAACAGAGAAAATGGAAAGAGGCTATTTGGGGAGATGGAAAAAAGGAACAGAATTCAAGAAAGCATGGGATAAAAGGAGATTTCTGAGGAGGTAGTATATGGAGGGATGGGATGACTAGACAGGATGAAATGGTCTTTTTCTGTAATGTTTCTGTTTCTTGGAGTCTATTTCGGAGGAGAGAAATTGATGGGGGTGGTGGGAGAGACTGGGAGGAAACAGAGGGGAAAGAGGTGGGGAACTGCATGTGTGACATTAGTGTGCATGGGAGCTGGTGTGGAGGTGGCAGTAGCATGAAGATTGTATCCCATGGGTGCTGACATAGCTGTAGCAATGGCAACAAGAAGATTAGCCAGTGGAGTCCAGTATAGTGGCAGCAGGAAGATGATCATTCTGCTGGGGCTGGCATGGAAAGAGCAGTGATGTTGGCCAGTGGGGGAGAGACAAAAAGTTAGATTAAGGGAGACGAGTAGGCGAGGTTGGTGAGTGGAAGTAGAAAGGGGACATAGGCTGGCTGGCAGGAGAGAAGATTGATGGAGAGGGAGAAAGCAAGGGTGGGAGGACCCATGTGCAGGGGCTTTGACATCAGAATGAATGCAAGGCCAATAACAGAGGCATCAGAAAAAAGATTGACCTTTTGGGGGTCTGGCATATTTGCGGCAGTGGCAACAGGAATGATCGACCTGGGGGCCAGCGTGGAGGCAGCAGTGACAACGGCAAATGAAGGAAAGAGGGAAATGGGGGATGTCAAGGAGTGAGAGGCACCATTTATCAGTGTGGAGCTGCACTGGCAGGAGGGCTCTCACATACCTCCTGCTGGAATCATAAGTACAGGTTTTGTAGGGGTCCAGGTTGGAGGAGGGTCCTCGGAGGCCATTGGGATTTGGCTCAGGGGGAGGTCAGAAGATACGTGAGGTTCCCTTTTGTCAACAGGCTTGATGGGAGGGATGTTGACAATTAGCTGAGGGCTCACCGGGGATGGATTGACGATAGCTGGCTGAGGATTTGGCAATCAGCTGATGTTGGGGAGAGAGGGAGTATCACTGATTGCTGTGTGTGTGTGTGTGTGTGTGTGGGGGGGATTAATAATCTGTTGATGGGGTTCCTGGGGTTGGAGTGAGAGATGAGGCTTTGTAGACTGTGGGGTCAGGTTTTTATTTGCTGATCAGGCTTCTGGAGTTGAAATGAGAGACGGGGCCTTGCTGGTTCTGGATGCAGGATGCACTGTGATAGCTGGCTAGAGTTGTCTGCTGTCCCTGTGCTCAGGGATAGATGCTTTTTGCTTAATTTAGCTGACCAGCACTGGATACTAGAAATGTCTGGCTGTTCCTAATTTTATTTCCAGGAGCGCTCAGAAAATGAACAGTTACATTTAGCTTCCTAGAGAAACAAAATGTCTAAAATTCAGCAGCTCAAATGGGGCACATTTTCAAACCTTTGATCCAGCTTCCTAACTCTTTAGTTTGCCTGCTAAATTGCTCTGAAAAGGCACCCAAGAGACAATCGTGTTATGACTATAAGATCTTCAAAGTGCTACCGGGCAAGGTTGTCTAGTTGTTTCCTATTCTCTGTAAAAGAGACACCTACATAAAAAAATAGAGATACTCTATGTATTCTAGTTAGTTCTTAACAGTTGTATTTTTAGACACTTGATTTTTTTAGTGTTAATTAATCTTGCATGCTGTCTTTTTTTTCTTCTGTTCACATAGCCAGATTTCCAAATTGCATCAGCTAAAATCTAAAACTTTTTCCTTAAGCCACTTTTAGGGGGTCATTATATTAAACTGGGTTTAGATTCATGCAGGCCTTTGTGCATTTTCAAGGGGAATTTTTCAAGCTGCCCACATTGGAATTCAGGGATCGATGCGTGCCTGGCAAGGGCTGTTTGTATAGGAACTCAGAGATGGGAAGGGGAGAGACGACAGCAGACCTGGGTGGGGAGGGGAGTGTGAGAAAGGTGAGTGAGTAAGCCTGTGAGATTGAGCTAGAAAGGTTTGGCTGGGGAGGCTGAGGAGGAGGAGGAGAACAGGGAAAAGAGAGCAGCCACATTTGGAGAGAGGAGAGCACAGACTCAGATTGATGAGGGGATGAGATACCCAGGAGACTTGGAATTTGGGGATTGGAGTGTGTGTGTGTTGGGGGGATATTTTGTGTGAGTGGGGACTTTGGGAGGGGAAATACAGGGAGGGGAGAGCAGGGACTCAGATTTGTGGAGAGATGAGCATGGATTGGGGAGGAAGTCAGTGAGGACTGAGATCACATGATAACTGGGGGAGTAAGGGGAAGAGCAAAAGGGAGAAAACACAGTTCAGGATGGGATGGGGACGTAGAAAAAAGAAAGGTCTGGGAAGGGGGCAGCAGGGCTTGAGGAATGGAATTGGGGGACAGTGTGAAAACATGGGGTTTGGAGGAAAGGTAAAAGGGGAAGAGAGATTAAGTGGGAGAGTGAAAATTTGGGAGATGAGGGGAGAGACATTTTGGGGAAGGGAGAGATGTAGATTGGATGAGAGGGCTGGCATCAGTGTATAAGGTGTTGCTGGGGGGTTGAGGAGAACAGGAGGAGAAGGGAGAGGGGTATGGAGCAAGGGATGCCTGGTGAGGAGAGAGCAGACACTCAGGGATTAGCTGTGGAGAGAAGGAGTGACAAGTAAGTGAGTTCTGGGGCACTGAATGGGAACTTATGGAGGGGGTAAGCTGGAACTAGGGCTGTAGAGTAGGGAAGAGAAGCACTGGTGGGAAAGAAGAAAGCAAGGATTTAGACTGGTTGGAGGCAGTGAGTGAGAACTCAAGGATTGGGTGGAGACTCAAAAGAGTAGGAATTTGGAGGTTGGTTGATGGGGGAGAAGACCGATGAGGAAAGTGGTAAAACAAAAATCGGACCAACGTGATTGGAAAATTAAAATGTCCAGACAATGAAAGTAGAAAAAATAATTTTATTTTCAATTTAGATATTGGATTACGTAAACTTTGGGAATGTACATTGACTACATCTTTGTATTTTGCACAGTACTAGAGGCAGTTACTCCTAGGAGAATTTTTCACAAAATGCATATTTCGGCACAGTATTTTAAAAACCTGCACTCTTTAGATTAAATTAATGCAAAATAAATCACTTTGAGTAATTTTAAATGTGATACGCAAAATTATTTGTCAGAGATGCAAAACTTGTAATAGTTTTGTACAGAATTCCCCCAGGAGTAGAGTTACTGTAAAAATGCAATGTAAACCATTCATTGCATTCTCTTTCCCTGTTCCTCTACCCTTGACAAACTTTTTCTTGACCTAGGAGGTAGTGGATTGGGGAGGGGAATAGGTGGTATTTCTCTCTGGAGCATGCCACATCTATATGGCTTGGTTTTACTAGAGCTGTTTTCCCATTCTCTGTCTATGAAGGAAAAAAAAACAGTAAATCAGATCCTTAATTTCAATTTATGGTGGTACACCACCAGTGTCCCTCTCTCTTTCAGGCAACCCTCATTCCCACCAGGTTCCCTCTCTCTCTCTCTCAACTCTTCCATCTTGCCTTTAATAATCGTTCCCTCTCAGCCCACTTTTGCACACAGCAAGCTTAACCTGGAGCCAACCATCTTCTACCCAGTAGGGATGTGCAGCAGGGACGGATTCGTCCCATCGGTATTTGTCGGGACCCAAATCCGTTGCATCCGTTCTCGGGGGACCCCGATCCATTCATTAGTAACATATGTATTTGTTTCCCAAAAAAACCCCCATCCCAACAGTTGAAATGTAATTTACTACAAACCCCCCCCCCCCCCCCAAGACTTGCCAAAAGTCCCTGGTGGTCCAGCGGGAGTCCTGGAGTGATCTCCTGCACTTGGGCTGTTGGTTGCCTGTATTCAAAATGGTACCAATAGCCTTTGCCCTTACTATGTCACAGGGGCTACTGGTGCCATTGGTAGGCCCCTGTCACATAGTAGGAGCAATGAATGGCCAGCGCCGTCTTGTGCTCCTACCATGTGACTGGGTCCAACCAATAGATGACTGGCTGAGTGGGGCAAGGAAAGGGCTGGCTGGCTGGGGAGCCACTGGGTAGTAGGGGTGTGCATTGGTTTGCAAAGTATTGGCAATACGCAATGTATATGCCATATTCGTTTTATTCGTGGGGGTTACAAAACGTAAGGCGAACCCCCACGAATACAACGTATCACTAACAAATAAACCCCCACCCTCCTGACCCCCCCAACACTTGACAAAAGTCCCTAGTGGTCCAGCGGGGGTCCTCGGGCGATCTCCTGCACTCAGGCTGCTGGCTGCCGGTATTCAAAATGGCACCGATAGCCCCTGTGACATAGTAAGGGCAAAGGCTATCGGCGCCATTTTGAATACCGGCAGCCGGCGTGCAGGAGATCGCCCAAGGACCCCCGCTGGACCACTAGGGACTTTTGGCAAGTCTTGGGGGGGTCAGGAGGGTGGGGGTTTATTCGTTAGTGATATGTTGTATTTGTGGGGTTCGCCATATGTTTCGTGACCCCCACGAATACAACAAATATGGCATATATATTGCGGATTGCCAATATGTTGCAAACAAATACACACCCCTACTACCCAGTGGTTCCCCAGCCAGCCAGCCCTTTCCTTGCCCCACTCAGCCAGTCATCTATTCTACACTTAGTCATTTCCTAGCAAGCTCTCCCTCTCCTCCCTCTCCTCCCTCCAACCCAGCAATCCATCTACCATCCAACCACCCCCCAACAAGTCAGCTCCAGTCAGTCATCCATCACCACCAGCTCCCCAACTGGCAGCATGTTCAACCCCCCTCGCTTTGTAGCTGCTGCTACTAATACTTCTTATTTGTACAGCACTACCAGACATATGCAGTGCTATCTAAATATATAGAAGAGACAGTCTTTACTCCACAGGGCTTACTATTTAAACAAGACAAACATACAGGACCATCTCCCTTCTTGCATCTGTCTCTGCCCTTCTATACAATCTGCTTTCCAAAGGTGTCTCTTTGCCTTTCACTGTACAATTCAGCTTCCTGCAGGTGTATCCCTCTGGCTATGCTGGTTCAGTATCACTTTCTTGTGATCAGTGTGTGAGAGTGTTGCATACAACTCCGGTGCTTGCCTGCTCTTCTTCAGTGCTACTGCGTCTACCTCTGTATCGTGCTTTCAATCCATTATTTGAAGCATCAAGGGCTCCCTGATCTCATGCCAGCGACTCTGCTGCTATTCTACTTCCCTGTTCAATTCTGGTGTCACCACCCATAACACTTCCTTCCTGCTGCTGTCTTGCAGTTAACACCACTCACAGCTGTGAGTTTGAGCTGTGTGGTATCTGAACTACCACGATGGTCTCTTTCTTCTCTTCCTTCTCTTTTCTCTGTTTCCCCCACCCCTATACATCCTACCTATGTCTACTCTATCCCCTTCTCCCCATACCTCTCCCCCCCACACACACACACACTCACACTTTGGTTTGTCTGTAATTGGGCACACACAGGCCTGTATGGGCTTATATTTTCCTACAGTCCACCCCTGGTGCTGCTACTTCCTATGATGGAGAAGGTACAGAGAAGGGCAACCAAAATGATAAAGGGGATGGAACAGCTCCCCTATGAGGAAAGGCTGAAAAGGTTAGGGCTGTTCAGCTTGGAGAAGAGACGGCTGAGGGGGGATATGATAGAAGTCTTTAAGATCATGAGAGGTCTTGAATGAGTAGATGTGACTCGGTTATTTACACTTTCAAATAATAAAAGGACTAGGGGGCATTCCATAAAGTTAGCAAGTAGCATATTTAAGACTAATTGGAGAAAATTCTTTTTCACTCAATGCACAATAAAGCTCTGGAATTTGTTGCCAGAGGATGTGGTTAGCGCAGTTAGTGTAGCTGGGTTCTAAAAAGGTTTGGATAAGTTCTTGGAGGAGAAGTCCATTAACGGCTATTAATCAAATTTACTTAGGGAATAGCCACTGTTATTAATTGCATCAGGAGCATGGGATCTTTTTAGTGTTTGGGTACTTGCCAGGTTCTTATGGCCTGGATTGGCCACTGTTGGAAACAGGATGCTGGGCTTGATGGACCCTTGGTCTGACCCAGCATGGCAATTTCTTATATTCTTATGTTCTTATGATGGCAGACACAGACAACCTGAAATGTGCATAAAAGAGAGATGAAGATTTTGTCACCTTTCCCTCTCACTGCATGTGATAAAATAGTGAAAGTTGTTTTGAGTTAGGTTTGCTGATTTTGCCATGTGACGAGAGCAATAAATGTAAAAGTGAGAAAATTGCTTCCATAGGTTTCAATGGGAGCTGAGCGGCAGCAGAAGGGACCTTCTGGAGGTTACTTTAACCTTTAGTGAGGGTAAATTTATTCATATTTATTTATTTATTTATTTATTTATTTATTTATTTATTCATTCATTCATTCATTCATACTTTAGATCTTCAGGAGGTATCTGAAAACTTTTGTACTTGTATTGGGGAATAACCCCTTGTGCTTTAATTTGTAAACCAAGCAGAGAGAATTAAGAGAAGATCTATGGATGTTCCTCCTCTAAGACTTTCCTTGAGCCAAGCCAAATAGATTTATGAATGCCCAGCATATTTCCCAAATAAACCATTTGGCAAGATGCAAGTTTCCCCAGATATGATCCTTCAAGAGTCCAAGAACAGAATTTTCTCATTCATGTGCACTTCATTGCACACTTTTATAATACCTGAATATATATGTAGATGGTGCATATCTTGATTTAAGTAATCATAAGGCTGTGCATTCATCATTGCAGTTTAACAGAAGTTTTCATTGACTTACTTTGCAGTGTAAATTTAAAAAAAACATGTTTACGGTTTTGCAGGTTATGAGGCCATTGCAAAACTTTAGCGTTCATGTTTAAACTCTTGTGTACACATTAAAATTAGTGTTCCATGCATGAAAATGTTACCATGCATTTTACAATTTATTCAAAAAGACATTAGCATGAGCATGCTAAACTTAATATAACTGCACATACAAAGGAAGGAACATGATATGCAAATGAGGATTTAGTGTGTGATAAATAACATGATATGCTCATCCCCCATGGTATATACTGAGCACTCACTAACTGAACATTATAATACCTGCCTTGCACTGGTGTTAACCTATTAACATGACCCTGTTATTAAGTAGTATTAACAATTATGGAGACCAATCACAAAGTGATTACTAAGAATCTGGTTAAATTTCAGGAGGTGACTGTTGAAGACATGAAGCTCCTTTTAAAAAAGATTAGATCAACTACTTGTTGTGTCGATCCATATTCTTCAAAATTAATTAAGGAACTAAAGCAGGAGTTAGTGGAGCCAGCTGAATTGATAGTGAACTCTTCTTTAATGAGTGGAATTTTCCCCAGTTCATTAAAATGACATTGTAAAGCCTGTGTTAAAAAAAATCATCCTTGGATCCTGTAAAGCCAGAAAATTATCGACCGGTAGCTAATCTACTTTTCCTTGGGAAATTAATTGAGAAGTTAATGGCTTTGCAGGGTTAGCAATTCTTGGATAAGGCTGACATCTTAGATAGCTACCAGTCAGAGTTCCATGCTAAGTCTGGCACAAAATTATCCTTCTTGGTAATGGTTGAAAATGTATAGAGAGAACTTGAAAAGGGGAATGACTCTTTTCATAACATTTAATACAGTCTATCACTCTGTTGACTGACCATTTGTCATTAAATAAGGATATCAGAACTAGTGCTACAGTGGGTCACATTTTTTAATAACCTTAAAATGAGGCCTGTACATGACTAGCAACTAATGTAAGCCTTTGAGGACTGGTGTAATATTCTTCTGCAGAGGCCCAGGTGGGCAACAAGCTATCTTCTCTCCTTCAGAGGTTAGAGTACGGGATCCCACAGGGCTCCACACTATCTTCAATGCTTTTTAATATCTATTTCTAACCAATAACTTGGATGGTTCAAGAGTTTTGTATACATTACATCTATGCTGATATTCAGAGAACAATGAGAGAAGCATTGATGCAGTTGAATCAATGCCTGCAGGCAATCTCTAATTGATTAGGCTTCCATAAACTAAAGATATATCTAGACTTTAAAGGTGCTCTGGTTTAGACAAAATGAAAAGTTCTCCTTAGATAACTTTCCAAACATTTGAAGAATTATGACTTTTATTAAAGATTATATGTGATGCCTGGGGATATTACTAGATTGTGGTTTAAGAACAGCACCACATATTTCAATGATGTTAAGTAATTGAGACCCCTATAATGAACACATCTATTTTCTTAATAAAGACATGCTTATATCTATTAATCATGCTGTCTTTGTATCGGACTCTGTAATGGCCTATATTTGGGATTATCAGAGATTCATGCATTAACTGCAGTTATGTTACAATAGGCATGTGCAGAGTCAAAAGATTTATTTTGTTCATTCATTCATTTTGTAGGTCACAGTGATACATTAGGTTTATTAAAAAAAAAACCCTAATAATTTGTTTGTTTTATTTGCTCATTTGTTTACCATTATAGTCAATGGAAGAAGCAGTGCAGGCTATTTGGTGCTTCCAAATTGGGATTTTCTAATAATTTCTAAAGAAACTGGTGAGTAGATATCATCAGAAAGATGAAGGCATGCCCACACCTCAAGATTATATCAATATGGCATAACATATCACTCAAAGAGCCCAAGGACCAGCAATGGGGCAAACTGCTATCAGCAGTGGCAGGAGCTCTCCAAAGCATCATTAGAGTAGCAAGAGTGGCTAAATCACTCCAAGCTGCAAAGGCCACCAACAGCAGTGGCATGAATCTGCATGTCTGTACAAGAGGGGAAAGTGGCACCAATTGTGACATGACAAGCTCAAGCCACCATGAAGGGGGAACGAAGCATCCCAATAGGCATAAAATCACCAAAAGAAGTGTTAGAGGGTGAAAACAAATGAAAGAGTGGTATGAAGACTCCTAAAGCAGCCGCCCAGAATGGAAAGAACACCTCAAGGCTCCAAAGGAGGGGCAATGGCTACCAACCAATTTGGTAGAAAGTCCTACTCGGAGAAACCAGGAGGCCTGATGTTATATCCATATGGCATCATTAGGTAAAGGAGCTGATGGTTTTCTCTTGGAGTTGATCTTCACTGGAGGCTAAGATACAATCTACTAAATGCACCAAATGCTCTTTAGTTACTAACTGTTTAATATCTTGTGATTCAGGAAATCCAAGACATGATTATTCTTCTGAATACATTTTTAGAAATTCTGCCTCCATTACCTCAGAAGGATTATTCATGTAGGATTGCAGTCCTGGTTCTGAGTGCTGCATTTATGCAGCCCTTGCCTTTACCCTCCATTGCCTCAGGTACAAACTTACTGGGTCATTCATCAAAATGCTATAGGCCATTATTGCACGCGTGTGATAGCCTATCGCAAAATGTGTATGCAAATACAAACATTAATATTCAAGTAGGAGGAGTTGGGGCAAGATAAATGTAAAGCAGGGGGTGGTAGCACTGCATGCGATACATATCACGCGTTATCATGAGTCAGTAACGTGAGTAATATAGCTACACCTTTTTTCTTGGTGGTACGGTCTGAACACAGGCAGTATCGCAGGCTGCGGTAATATTGCGGCACATATCGCATGTGATTACACATCAAATGATACTGGCAAACCTACCAAGCATTCCTGGACCAATAAAAAGGACTGTTTTTAGCTGAAAAAAAAAACGCTCAGAACCGCGGGAATGAAGATTTCCCGCGTTTTTTCTACGAACTCGATACCGGAAACGAGTCCGGTACCGATTCACATCCCTACTTTGCAGCATATGTACATCTAGCTGTTGAAAAAGTGGACCCTTGAGCCAAGACAAGGTTGTCGCTACCACCAGGGGAGAACCCCTGTTGATCCTCATCATTGGGAGGTGGTTCAGGAGAAGACGACCCAACTGGACCTTTACCTATACCAGCCCTCGCTGCCCGGGTTGAGCATGGTGGGAAACAAAGGAATTGTGAAAACAAATGCAAATAGTCAATTTACTGCCACTATTACTTATTAATTCTGCACATGTAATTTCTACACTCCTTGGTATCAACATTGCCTATAAGACTCTCCAGACCTCTGAACATTTCACTACACACCCCATGCTTTCAGCAGTACACAGATGTGCTCACATGCATGTGCAACATCTACGCCCTGAAAGCATGAAATCGTGGAAATGTGTGCTGTGATGTTGGTCCAGTACCATATGCTAAGAGTTTTGGACAGGAGGGCTAAGGCAATGTTCTTCACAGGACCTCAGGGATAACATCTGCACTGTTAAAAGTAGTAGATGTAGGTTAACAGTGAACCTTGTCTTTATGTTGAGGGAACATATGTGCATACTGCACCACATGACTATCTGTGACATATTACCCACTATGACAGTAAGCTTATGTGTGATGGGCCAGTTAAAGGCATATAAACCCTTGGGCTTTATAATGTTAATGTTTGATGAGGAAAGATGTGGCTGCAGTAACAGTGGTTGTAAGGTATACTGTCACTGTGAAATGTCAGAGATCACAAGAATGTACAAGTGAAGGCTGGACAGTAGCTGATGCACTCTCCTGCCTTCACTACCCTGCAAATGCATCCTCCCGTAGGTTTCCCAAGAAGCCGACGCAACCTACATAACATCATGACCCTCACCTTTTGCACATGTATTCTGATACATTTCCCAGCTTGCTGTCCTAGGGTGCATGCATGTAGGAGTCCATGCATTGAGAAAGGAAAATGAAGCAGCTGTGCACATACTAAAAACTGTAACTGGTAGCACAGACCCTTTCAGCCAGGCTGTAATGGAAGGTGTGATCCCAAAACTGGGTGATGTGTGCAGTATTGTGGCCCCTGAATGTGAAGTATGTACATGCTGCCATTTTCATGACATCTCTGTAAAGGTAATGGAAGCAACATCAAGACTCTGACTCTCTATACCTACAGGCATGGGAGTTTGACAATGGCTAGTGTTAGGATCCCCGGCCACATGAGACTGCGACCGGGTCCCCTCACCTGGGCAGACAGGAAGCCCGTTCCTGTTCCCCCTGTCACCGCTTCCCGCTGCCAATGCTGACTGCCGCTGCAGCAGCCTGCTCTCGTGGCACCTCTACCAGCTGCCAACACTGTGTCCCACACCCATCCCCCTAGGCATGCTTGCGCACCTCTGCAGGAAATTTAAAGGACCAGCGGCAAGAAAGTTCCCCACGGCTTGGGAAGATGATGTCAGGCAGGATGGGTATATATAACCCACCCTGCCACCACCACTTCGCCTCAGCAACGGGTCCTGCTCATCCATTGAGTGCAAGTTGTCTGCATTCCTGAACCCTGCCTTGGTTCCTGCGATCCTGATGCCTGCCTTGTCACTTGCTCCTGGCTCCTGGTTCTAGCATTCCTCTTCCATTCCTTCAGTTCCTGCCCTGCTTCTCGTCCCCTCTGATTGATCTATTGGTTCTGACTCTGCTTTGCCTGACTCTGCTTGACCACTGCCTGCCCTGATCCTTTCCTGGTACTTCGACTCTGCTTCGTCTGCCCTGACCTTCCGCCTGGCTTCCCATCTCTGCTTGTCCACTGCCTGACACGACCTTTGGCCTCTTCCTGTTTCAGCTCATCTGCTGCCTGCCTCCACCCTTGGCCTGTCCGACATTGCCTCAGCTTCTTGTCCTCTGGCTCCATGCCTTGAGAGACCCATGCCTAAGTCCTGCTGGCCCCAGATGCTACCACCAGGAGAGAACCCCTGTAGGCCCTCATCATCGGGAGGCGGTTCTCAGGAGAAGACGACCCAATTCGGCCTTCACCTATAACCAGCCCTCGTTCTCTGGTGTTTTGCTGTGGCTTCATCAGAAGGAAGAATACATGCTGCAATGTATCATTTGATGAAGCCATGGTGAAACTCCGTGGTGTGGCAGGAAGCAAAGGAATTGTGAAAACAAATGCAAATAGTCAATTTACTGCCACTATTACTTTTTAATTCTGTGTATATAATTTCTACCTTGTTATCAACATTGCCTATAAAACTCCAGACCTCTGAAAATTTCACTACACACCCTATGCCTTCTTACCAAGACATAGTAAGTACACAACTTTTTGTATTTACAGTGTAAGCTACACATTTATGTGGTCACATAACCTTGCACTCCAAACTGAAGTAACTGGTTAAAAAATAAAGTTGGGTCCTGAACACTCCAAGTTTACTCTTTATACTACCCAGCCTGTACATGCACACTATATCATGTGTTGGGCTTTAAGGTACAGAGCAGGTCATATATATGCTCTTGTAAGCAGGAGTTAGCAAACAGTAGGGTAGATTTTAAAAAATTGCGCGATTGAGTACTTTTGTTTGTGCACCAGGCGCAAACAAAAGTACGCTGGATTTTATAAGATATGCGCGTATCTTATAAAATCCGGGGTCGGCGCGCGCAAGGGAGTGCACATTTGTGCAACCTGCGCGCGCTGAGCCCAGCGCGCGCTGCCTGTTCCCTCCGAGGCAGCTCCGATTTCGGAGCAGCCTCGGAGGGAACTTTCCTTCGCCCTTCCCCCACCTTCCCCTCCCTTCCCCTACCTAACCCACCCCCCCGGCCCTATCTAACCCCCCCCTTACCTTTATTCCACAATTTACGCCTGCGAAAAGCAGACGTAAATCTGCGCGCGTCGGTCGGCTGCCCCGCTCCGTGTTCCGGTCCCGGGGGCTGGTTCGGAGGCCGCGGCCATGCCCTAGGAACGCCCCCGGGCCGAAACCACGCCCGCATCGCCGCCCCCAAAACGTCACTTCATGCCCCCGAAACGCCCCGTCGTTCGGCCACGCCCCCGACACTCCCCCTCCCATCCCTTTTTAAAACCCCGGGACTTACGCGCGTCCCGGGGCTCTGCACATGCCAGCGGCCTATGCAAAATAGGCGCGCTGGCGCGCGCATAAATACGCCCGGATTTATGTGCTCAGGGCATTTAAAATCCGCCCCAGTATGTATTGTGTAGAAGGCAACAAGAGGCAATAGTGAAAGGCCACAGTAAGGGGCTTCTTATTTACCTCTGGATGTCTTGTTAACTAGCATACATGGAGCTTTCATTGTAATGCCATAGCTCATATGGTCTTGCTTGCTCCATAAGTGGACATTTGGCATGTGGCAGGGCATTGAAGCTTGCAAGGTGGTATGGAGAACAAACCTTTTACCTTTGCTACCATAAACAGAAAAAACACACAATAAAAGGACACCACCAGAAAGAACATCTTTCCAAACAGTGAGTACTTTATTAGCAAATAAATGTAGTGCACTGTTTGAAATAAATCCAATGTCTTTGGTAATCACATTCTGCAAGGACAAGATAGTAAATCGCCTAAAACAATGTACATTTCAAGGCTAGCAGATTCAGTGTAAACCTGTACATTAATACATTGAAACAACATCATGACACAACAGGTATTGCATGTTATCCTTAATGCAGAATCATAATTCAAATAAAGAAAATAGAAACAGGAAGTGGCACCCCAAAAGCTAGAGTAGCGCTGTAAAGTTACAGCTACATAAAGCACTACTATATATGTAAATGCAAAGGCTCCAGACAGTCCATGTTGAACAAGTGCACTCAAAGAGGACAGCCTAAGGGCCAGGGCAGCAAAGTTTGAGTCAAGGATCCAGACACTCCATGTTGAAAGAGTTCACTCAAAGAGGACAGCTTATGGGCCAGGCCAGCAAAGTTCAGCATGTAGGCAGCAGGAGAACGAGCAAACAGTTCCACATGTAGGCAGCAGGAGTAGGACTACAGAGTGCTGCAACACCACTGCAGGAGCTGCAAAAGACCCAGCAGCATGGAGGCAAGAGGCTCAGGACAAGACTCAGCAGCATGGAGGCAATGCTTGCAGGAGATGAGAAGAGATGACACCCCGCAGCATGGAGCCAGCACATGCAGGACATGAGAAGAGATGTCAGGATCCTGCAGCATGGAGCCAGCACTTACAGGAGATAAAAAGGATGACACCCTGCAGCATAGAGCCAGCACTTACAGGAGATGAGAAGAGATGACACCCTGCAGTATGGACCCAGCACTTGCAGGAGATGAGAAGAGATGATACCCCACCACATGGCGCAGGAGATAGGGCAGCCTCACAAGAGACAGCATCTGCAAAGAAATTGTAGGATACTTAAAGTTGGCTGTAATCGTCCCAGAGGCTGAAGGATGGCTTGATAGTGAGTGTGCTACTTGAAAATGCTTAACATAAGCACATCCATTGTGCATGATGGCACAGTAACTCTGTAGTGAGCACATGCTGAGCTGGTTTCTTCCATCTAGATGGCACAGCAACTCTGTGGTGAGCACATGCTGAGCCAGTTTCTTTCATCTAGATGGCACAGCAACTCTGTGGTGAGCAGACGCTGAGCCGGTTTCTTCCATCCAGACAGTGTCTGTAGTGAGCAGACACTGAGCCGGTTTCTTCCATCCAGACAGCACAGCAACCTGTGGTGAGTAGATGCTGAGCTATTTTCTTCCATCTAGATGGCACAACAACTTTGTGAAGAGACCATCCCTGTCTTCTGTCAAAGATTGTCTTCTTGCCCCTTATGGGCTATTTTCTGCTTCTTTTAAGGCCCCTTGCCATGCCATGGCTTCCCACTTGGGGAGAAGGGCATTTTGCGGGGGCTCTACCCCTGCGGCATTGTGAATCACCCAGACTGCTGTGGGGTGTCAAGCTAAGAGATGTACCTGAGGATTCAGCTGGCAGCTCCAGCATCTGCTGAAGGATTTGGGTCATGACATGTGTTAAGTTGCTGATGGTTGCAGCTATTGTGTTGGCATTTTGTGTGCTGGCTACAATACTTTGCTGCAGGATCCTGTTTTGACACTGTAAAGATCTTCGCTAGAGCCTTATTTCTCCATGAAACTGCATAACGTCTCCTGTCGAGATGGATGGTGCTGGTGTTGGTTCCTGTCCTCGTGGCAGTGTGGGTGCTACTGGTGGTTGGTCCGATGGTGGCAGTGTGGATGCCAGTGCTGAAGATGCTGGTAGTGTCAGAAGGTGCAATGTCTGCATTCCCAGGCTTGTGGCCAGCATGTGGGCTGGTGATATAGAGTCAGAAGAGTAGTGTGAGGTGCTAGTTCCTGCCAACTGTTCATCAGAAGGTTGCCAGTCCAGCTCTGACTTTATTAAGGTCTCCAGATCCATTAAGTGGACTTCTTGCGTGTGGGGACTGGATCAAAAACAGGAACTGTGATTACTGTGCTTCCTTATGCTCCTCCTCCTCCTCCCACTGTGTCTCTGTGTCCATCTGTAATGGTTTGTGGAGCATTGCTATTGGGCAGCTGGTCCCAGGAGCATCCTGGCTGGTCCATGGGGCTTCCCAGCTAAGTCCTGGGCATTCCTGGCTGGGACCATCAGCTTGCTGCTCGAGAGCTGTAGAAACAGAGAAGACAACAAAAAAACATATAAGTACATATGCCAGCAAGTATGGTTTATTTGTTTGCCATCAGAGGTTCTTTGCCAAGTGATCATCAAATGTCAATTTCTGGGGCTTATTTACTAAAGGATTTTTTCCCATTCTGTTTCAGTGAGAAAAAATACTTAGTAAAGCACCCCTTATGTCTATACCCATTGCTCTCTGCCCATTTATGGGTAGTGAACTTATCTGCGGTGGCTCGTGTAGTGTCTAGTAGAGATGTACATTTGTTTTTCATGATTTAGACAATTGTCTAGTTCGTCATGGTTCATAGGCACTGAAAAATGAACAGAATTTTTCCGAAATTTCAGAAAAATTTGTAGTTCGTGTTCGTGCGCGCACTAACTTCAAAATGTTAGTGCGCACTAACACGAAAATTAGGACTCACAAAAAAAAATAAATAAATAAAGAACCGCAGGAGAAACAAAATTTCCCATGAGGGCCCGAAAACGAAGCCCGAACAAGTAGGTGTTAACAATGCACATCTCTAGTGTCTAGCTGTTCATTCAAGCCCTCGAACATGTCCGGTCTTAGCCTTTCAATCATTCACCGCTCCATGTTGGTGATTATAATGGGACAAGAGGGGCCCCTCTTTCAGTCTGTTTGTGATATTTAGATCTTGCTGCAAGCTTGGCCTTCAGCTGGGCTTTGACATCCCTTCAGTGATGGGCGACCTGCTTCCCACTTCTTGGCACTCCAGTGTGCTGGCTGATGGCCTGGGCAATGTTTTGCCAAATTTGCCCTTTAGCTGCTTTTGAGGTCTTGGCTGCTCGGTTTCCAAACAAACTGGCATAGTGCTGCAGGACACCAGTGATGAGAAGCTCGTTCTCTGCCACACTGAACCTTATGGCCTGCAGACTCTGCCGTCATGCTACCTGGCTGCCTGAAGGGGGTACCACTTCCTGTCATGGAGAGGTGTCCTTACTTCTCTCAATTTCTATCCCAATCTCTTCTCCCATCCCTTTCTCTCCCCCACCTCACCTTGGCCTACCAACTCGCTTCCCCTCTACCCTCTCTCTCTATGCCTATGCTGCCCTATTCCTCCCACTACTCTTTCCTGCCTAACCCCTTCCCCAACCTTCCCCCTCCTATCCCTTCCCTCCTGCCTGTCTCTAATTCTCCCCCTGTCCCTACTCCTACTCCTATATCCCTTGGCACTCCTCCCCTTCTCCTCCTGCTCCCTCTCCCTCTACCTCTCACTGCTATCCTCAACCCTATTCTCTCTTCTCTTCCCAGGCCTATCATGCTCCATGCTTTCCTCCTGACACATTCCTCCACTCCTGACACTTCTCCTCCAATTCTCCACTCCTCACACTCCTCCTCCGCTCCTCCACCACTCCTCACACTCCTCCTCCACTCCTCCTACTCCACAGAAAAAGACAAACTAGACTTACAGTATTTCACTCCAACAAATATCACAACAGAAAAAGGGAAAGAGAAACAGATGACAACACAAAACAGCACAATTCAGTCAGAAATCACAAAACTACACCACCAGAACTCCTCTAACACGCCAAACCTTCTCTCCTTTCACTCCAATGCCTGACACACCCTCAAAGAAGGAGGGGCAGGAAGTGAGCATTTATACTAGGAAAAAATATTGTGGTACATGATAACATACTGTGCACCGCGATGAAGTATTGTGCACTGAGATGACGCACTGCACACCGCGAAGATGCACCACTGCATGTGATGATGCACCACCGTGTGTTATGTCATTGTGAAATACAGCAAATCATTGATTTAAATAAACATGCCCCTTTTATTTATTGTGTGCGGTAAGCGGGTGATAAACATAGCATTTTGATAAATCTAGGCCTTAGATTGTAAGCCCTCTGGGGATAGGGAAATACCTACAGTATTTGAATGTAATCCACTTTGAAGTGCAGAAAAGTGTGAAAAGTAGAATATAAAAATCTAAATAAAATAAAAACCATACCAGATGAGATAAATAATGATAAGAATATTAAGGGAACAGAGTTTGAACGGGCATGAAACTTAAAAAATAACTGTGGGTAAGGTTTGCATAATACATCAGGTGTCCAGGGCAGGACCAAGAGTTGATAATTACTGTAGAGGAAGGGAATTTCGAAAGAACATTGAAGATAGCGAGAGAACAAGAGGAAGCACTTATAGTTTCCAAAACTCACTTGGAGCAATGGTACTGATGATAAAAAATGGTAGGAGCAGAGCAAAGTAGCAAAAAGACTTTCTTAAAAAAACATCAGTAAGCCCAGTACCTAAGAAAAATATACCAGACCAATATGACCCTTCAAATCTCTGACCCATAGCATGTTTAAGCTCACTAGCCAAAATAATTGAATCAACTGTACTACATCAATTTACTGAATACATAAATGATAATAACATATTACATACAAATCAACATGGATTTTGCAAGGGTCATAGTACTGAAACCTTGCTACTGAATGCATTTCACACAATTATGTGAGGATTCGACACTAATACTGATTTCATTATCATTCTTCTTGACCTCACTGCTGCATTTGATACTCTAAATCTAGAACTACTTCTCTTTAGTTTACAGTTTATTGGTATCAGAGACACCATGCTTGATTGGTTCACTTCCTTTATATCAAATCGCTCTCAACAAATAAATCTTAATTCCTATCATTCAGACTGGTATACTACAACAACTGGAGTACCACTAGGCTCTGCATTATCTGCCATGTTGTTTAATATCTACCTTCTCCCATTATGTCACATACTATCAGGTCTAGGCATAGATTTTAAAATGGCATACAACTATTTATCCCTTACATTTCTTCTTGGACACACACCTTCTCATTAATCACTATTTACCTTAATTACTATTTATCTTAGAAAATGGCACAGGCCATCCATTGCTCCTTCCAATTGACAGGGGCTGACCAATGGCACTGGTAGCCCCTGTCACATGGTAAGGGCAAAGGGCCACCGGTGCCTTTTTGATTAGTGGCAGCCGAAGGCCCGAGAGGGAGAGATCGCTCCTGAGACCATGCTGGACTACCAGGGCTTTTAGTAAGTTTTGGGGGGGATTGGGATGGTGGGGGGAGTTGTCATTAAGTAAATTTGAAGGGTTGGGGTGGTGGTGGTGGTGGTGGGGGGGGGGGGGGGTTTACGGCTTGTTTCGCCGAAAAAAAAAGAAAAAGAACCTCTATAAATACTTCCCCTATTGATCTTAATGGAAAATCGGAAAACGAATAAAACGTATCAACAAATAGGGTTTTCCCCCTACACAACGAATGCAACGGATACGGGTCCCAGTGAAATGAATAACGAATAGCAACGGATTTTTTCCTTCTGCACATCCCTAATATCTTTTTTCAGAAAGGATGGAGATGCATAGAACAGAGGTGGTGAAGACAAGGATAGTATTGGAATTCAAAAAAGCATAAGGCAAGATAAGTCATATAGTCTTTTTTTTTTACATTCTACTTTTTTAGACTCTTCAAAGCAGATTACTTTCAGGTAATGTAGGTATATTTACCTTCATGTTTCTATATTCTCTACAGCTTCCTCTTTCACAACTGCTCTTTGAGGATCCTAACTGGCACCAAAGAGAGCTAGCTGTTAAGCACACTCATGCAGTTTTCTGTTTCCTGAAATTATCTGCTTTTCTTTGATTTCCTCTCTTGGAGTGTAGTAGTTCCCCCACCTCTTCCTTCTACACTGACAAACAGCTCCCATGTGTCAGACTGAATAATATATCCTTTGGAAGCCAGCAGTAGGAGTCAAGAGAAAAGAGCACCAAACATGCTCACCACATTTAGCCAATGTTTATTCAAGTTTCTGTACATGAGAATAGTGTGATCATGCTATTGCTGACATTTCTACCATGAACATGCTAAATCTTATCACATCCATTGTTAAATGGCATTTTAACAATCATTTTGCAAACCCATTGTAAAAATTGTTTTGCACAAGTGTGCTTTCATAGGCTTCTATCTCCCACAAGATTATAGGAACATTTCAGTATACATCTTTTTTTTTTTAAGTAAATACTGCAAAAGTAAGAGTCTAGAAATGCAATTGTGAAAATAGTGCATAATTCTTCCTGTGACATAAGGATCTCATTGTCGGTATGTAGCTTCAGTGCCCCATTAACTTAATATGAAATCCTTAACAAACGTGTTTGAAGAACAAAGTGGAAACCTCATTTGAAGAAATTGTCTTGTAGCATGCTCTCAATGATGCTGTATCATTAAAGAATTAGCTGAATTGGGAAGGCAGGGGTTTCACAGACTGCTAGACTTTAAAGGGTAAACACTTTGATAACACTGCATAATTGGTTCTGTTTCTGTTCATAGCTAGCCTGGCCTGGCATGTAAATAAAGCAGCTGTGTTGGGATAGTAGCCATCAGAGAAGAGGTTAACAAGTTCAAGATCTGACATTCATTCCTCCTTTTGTCTTCCAGTTCTGCAATGTATAAACTTAAGGCATCACCAGGGCTCATATATCTGAATAAGGGACTATAAAATAAGTACAAAGATGAGCTGAGATCATTCTCAAGTTTAAATTATCCAAGTCTGCTTACTTAATGATGCAGACCTAGAGGTCAGTTATTAAATGTGTAGCTTCCCAACAGCTGAGGTAAAAGAACATACCCATTTGCTTTTGTATTTCTCTTTCATCACTGTTTGCAGCATCCTGCAACTACTAGGGCATCCATCAAGGACATATGCAAACCAAGACTTCTGTTTGTAAGAAAGACACAACAGCTTCAAACAAGCTTGGAGAGTGAAGACTCCCTGGATTTTCTTCTAACCTTTAATATTGCAGTAACTGACATTTTCCACTTACAGACCAAATGTCCTTCCATTATCCTGAAACTCTGAGGACCGAATAAACAGCTGCTAAAAAGTGCTTATTCCTTAAATTCAGAGAACCAGAAGCAGGTGCTATAGGAAAAAGGTCCTAGATGTGTTGTCCCTGAGCTCTGACAGTGTATTGGCATTGTCATGAGCAGACTCCAGCAATTCAGCGGATGTGACAGCTGAGTTGTCTTATAAATTTCTGCATAAAACATACTTGCTATCACCAGAACCTATGAATGTTTTACCTTAAAACTGAGTATCAGTATTGTCTTATGATGGCAGAACAGATGAAGATGCTCATTTTAGAAATAGTAATATTTTGTGTTTGTCTAAAAAAAACAAAACAAAAACAGTTTATTTTTCTACATTTTTCAGATGTTAAATCTGTGTTCTCTTTATTATGACTTTCATTATCAATTTGTATTTGATTTTTCCTGGGATTTTCTCATTATTTATTACAACAAATACAAGTGGGGAAAAATCAGTGGGAAAACTGATTTCTCTATATCCTATTGATTTTCTCCCATTTTTATTATTATAAATTCTAAGAAATTTCAGGGAAAATTAAATAAAGTGAAACAAAGGTCTCTGTTTCTTTTAGTTTCCAGAAATAGTTAAGATGAACTCTATTATAAAATGTATATCTTTTTTTTTTAATAGGTAATCTAATCCTCCCTGTTTTGGTATTAGTCACAATGTAATTGTGTCTCCATTACTGTCAGAAGGTAGGACATTATCACCCCCATATTTACAGGTTCTGCTCATCAGCCAAAAGGCCAGAAAAGGAAGCATCCTTGCCTTATAAATCCAACTATATAGTTGGATCTAAAAGGCTGAGGAGTTGTATTTTATGTTTTATATATATATATTTATTTATTTATTTATTTATAGGCCACTTATGCCAAGGCCCTAAAGTAGAATACAGATCAATGTTCGTAATCCAAACAATATAACATAGACAAAAAAGACATTACATACAAATCCTTGGTCCAAAGCAATGTCTTGATGGCATCTAAGAAATTGTTGTGATCCCATATTTGTATATGGTTTTATCTAGTGTTTCCATTAGTATTAAATAATCAATCTGTAATTATGTTCTAAGATTGTGATATAGACTATAAACTTCAAACCAATGCACAGGTGCACACTGGTACATGTGCGCCGTGCTCGCCCAGGGCCATGGCCATTTTATTAACTTGCGTGCATATATGCACACATGATATAAAATAGTCTGACTGCGCACACATGTGAACCCAATTTTAAGTGGGCCGTGCATGTGCGCATACATCCCACTTCATCTGCATAAGTTGTGGAATTTTAAAAGGGGCGTGCGTCCACGCCATTGCCAGTTTCACCAGTTCATCCATCAGTTCTCCCATTTAACAGATAGGTCCTCCAACCCCCAGTTGAATAGATTTCACTCCTCCCATTTACCCCAGACTCTTAAAACCCCTCGGGTTTGGTTAGTTTTTTTTTTTTTCAACTTGCACCTCATCCTTAGCAGAATTAAACGTACATGCTGGGGATCTGGGCATGTGCCCAGGCATGTAAGTATTTATGCGCATATCTCTTGGCCATGCCATATAATGCCCATTGTCCTGCTCTGACCAAATCCTGCCCCTTTTTGAAAACTTTTGAGATGTGCGCATTGTGGGAGATACACATGCTTTTGAGTAGCTTTTAAAATGTGGTGGGCATGCGCGAGCCTGACCTGTGTACATAAATTCCTATTTTGGCACACTGGGCTTTTAAAATTCACCTCTTTGTGTACAATGTAGCTAATTCATTTCAGTAAATAAAGTCAGAAATAGATTGTGTTTTTGAGATAACAAACAGGGAGTCATTTCAGGGTCTTTTTCAATAATTAGGTACCATGAATGGAGACTATTCTATAAAGATGAACAGCAAGAGTGACTTTCAGCATCATGCTTGCACTTTCGCAAAAATGTTTCCTCGTTTATCTTCCAATACAGCATCTGCTTTGAATTGTTCTTAGACTTTTCATTCCATCATATGTGGAAGTATGTAAAAAATTAGGCATAAGGTTTAAAATTGTATAAGGCATAACAAACTATCTCTAAGCTGGTCCACATACCTTTTGGATAGTATGAGAAAAATAATTTGGGATAAATAAATATCTCCTGTTATTTTCCCATATTTTGCAAATTTAAGGTCTCATTTACTACGACATTATTTTTCCATTTTGTGTCTGTAGGAAAAGTACTTAGTACATCTGACTTTTTAAATAGGTATAAGGCATTGTGACGTACTATAATTACCTATTTAATCTAGAAATGACTGTGATGAAGTGAGATCAAACCCTCAAGAAAACCAATATGGTAGGGAATTAAAAATTAAGGTGTCAAGCCCCACACATGGAGGAAAAACACCTATCTAAGGGGGTCATTTATAAAAATGCAGTAAGGCGTTTTTGCATGCGTTAAGGGCTTATCGCATGCGAAAAGCCCCGTTAATGCATGCGATAGGCCCTTAATGCATGCAAAAACGCCTTTAACGCATGCGATAGCACCATATCGTAGGATGTGATGCAAATATGAAAAAGAGGAGGAGTTAGGGGTGGGAGTGGGCTGGGTTTGCCAGTCTGCAAAGTGTTATTGCACAGACTTAACACTGATTTTAACTACACCTTTTTCAGTAGTGTTAAGCTGTGTGATAGCTTACATTACAGGGCTAGTGAATTTTGTGATGGAGAGAGAGAGAGAGAGAACCTAGCTGTAATATCCTCTCCATAGATAGGTATTTGTATCCCTATGTGAGGCCCACCTAGTAACTCGAGGTGAGGTTTAAGTATTAGTGTAGGGGGTTAGGGGCTACTTTGACATTCAATGTGAGACGTACAAACAGAAAAGTGGTCTCTTGGGAAGATTTGATGACCTATGGAGAAAGGAAACTCACCCAAAGATGAGATTTGTGCAATGTTCTCGCCACCTAGCTTGATGTTACCCAGGTAGAGAGTCCATCTTGACTACTTATCACTTCCTTTTTTTTTTTTTAGTTTCAACACCAAATATTAGAGATGTGATTTGGCCGAACCTTTTGGTTTGGCCTTCGTTATCGGCCCGCTGCGGGAAATTTTGTTTTCCCATGGTTCAGGCTGATTTTATTTTGTCTGCCTATGAAACAATGCCTGAAACCCACCCCAACCTTTCAGATAAAAAAAAAAAAAACCCACCCCAAACCTATCAAACCCACCCCAAACCCACCCCAACCCATCAAACCCACCTTAGAAAATGGTGCGGGCCATCCATTGCACCTACCATGTGACAGGGGCCGACCAATGGCACCAATAGTCCCTGTCAAATGGTAAGGGCAAAGGGCCATCGGCGCCATTTTGACTAGTGGAAGCCAACTGCCCGAGAGGGGGAGATCGCTCCCGAGACCCCGCTGGACCACCAGGGACTTTTGGTAAGTCTTGATTGGGGGGGGGGGGGGGGTTTCAGGCAAGTCTTGGAGGTCAGGAGGGTATAGGGTTGCGATTAATTAAATTTGAAGGGTTGGGGTGGGTTTGGATTTTTTTTTTTAATGTGCCCTTTCTCCCCTCCCCAAAAACTATAAGAAAACCACACACAATTTTGTGGGTTTTCTTATCATTTTGTCTCCCCCCTGAAACACGATCAAATAGGAAATGTTGTTTCTATTTCCTTTTTCATCGCAAACAAATGCACATCCCTACCAAATATGTGCCATTCTAAAACTGTTGACAACAGACTGGACCATATTAGAGCTACTGCTCCCTAACTTTGTCATTTCAAATGCAACATAAACAAAATTCATATAGCTTTAAGAAATCTTGAATACAAAGTTATCTCTTTAAGATACACTTGTGCAAACAACTGACTTACTCAGCTGCATCATGTGCCATAGATATAATAATGATATAATTTGAGCATTGGATTACATAGTAATATTTTTCTCTTTTGATTAAAAACAATAATACACTATCTGGCATTTCCAGCTGTTGTTTTCATATTTCTGTGCAGAAATTATAGCCATAAAACTTATAATAAGCATAAATACCTCATTTTTTTTCTCTCAGCAATTTTTCTGGAAAAATTTAATATTTTACTTCATATTGAATTCTAAGCAGGGTTTAAAATTAAGATGCAGCATTGTCACTCCATAATGTTCAAATTAAACCTTTAATTTTTTTAAGCAATTTAATTATATAGCACATATTAGATTGAATTTTAATTTAAATTAGAATTACAATTAATTACATGGTACTTTGAGAATACTGCTGATTAATATTTTTTTACATTACATGTGGAACCAATAGACTTTTTTTCCTTGATTAAGCCAATATAATTAAAAACCTCTTGAGCTTTCTCATTTGAGTATTTTATGAAAGACATGCCAAAAAGCAAAAGTTCATCCACTGTAAACATTTTCAACAGACTTGAGATGAGAACTGAAAAGCAATGCATTCATGTGTTGTTCTGTGGACTTGAATGCTATCTTGGATCCACATGAAACGACTTCCTACAGCCCTATGCTCAACTCTGGTCCTTAAGGGCCTCAGACAACTTTGGCTTTCAAATTATCTACAAGGTGTAGTAATGATATGTATGAACTTAATTTGTTCTAATAAATAGATTCATCTGGATGTATTTATTAGGGATGTGAATCGTTTTAGGACGATTAAAATTATCGTCCGATAATTTTAATATCGTCTTAAACCGTTATGGAACACAATACAATACAGATTCTAACGATTTATCGTTATAAATCGTTAGAATCGTGAGCCGGCACACTAAACCCCCTAAAACCCACCCCCGATCCTTTAAATTAAATCCCCCACCCTCCCGAACCCCCCCCCCAAATAACTTAAATAACCTGCGGGTCCAGCGGCGGTCCGGAACGGCAGCGGTCCGGAACGGGCTCCTGCTCTGAATCTTGTCGTCTTCAGCCGGCGCCATTTTCCAAAATGGCGCCGAAAAATGGCGGCGGCCATAGACGAAAAAGATTGGACGGCAGGAGGTCCTTCCGGACCCCCGCTGGACTTTTGGCAAGTCTCGTGGGGGTCAGGAGGCCCCCCACAAGCTGGCCAAAAGTTCCTGGAGGTCCAGCGGGGGTCAGGGAGCGATTTCCCGCCGCAAATCGTTTTCGTACGGAAAATGGCGCCGGCAGGAGATCGACTGCAGGAGGTCGTTCAGCGAGGGTTCCGGCGCCTCGCTGAACGACCTCCTGCAGTCGATCTCCTGCCGGCGCCATTTTCCGTACGAAAACGATTCACGGCGGGAAATCGCTCCCTGACCCCCGCTGGACCTCCAGGAACTTTTGGCCAGCTTGTGGGGGGCCTCCTGACCCCCACGAGACTTGCCAAAAGTCCAGCGGGGGTCCGGAAGGACCTCCTGCCGTCCAATCTTTTTCGTCTATGGCCGCCGCCATTTTTCGGCGCCATTTTGGAAAATGGCGCCGGCTGAAGACGACAAGATTCAGAGCAGGAGCCCGTTCCAGACCGCTGCCGTTCCGGACCGCCGCTGGACCCACAGGTTATTTAAGTTATTTGGGGGGGGGGTTCGGGAGGGTGGGGGATTTAATTTAAAGGGTCGGGGGTGGGTTTTAGGGGGTTTTAATGTGCCGGTTTTTCGATTTTTCGATTTTTCGATTTTTAACGATTTTTCACGATATTTTACCCCCCCAAACGGCAACAATACGATTCCCTCCCCCTCCCAGCCGAAATCGATCGTTAAGACGATCGAGGACACGATTCACATCCCTAGTATTTATTATCTTAGAAACCTGATTTGTTTGTGGACATGTAAGATCAGAGTTGTGTACCAGTGTACTAAGCTTTTCTTATAGTTGGTACTTAAAAAAAAAAAAAATTAAAACAGCAAAAGATAGAAGTAAAAATTGTTCTACCATTTGTAGTATTAGTTTTATTCAGTAGCATAAGAATAACATTGATAGCCTGCATTTATATCTGTTTTCAGAGAGAGTTTACTCTTCTACTAAGAGGCGGAAAAGCAAAATTCACAGATAGGACACCAAAATTTGCATTCTAGATTTCCACTATGGTAATTTTTATTTTTCCTTCTGTTTTCTACCCCAGAGTCAAAATCCAAGGAAAAAAAATGCATACCATTTAGAAAAATGCATAACCAGTTAGAAACTGTTTAACCTATCCTTTTTTCTAACAGCCTAGTTCCACATTCCCTGTTATAATGTAACTTTTGCTTTCATTGTTAACTGGTTTACCCCCTAGTTTATTGTAAACCGGTACGATAAGACCTGGTCTTGAGCATCGGTATATTAAAAGAATTTAAATAAATAAATAAAATAAATACCAAGTTGGGTGCTGTATATTTTGATGGGGCAGTGTCAGTAATTAGGATTGAGGTCTAGCTCAAAACAACAATAGCATGTTAACACACAAGGCAACCTTTGTTCTGAATAGATCACAAATATGATTAGAACTGCTCCTCGTATAATCTCAGAAAGATGTGAGCAACCTGATCTTTTCAATATATCGAATATACACTGTAAAGTAAAGGACCATAGTCTTACTGTGTGGGTTACAGGTCATTTTAAACAATATTTTGACAGCAGGTGGAATTAGCCTTATCTGAAAAAGAATAACCTCTATTCTGTCACTACATTTTTTTTTTGTTTTATTCAAGTGCCTTGCTCTTGAAGGCTTGAGTTCTCTTTTCAACTTACATAATAATACATTCATTTGAATCCTTGTGAGTTCTAAAGACTGTTTTCTTTTATCTCTTAATTTTGAAGCCCACAGGTGATCACGGATCTTAAGATTATTGAGGTTATTAAGCTAATACAAATTTCAAATCACTTAAAAATGGTAAATCAGTACAGCCGCATAACCTTGTTCAAGCTGTTTTAGTAAAGGTTCTAAAAGTGTAAAAAAAATGTTTCAAGATTTCTTCAGAACACAAAGGTCTCCACAAAAAACCCATTTTTTTCTCAGCGCACTTATTAGTATGATTACTGTACCATTCAAATGATGCTTTTCTGAATAGAACCCTGTGACCTGAAGCTGTTTTGAGGATCTTTTAAGAAAATCTACCAAAATATTGAAGAGTTTACATGGAAAGTCCTAAGAAATGAGACCTTAGGACCAAAATATGTATTTCCTAAAAGAGAAGCAAGGCAAGGGGTGTGTGTGTGTGTGTGAGGGGGGGGGGGGGGGGCGGTTATAATAAAGACATTCAAATATCTCAAAGATATCCATGCACAAGAAACAAACTGCTTTTGAACAAGAAATTATAGTCTGAGGATCCAATGGGATAGACTTAAAAGCAACATCAGAAAAGTGTGGTGGTTTGTCAGGTATTGCCATCCAGTGGAGCGGCAGATGGTGCTTTCCAGCATAATGGACTTATATCAGACAGGAGAATGGGTTCCCGAGTGTCAGCGCTCCATAGCTATTGGTGTTGGGTACCTCGCAAGCATCATTGTTTACCCCGTCTCCCCCTTTTTTTCTGCCTATCCTGATAACACCTTCTGTCATGCAAGCCGCTACCAGTGAATTTGGGTGATATGGATCATAGGACTCTCCGTGGTATTTTGGGGTGGCCTATAGTGCAGCCTGGGGAGATAGTTGGAGAAGAAACAATGTAAGAATTCAAGAAAGCATGGAATAAGTACAGAGGATTCTTGGTTATAAAGAACAACTGGGGTCTAATGCACTGCAATAAGAATGGAGTCGGGCCGACTAAAAGGACCTCATGGTCCTTATTTGCATTCATCTTGAGTTTTGCTTGCAGTTCTGGTCACCACATCTCAATAAAGATAAAGCAGAATTAGAAAATGGACACAGAAGGGCAACCAAAATGATAAAGGTGATGGAACGATTTCCTATGAAGAAAGGCTAAAGAGGTTAGGACTCTTGGAGAACAGATGGCTGAGGGGAGATATGATAGAGTGGAGTAGAATGAGTAAATGTTAATCAGTTGTTTACTCTTTCAAAAAATTCAAAGACTAATAAAGACTAATAAAGTTACTTGGTAATACATTTCAAAATAATAAGAGAATGTATTTTTTTTACTCAATGCAAAATTAAGCTCTGGAATACATTTCTAGAGGATGTGGGGAAAGCTATTAGAATAGCTGCATTTCAATAAGATTCGGACAAATTCCTGGAGGAAAAGTCTATTAACCACTGTTAAGGTAGAGTTATAGAAATCCACTGCTTATTATTGGTATAACCAGCTTGGAATCTATCTACCTGTTGGGATCCTGCTAGATGCTTGTGCCTGGATTAGCCACTGTTGGAAACAGGATATTGGGCTTGATGGACCTTTGATCTGATCCAGTATTGTAAGTCTTATGTTCTTTGGAGCATTTTGGGTGTCCAACTAAATGCTCCCTGTTATGCAGAGAGAAAATTTGGTATTAATAATTCCCCCCAGGCCTCAAACAGCTGTAGGAGTTACAAGCCTGATTTGATCATCCTTTGCTTTATGATGAACTGTCACTCGATGCCAATGCTTGAGGGCAAGAATTTCCACTTAGGCCTCAAACAGATGTAGGGTCAAGAGCTTCATTTCATTATCTATTGTTTATGATAAATTGCAGTATTTATGTTGTTTTTTAAGTCATTGTGTTTACCCTGTTTTTACTTGTCTACATGGTTGATACAAATTGTGATTATTTACAATGTAAGCTGCTCAACATTCTGTATGGGTAAATGTATTGAATTCAAAGTTACTGAAGAAAGGAATGTGTAAGCTTGTTATGAAGTGCTGCGGATACCTACTTAAATATTCGGTTATCCGAGTGGCGGATTATATTTGGTGAGATTATATTCTGAGTATATTGAAAATTATTGGAAGAAATTGAAGTTTTGAAGAAAGTGCTGTTTTCCGGGTTAGTCCCTGAGGAAGCCCTCATGAAAGAGGGTGAAACGAGGATATCTTTGTTGGACTTAGCTCATGATTGAAGATTATTTCAAGCTTCTGCATTGGAAATGAGAATAACATGTGGTTGAACAATATCAAGTGGTTGAAATAGCACTTGTACTTGGTTTATGATTGAAGATAATTTTAAGAATTTATATTGAATTTAATAACAGTGGATGAATAACAGCATATATTGTAATTTCTGGGATGTTGGGAAATTAGTATGGTATTAATTAAGAATAATTATATGTAATTGGTTGTGATTTTATATGGTATGAATGATGAACGTATGGGGATGTATGTGATAGATAGTTTTTAATTGTCTAGATAGTTGTGATATTTGGTGTTTGAATAAACGTACATAAAATCAAATTGTAAGGTATACAGTTCTGTGTGTGATGCTTATATGATAGATAAAGAAGATTGAATATTTCCCTTTGTGTTGTGATAACGCAACATTCTGTATGGAGCAGGATACAATTTTTTAAATAAATAAATGTTTCTATGTTTTTTTTTTATCATTATATACAGGGAGCCTAACTTTTAAACCTATTTGCAATACTCCATTTGTGTACGTAAGTGGATATGCAAATATTTAACCTAGTATGTTGTAGGGATGTGCAGAGGGACGCCATATGTTGCATTCGGGATTCGTATTCGTCGGGGGGGCAGATACATTGCATTCGGCAAGGGGGCCCCCTGATACGATTATACGTTAATTCTTATTTGTTTCCCCACTAAAATTAAATTAACTACAACCCCCCCACCCTCCTGACCCCCTCAAGACTTACCAAAACTCCCTGGTGGTCCAGCAGGGGGACCGGGAGCCATCCCCTGCACTCACACCCTCAACTGCCGGTTTCAAAATGGCGCCAATAGCCTTTGACCTACTATGTCACAGGGGCTACCAGTGCCATTGGTCAGCCCCTGTCACATGGCCATCAGCACCATCTTGTGCTCCTATCATGTGACAGGAGCTGACCAATGGCACCGATAGCCCCTGTGACATAGTAAGGGCAAAGGCTATCAGCGTCATTTTGATTACCGGCAGCCATCGGCCCAAGTGCAGGAGTTCGCTCCCGGACCCCCGCTGGACCACCAAGGACTTTTGGCAAGTCTTGGGGGGATCAGGAGCTGAAGAGGGACCAATACATTGCAGATTGCGCGTTCGTTCATAACAAATGCACATCCCTACTGTCTACCCTGCCATCATTCACTATAGCTGTCACATCCTTAATCTTTCACTTTCCACTACAGCTGTCCCTCTTACCTTCATACATGCTGTCATCATACCACTCATCTTTGGAACTACCTGCCCTATTAACTATCATTCTATTTCCCTTTTCCCTTTCACATCCAAACTACTCAAACTGTCTTGACTTTTTTCATCTCAAGCTGTTCATGATCTACTCTAATCTGGCTTTTGCCCTCTACATTCCACAGAAACAGCCCTTGTTTCAATCTCCAGTGACCTGTTACTGGCCAAATGTAGGATGAACTAATTAACAGGTCTAGAATTACAATTTCCACTTGAAAAATGAAAATTAGGCGGTATATGACAACTTTGTAGGCTAGATGTAGTAAAAGGTGTCTTCCACCCCACCACCACCCCCCCACCCCACACACACACATTTTGTATCTAAGGAGAAAATGCCCATCTGGCATTTTTTAAGTACTTAAGAGGTTCATGAATATATTTATGTGAGTATCCATAGATGGAAATAAACTTGAATACACAGGTCAAAATTAATTAAGAATAAAAGTGAAAGAAATATTATTTTACTTTTGGAGTGATAAGACTGAAATACAGCTACATCTTTTATATAGGATTTCAAACAAAAATAAACATTTTTTTAATTGCAGTTTCTGTGAATGGAATGTGTGAAAAGCATCATGAGTGTCTTAAGACATATGGAAGAAAAATGAATGCAGGACAGACTGAGTCACAGGTGAAAAAAATTAGAGTAGGACGTGTTTTTCACATTTCACTTTCAAGGCATGTGGTAGAGGGGGAAATGTCACAGCTTGTTTAAGCTAGATTTCCCCTTTTTGCCATGATAAGACAATTAAGTAGAAGGAAAAAAATTGTTCTCACACAAGAAGCAGAAAATCAGAATACACAGTATCAAAGAGCTTCATCTTTTCAAGAGACAGGGTGGGAAGGAAAAAACCCTGTTACCCTTATTGCCTGTCTTTCTCTCATTCCCATCCTGTTCTCTCTCTCTATGAATCCCCCACCTAGTCTCAGCCCATCCCTTATTATCTCAGTAGCCCCAGTATAACATCCTTCACCCTCCACAAGAACACTGACAGATGCTCAGCTCCCATCTCACTCCTTCTGCTACTTTCCCAGCCTTTCTTCTCCCCTTCTGCCCAGCACCAGTATTTCCCCAGCCCACTCTTTTTTCCTCCTGCTCTATATTCCTCCTCCTTTCTCTCCCAGTCCTCTCCATTACCTTCTCTGGTTTTCTTTCATACATATTCTGCCTTCATTCCTTCTCATCCTCACACATCCAACCACCCCATCGACCCTTCTTTATGTATTTGCTTCAAGCCCTTCTCCCATCTGAGTCACCATCTCTGGCTCTCCATCACCTTTCCACCCTATCATCACTTCTGGATAAGTTATTCATCCTGTTCTTTTTCACCTCTGGCTCTGTCACCTTTCAACCCCCATCTTCACTACCTATGGCTCTCTATTACTAATCCTTGTCTCCTCTCCCCTTCATCACTGCAGCATCTCTAACAGTATCCCCATCTCAACCTCTGTCACACACACACCCACTCTGACACTGCTTCTAGCTCTTTCACCCTCATCCCATCACCATCTCTGGATTTCCTTCAGGCACACACCCATTCCCTCTGGCTTTCTCACACTCTTATGCTGCCAGTTCTTTTAGCCCATACTACCCTCATTCCTGGATCTCTTGTGCCTTCTTCATGCCACTCCCCCTCTTACCATTCCACACACAATCCCTACTCCCACATGGCTCTCATACAATTCTCTTACCTGGCCCTCTCTCTCTTCCTCTATTCTTCCCCAGGCTAGCATGGTTCCCTCACATCTGCAGCAGAACACATGACAGCATGGACCTTGGAGAGAAATAAAATATCAGACAGTTACATTTCTATTACTCACTTTAGGGAGATAGGGAGGAAGTTGACATTCACCCCTTCCTCCCCTCTTTCATAGCATTCCGTTCCTTCCTTTCATGTCCCCAGCATTCAATCACTCCCACCTGGCTCCCAGCATTCGTCCTCTTTCTCACCCTTTTTCATGTCACCTCTTCCAGAAGCATCTACCCCATCTTATACCACTCTTCTCCCAAGTAGATCTTAAATCTGACTAGAACTCCTAGTGATAAAACCTCAGAAACATGAGACAGCCAGAATTCTTACAAACACCAAAAAAAGGGATCATATCACCCCAATTCTCCAGCACCTACATTGGCTACCAATCAAATACAGAATTCAATTTAAAACCATTATGATGATACATAAGGCACTACATAACATCTCTCCTCTCAATTTAACTTATCAACTTCAGCCACACACTTCTAAGTGTGTATAAAGTTCTCTTTGTTTCCCACAAATTTTTTGCTTAGTTTAAATTGTTGTGCCACTCTCTGAGTAGCCTGTTCCTATGTACTTCCTACTCTGCGTTCTATAGTTCCTATTCCCCCCCCCCCCCACCTACCTGTTTTAGGTAATTTCCAACCTTTTGTTTTGATGTAAACTGATATGATGTCCCCACTAATATCGGTATAGAAATTTAAATAAATAATAAAAAATAAATAATAATAAGAGACCGACTAGAAGTGCGTACAGAAATATGCTACTCACCCAGCCGGCGAAAACCTCCTTGAGGAAACGCGCACTATCCACAGCCGGCCCCACTCTCTGGAACTCGCTCCCTCCAGACCTTCGCCTCGAACCCTGCCACATAACATTCAAAAAGAAGCTAAAGACTTGGTTTTTTGCACAAGCTTTCCCGGAGAGCTAAGAACCAGTATAACACAATATCTGCGTAGACTCAGACCGACCATTACCTCATGTAAATAGTTACTGTTTATTTATTTCATTTCCCTATCGCTATGTAACTAGATATGTTTTAACCACTGTTACCCCCCCATTTCCCCTGCCCCTTTGGTTTTTCTGTTAAAATGTTTTGATGTAAACTGCCTCTCCGAGGCATCAGTTTTATTTCCATGTAAACCGGTGTGATATGTATATTATACAGGAACATCGGTATATAAAAACTAAAAATAAATAAATAAATAAATGAGAGCAATCTGAACTTCTCACCTCCACCAATATTCACCACTTCTTGGACTGCCCCCCTTTTCCCTTACCACAAATCATTCTGACTGACTCGAGTTTCAGGTGACTCTCTTCCCCCCCCACTGATAGCTGAATCCCAAGTTATGGTAGCATAGTGATCTGCCTAGGGCAGCGTTCACTCCACTGTGCAATTGCACAGGGTCACACACCCAGAGGGGCAGCAGAAGAAGCAGCCCGTGAGGCCACTGATGGATCTGTCCCACCAGCAGCCAAGAAGAGGAAGAGGCCCATGGATCCCACTGCTAGATTGCATCCTTCCAGCAACCCAGAAGTACAGAAGGCCCGTTAGGCCACCGATGGACTCCCCTTCCCATCGTTGGCCTGGAAGAGGAAGAGATCAATGAGGCCACCGGTGGACCCCATCTCACCATGGCCCAGAAAAAGAAGAGGCCTGTGAGGCTTCCGGTGGACCCCATTCCATCAGCGGCCCAGAAGAAAAGGTGGCCCACGAGGCCACTGGTGGTCTCTATCCCACTGGCAGCCCAGAAGAGGAAGAGCCTGTGAGGCTGCCAGTGGACCTTATTTCACCAGTGCAGCTAGCACATTTTCTATGCTGATCTTGTGATGCATGAGATCAACATAGATGATGTGTAAAGCTTGCATAGTTTTATTAGTACATGGGCCGGTACATGAGGAGGAGTAGCAAAATGGCTCCTGCTGGTATGTGTGTGTATATGAATGAATGAATTAAATCCTGACCTGAAGATGAGATGTGTGTGAATAAGAGCCTGAGCTGGAGGTGTGGTGTGGTGTGTGTATATGGGAGCCTGACTGGGATATGTGTGTGTGTGTGTGTGGGGGGGGGGGGGATGTATCTGTGTGTGAACAGGAACCTGTCTGGTGTATATGTGTGTGTATGGGAACCTGTCTGGGTCTGGTGTATGTGTGGTTGTGTTTGAATGGGAACCTATCTGGGTGTGTATGTGTGTGAATGAAAGGGAACCTATCTGGTGTGTGTGAGTGTGTGTATGAAAGGGAACCTATCTGGTGTGTGTGAGTGTGTGTGTGTGTGTGTATGTATGGGAACCTGTCTGGGGTTGTTGTGTTTGTGAATGGGAGCCTGCCTAGGTGTGTGTGTGTGTGTGTGTGTGTGTGTATTTGTGTGTATATGTGAAGAAAAGTTGTGCTGCCTCACTAATCCATGTCTTACTCAGGATGACTGGAAATAAAAAAAAAAATACAGGTATGGAGAGCAGTGAATTTTCCATCCTTATTAGTTTTACTTATTGGATGTCTGTGTCTGCCATTTTGAAATAATTTATTATTTGGGGATTGTTTTACATTTTGTGGGAGCTCTTCATTAATGGATGTTATTCTATTCCTTAGATCATTGGACATATTCTTTTTATTAAGTATGGTTTTGCTAATATGATTGAATTATATTCCTTGAATTTATTGTTTGATGAATGATTTATGAGAATTGGTGATGTTTCTGTTTCTCTGCTACTGCATTGCATACAGAGTCTGGCTTGTTGCTGTTTCTGATTTTCAGTTCAATTCCTGTTTATAGTTTATAGTCTCTAAATTAAGAACATAAGAATTGCCATACTGGGTCAGACCAAGAGTCCATCAAGCCCAGTTTCCTGTTTCCAACAGTGGCCAGCCCAAATCACAAGTATCTCACAAGTACCCAAACATTAAATAAATCTCAATCTACTATTGTTTATTAATTAATAGTAGTTTATGTATTTTTCCTCTAGGATCTTATCCTACCCTTTTTTAACCCCAGTTTGCAATACAAAATGGCGCCGGCCGTATGGCCATATTGCCGTATTGCAAAATGGCGCCGGCCGTATGGCCGTACGGCCGGCGCCATTTTGCAATACGGCATTACGATTCGAGTGCAGGAGGTCGCTCCCGGACCCCCGCTGGACTTTTGGCAAGTCTTGTAGGGGTCAGGAGGCCCCCCCAAGCTGGCCAAAAGTCCCTGGGGGTCCAGCAGGGGTCCGGGAGTGATCTCCTGCGCTCGTGACGTCGGGGGACAGGAACCAAAATGGCGCCTATGACAGGCGCCTGTGACAGGGCGCCGGCGCCTGTGACAGGGCGCCGGTGCTACCTTTGCCCTGTCACAGGGCAAAGGTAGCACCGGCACAGTTTCTATTAACGCACCCGTGGCCCGAGAGTGGAAGATCACACCGGGACCCCCCCACTGGACCCCAGGTAGTTTAAGACATTTTGGGGGGGTTCGGGAGGGTGGGGGATTTATTTTAAATGGTCGGGGTGGGTTTTAGGGTTGTTTTAGTGTACCGGTTTTCCCGCCCTCCCCCGATTTACGATTTACACGATTTAAAAAAAAAACAAAACCGCGATGATCCGATTCCCTCCCCCCCCAGCCAAAATTGATCGTTAAGACGATCGATCACACGATTCACATCTCTAGTAGAGAGCATTAATGTTGCTTCTGTGGTATTTCCTTCACCTCTATGGCCTGAATAACCTTTATTCTAACCACCCCAAATATATTCTTAATGCCTTCTTTTATGAAAATTGTTCTTCAGAAAAACCTGAAGAGGCTGAGTTTTGCCATCTGGAGCTAACAGCAAAAATAATTGGAATGAATCAAGCCCTTCACATACATGAAAGAGAGGAAGTGATAGGCATGCCAAAGTTTTCCGAGATGATATGTGGGCCTTGCTTTGGATTTTGTATACCAAAATGAAAGTATTGTCCTCTTCCTTTTCATTATCTTCCAATATTGTAATTACTGTTAGAGAAGAACAATGAGGGGATCAATATTTAAAAGATTTATCTGGCTAAAATCATATTTTAGCTGAGTAAATCTACCCATTTAACAATTTGGGATCTTTAACCTGCTACATTTGTGTGATTAAAATTTCAAGCTGCATAAATTTAGCCAGGTTAAAAAGGAGCTGGAGTGGAAGCGTTCCTGGAGTGAGCTTTCAGATTTATCTGGGCAGTGCAATATTTATTGTCTTTGATACATTTTGAACTGGTAGATTTAACCAGATGTTCAACCATAGACCTAGCTAGGTAAGAATAGCTGAATATCTGTTTAAAATTAATTGGTTATCTTAACTCAGTAGGGGGCTTTTAAATATTGATGCTTGAGTGTTTAAAATACATTATATTAAAATGAGGGTCTGAAGAAACTATGCTGATACTATCATGCAGTATTTATATGGAACAAAATAACAATAGGGTGCATGTGAAAACAAATTAAATTATATCTGCACAAAATGTGCTCTTTTAATTACAATAATCAAAACTTTAATCAAAACATTATACAATATTCAAAAAACAATTATACAAATATTCCATTAAAGTGCCTTGTTATACAAATATTCCATTAAAGGGCCTTGGTACAAATTTGTATCAAAAACATCTACATACAAAGAAACAAACAATTCAATACACATATCACACAAAAAATAGTGACATTTTGGAAAACATTTGTTTTTGAGTTAGTGCGCACTAACCCAAAATTTGTGTCCCTCGAATTACAAAGGCCTGAACTGCAGGAAATAGGAAATTTCCTGTGGCGGGCCAAAAACAAAGCCCGAACCAAAAGGTTCGGGCTTTGCACATCTCTAATTGCAAATAACAAACTATTGCAATATATCTAACTTAACTTACCCCATACATATACCACCCCATAAAAAAATCATTAAAACAACAAACAACCACCCTTCCCCCAATCCTTAGGTACACTACCACCTGTAATATTTATTTTTTAAAAGCCTCTAAGAACATAAGAACATAAGAAAATGCCATACTGGGTCAGACCAAGAGTCCATCAAGCCCAGCATCCTGTTTCCAACAGTGGCCAATCCAGGCCATAAGAACCTGGCAAGTACCCAAAAACTAAGTCTATTCCATGTAACCATTGCTAATGGCAGTGGCTATTCTCTAAGTGAACTTAATAGCAGGTAATGGACTTCTCCTCCAAGAATTTATCCAATCCTTTTTTAAACACAGCTCTACTAACTGCCCTAACCACATCCTCTGGCAACAAATTCCAGAGTTTAATTGTGCGTTGAGTAAAAAAGAACTTTCTCCGATTAGTTTTAAATGTGCCCCATGCTAACTTCATGGAGTGCCCCCTAGTCTTTCTACTATCCGAAAGAGTAAATAACCGATTCACATCTACCCATTCTAGACCTCTCATGATTTTAAACACCTCTATCACATCCCCCCTCAGTCGTCTCTTCTCCAAGCTGAAAAGTCCTAACCTCTTTAGTCTTTCCTCATAGGGGGGTTGTTCCATTCCCCTTATCATTTTGGTAGCCCTTCTCTGTACCTTCTCCATCGCAATTATATCTTTTTTGAGATTCGGCGACCAGAATTGTACACAGTAATCAAGGTGCGGTCTCACCATGGAGCGATACAGAAGCATTATGACATTTTACGTTTTATTCACCATTTCCTTTCTAATAATTCCCAACATTCTGTTTGCTTTTTTGACTGCCGCAGCACACTGTACTGATGATTTCAATGTGTTATCCACTATGACACCTAGATCTCTTTCTTGGGTTGTAGCACCTAATATGGAACCCAACATTGCGTAATTATAGCATGGGTTATTTTTCCCTATATGCATCACCTTGCACTTATCCACATTAAATTTCATCTGCCATTTGGATGCCCAATTTTCCAGTCTCGCAAGGTCTTCCTGCAATTTATCACAATCTGCTTGTGATTTAACTACTCTGAACAATTTTGTGTCATCTGCAAATTTGATTATCTCACTCGTCGTATCTCTTTCCAGATCATTTATAAATATATTGAACAGTAAGGGTCCCAATACAGATCCCTGAGGCACTCCACTGTCCACTCCCTTCCACTGAGAAAATTGCCCATTTAATCCTACTCTCTGTTTCCTGTCTTTTAGCCAGTTTGCAATCCACGAAAGGACATAGCCACCTATCCCATGACTTTTTACTTTTCCTAGAAGCCACTCATGAGGAACGTTTTCAAACGCCTTCTGAAAATCCAAGTATACTATATCTACCGGTTCACCTTTATCCACATGTTTATTAACTCCTTCAAAAGAAGCAGATTTGTGAGGCAATACTTGCCCTGGGTAAAGCCATGCTGACTTTGTTCCATTAAACCATGTCTTTCTATATGTTCTGTGATTTTGATGTTTAGAACACTTTCCACTATTTTTCCTGGCACTGAAGTCAGGCTAACTGGTCTGTAGTTTCCCGGATTGCCTCTGGAGCCCTTTTTAAATATTGGGGTTACATTTGCTATCCTCCAGTCTTCAGGTACAATGGATGATTTTAATGATAAGTTACAAATTTTTACTAATAGGTCTGAAATTTCATTTTTAGTTCCTTCAGAACTCTGGGGTGTATACCATCTGGTCCAGGTGATTTACTACTCTTCAGTTTGTCAATCAGGCCTACCACATCTTCTAGGTTCACCGTGATTTGATTCAGTCCATCTGAATCATTACCCATGAAAACCTTCTCCATTACGGGTACCTCCCCAACATCCTCTTCAGTAAACACCGAAGCAAAGAAATCATTTAATCTTTCCGCAATATCCTTATCTTCTCTACGTGCCCTTTTAAACCCTCGACCGTCTAACAGTCCAACTGACTCCCTCACAGGCTTTCTACTTTGGATATATTTTAAAAAGTTTTTACTGTGAGTTTGTGCCTCTACGGCCAACTTTTTTTCAAATTCTCTCTTAGCCTGTCTTATCAATGACTTACATTTAACTTGCCAATGCTTATGCATTATCCTATTTTCTTCTGTTGGATCCTTCTTCCAATTTTTGAATGAAAATCTTTTGGCTAAAACGGCTTCTTTCACCTCCCTTTTTAACCATGCCAGTAGTCATTTTGCCTTCTTTCTACCTTTCCTAATGTGTGGAATACATCTGGACTGTGCTTCTAGGATGGCATTTTTCAACAATGACCATGCCTCTTGCACACTTTTTACTTTGTAGCTGCTCCTTTCAGTTTTCTTCTAACTATTTTTCTCATTTTATCAAAGTTTCCCTTTTGAAAGTTTAGCACGAGAGCCGTGAATTTGCTTACTGTCTACCTTCCAGTCATTAAATCAAATTTGATCATATTATGATCACTATTGCCAAGCGGCCCCACCACCGTTACCTCTCTCACCAAGTCCTGTGCTCCACTGAGAATTAGATCCAAAATTGCTCCCTCTCTCGTCGGTTCCTGAACCAATTGCTCCATAAAGCTATCATTTATTCCATCCAGGAATGTTATCTCTCTAGCGTGACCCGATGATACATTTACCCAGTCTATATTGGGGTAATTGAAGTCTCCCATTATTACTGCATTACCAATTTGGTTAGCTTCCCTAATTTCTCTTAGCATTTCACTGTCCATCTCACCATCTTGACCAGGTGGATGATAGTATACCCCTATCACTATAGTCTTCCCTGACACACAAGGGATTTCTACCCATAAAGATTCAATTTTGTATTTAGTCTCATGCAGGATGTTTATCCTGTTGGACTCTATGCCATCCCGGACATAAAGTGCCACACCTCCTCCCGAGTGCTCCTCTCTGTCATTGCGATATAATTTGTACCCCGGTATAGCACTGTCCCATTGGTTATCCTCTTTCCACCATGTATCTGAGATGCCAATTAAGTCTATGTCATCATTTACTGCTATACATTCTAATTCTCCCATCTTACTTCTTAGACTTCTGGCATTAGCATACAAACATTTCAAAGTTTGTTTTTTGTTTGTATTTTCATTCTACTTTTTAATTGATAGGGATAAGTTAGAATTTTTTAGCTCAGGTGAGTTTTTAGTTACAGGCACTTGGACTACTTTTCTAATTATTGGAACCTCACTGTCAGGATGCCCTAATTCTAATGCATCATTAATATCCTTTAAAGATACCTCTCTCCGAACCATGCACTGCTGAGCGACTGTCGGCTTTCCCCTTTGTTCTAGTTTAAAAGCTGCTCTATCTCCTTCCCCCAACCCTTAGGTACACTACCAGCTGTAATATTTATTTTTTAAAAGCTTATATATCATACTGTATTAAAACTATCTTCTAAGTAGCTACACAATAACATTAAATCAAAAAACTTAATTGCTAGGGAACAAAGAAAATGTACAACTGCTAACATCCTCCAAAATTAGTACTACTCATGTAACTTCAAAGAAACACCCAGGCTGTAGAACAACATTTTCAGCATTATGTAAATGCAAGCCACTGCTGTCAATGTGACTTGAAAACATGCACCCCATGTATAACATTTTGATTAAAGTTTTGATTTTTGTAATTAAATGAGCACATTTTGTGCAGATATAATTTAATTTGTTTTCATATTCACCCTATTGTTATTTTCTAAGATTACGTTGGGTGTGTTGGTTTTCTTGTGTTAGTCAACTTATTTAATTCCATGTTTACGTGGAAAACAAGAATCTGATGTAATGGCAGTCACTCAGGACTCCCTGATTTACTGAAGGGATACAGATACTAGGGATGTGCAGAGCAAAATTTTATGTTCATATTTTTTATGTCCGAAAGGGGGTCCCACTTGCGGCCAATATGGACATAAAAAAAATCCAATGAGTTGGGTATATGTACATATGTGCAAAAAAAAAAATTAAACCCCCTCACCCTCCTTAATCCCCCCCCCAGACTTACCACAACTCCCTGGTGATCGAGCGAGGAGTGAGGACGTCATTTCTGCAATCCTTGGCGAGAAGCATGTGACGTCGGTGGCACGTCGAGTGAAGCGGCGTCACGTGATTCCCGGCTCGTTCGCGCCGGACGGCTCGTTCGGCCCAAAAAGAACTTTTGGCCAGCTTGGGGGGGCCTCCTGACCCCCCAAGCTGGCCAAAAGTTCTTTTTGGGCCGAACGAGCCGTCCGGCGCGAACGAGCCGGGAATCACGTGGCGCCGCGTCACTCAGACGCGACGTCACGTGATTCCCGGCAAGTTCGCGCCGGACGGCTCGTTCAGCCCAAAAAGAACTTTTGGCCAGCTTGGGGGGGCCTCCTGACCCCCCCAAGCTGGCCAAAAGTTCTTTTTGGGCCGAACGAGCCGTCCGGCGCGAACGAGCCGGGAATCACGTGACGCCGGCGTCACTCGACGTGCCGCCGACGTCACATGCTTCTCGCCAAGGATTGCAGAAATGGCGTCCTCACTCCTCGCTCCATCACCAGGGAGTTGTGGTAAGTCGGGGGGGGATTAAGGAGGGTGAGGGGGTTTATATTTTTATTTGGCTCAACAATCGCGATTTCCCACATATCGAACATATCTATGTTCGATATGTGGGAAATCCGATCGTTTATGTCGTATCAATTTTTTAAGTAAAAAAAAAATATGAGTTGCGTTTTACTAATGCGGTCAATCCGAATGCACACCCCTAACAGATACTCTCAGCAAATGGGCACGATGAGGTTGAATATCTAGGGTAATGTACTTGTGGTAACTGTTATGATGGCCACCTATGATAATAAAGATGAGAATGAAGGATAATGATCTGTTTAGGCTTTCATATGGTATGTATTAAAGAGAGATAAATAGTGCAATATTTACAAAAGTTTATTTAGTGCAAAAAACAAAACACTATTTGGAGAATGGTGTTAAATGCAGATTGCAGCATTATAAAAGGGAACAATGGGCAGGTAGGCTTATTTCACTAAAGTGGGGCCAATGCTGGTATTCTGACTGCAACAGCAGACTCAAAGGGAAGAAGAGCATGAGAAAGAAGAAGGAGAGAAAGAAAGAGGAGAAGTAGTGAGACAGAAAAAGGAAAGAAAGAGAGAGCAAATGGGGTGGAACGCTTCCCGACGGCTTCACTCCACCTACCTTTCCTTCTTTGCACCTCCTCTCGCTATGGATGGAAGCCTGGCTGCCACGGCGTCTGCCTGCCGTCCTCTCCAGCATCCCTGGACCAGCATGGGCACTGCCTCCCGCCATGCTCTGCTGGTACCTTAGGGCGTGCGCGCCATGCGGCCCTCACTCTTATTTCCTACTTGGAGCGAACCTCAGGGGTGTCCCCCTATGATGACGTCTCGCTACCGGGATATTTAAAGCCTACGATGTTTGCTAGCCTTTGGGTTAGCAAGGGGGATTCTTACGGATGGGATTCGCTCTCCGTACCCAGATACTCTGCCTCTCCAATTTCCATTGGACTCTTAATGCTAACGGGGTACCCGCTCCTCAGGGGCCTCACTTGCTTTTCAGGTCGCTATCAGGAAACCGGTACTCGCTCCTCGAGGGCCCATGTTCCCTGACTCGCTACCTGCTCCTACCTTCTCTTCTGCCTGGAAGGATTTGCTATCTTCAACACCAGTGAGTACTACTATCTTCACCTCAGAGCTGTTCCCTGGAACCAGGTACTCGCTCCTCGAGGGCCTACCTCTGTTCCAGCCCTAGTGCCATCTCCTACGTGGAACCGCTGTGTGAGTACCTTACATTCAAGCCTCTCAGCTCTCAGGGATCAGGTACTCGCTCCTCGATCTCCCTATCCTGGGGTTCTCCATACTGGGGCTTTGTGCATATTCCACTGTACTCATTCTCAGTTCTTTCCACTACAGCATTGCTACTAGAGGAGTCACTGTTCCAGTGCCTGAGGGATACTAGCCCAGCCGGGCTACTTCTGCTGCTCACCACTGCCACCTATGGTGGCTTCACCACATTGTCTAATAAAAGATCATCTCTTTGTTTGTGTGTCCTAAGCTGAGCCTGACCTGTGGCCCCTCACGGGACCTCCCCTGTGGACATGGTCAGCTGCCACAGTGTCCAAGGGTCCACCCAAACCTCACTAATGATAACAAACCCTGATATATCAAGTGAGCCAAAAGAAAGCCCTCAGCAAACACTACTACACAGTAGTATATGCAGAAAGGTTTAAGACAAAGAGTGGTTTTCTGGGCTCCAGATCACACCACTGCACTATACCTTCAAACTGAGACTGCCATCAGCTTTTCCTCCATGGCACAGATCTAAATGAAGCATGGACTCTGCCTTGGTCAGATGAGTCAGTATCTTAGGTACCATCTGCTGATGTAGTTTGCAGTCATCTAACTTTTCTTGCAATAGTGACAGGCATGGCTGTCTTCTTCTACAACTTATCCTGTGCTGTCATGGTCCTAATGCTCTATTGTTTCCCAAGGAATGATGACTAGTGCTTCAGGATCTGGTGGAGAAAAAAAACGTATTCTCTTCACTCCTGAAAAGGATGTGGCAGATCTGGGATCTGGGTAAGAGTGTTCCACTTCCACATCCAGCAGGTCAGGATTATGAGAGGTCTTACATTCATCCTCTTTGTTATTGCTTCTCGCTCCCCTATCTTCTCTTCTGTCTTTTTCAGCTCCTTTTCCTCTTTCTCTTCTCTCTTTCCTCTTCTTCCATTTCCTGTTTGTCCTCCTCCTCCAAAGCTTTCCTCTTTCCTCTATCTAGCAGCACTGACCACAAGTGTTTTTGATGGCTGGATTTTTATGCTTGTCTTGAGGAGATGGCATGTTCCTGATTTTGTTGCTGCTGTTGCTTAATCAAATTATCACACCTTTTTTTTTTTTTAATTGTTTCTGCCAATACCGACTTTCAGTTGATTGGTAGGCTACCACATATTCCTTTTGCATCTCTTTAACTTAGTACATTGGCACTATCAAACAATTCATACTGTGGACTATCGGGGAACATCACCTGGGTAACTGGCTGAATTTACTGATTTTGGTACATAGGTTGGTAATCAGCAAAAGAAGGTTGGATAAGTTTATGAAATGGAAAAAAAAAAAGAATTGGTGAGAGATGTCGTTAGACTCTTGGGGGAAGAGCTTATCTAGGGTTTTAGGCTGATCACCACATAGATGTGTGGTTGTTGAATTATTTTTTCCCCCTAACTTTCTCAGATTTACCACACAGGGAAAGCTTTTAGGCAATTAGAAGGAGGGAAATAATTAACTTCTGAGCTTTCTTCAACCTATCTAACTATATAACAGGATTCAAATTCAGATTAATGGAAAAAACCCTTGCCTGTTCTGAAATACTATTCCAAGTGCTCAAGGAAATAAAAAGCACATGCAAACTCTGGCATGCTTATGGTCCAAGCATGTTGCTATGTCACAAAAACTGAGATATTATTCTACTGTTTTGAAGATTATCTGTAATGTTTGTTTTGCAGGTTTCTAAATGAAGCCCATATTATTTCAAAGTGTTATTCACTTGTCCAATATCTTCAGCTTAGAAGCATGTAATGTCATTGTATCTTTGGTAGGTTTGATCAAGATGCAGGAGAAAAGTTAAATAGTAAATACTGATGTAATGCATAGGGATGTGCAGAGGGACCGCATATGTTGCATTTGGTATTCATATTCGTGGGGGGGCAGATATGTTGCATTCGGCAAGGGGGGCCCCCGATACGTTCATACGTTCATTCTTATTTGTTTCCCAGCTAAAATTTAATTAACTAGAACCCCCACCCTCCTGACCCCCCCCCCCCCAAGACTTACCAAAATTCCCTGGTGGTCCAGCGCGGGGTCCTGGAGCCATCTCCTGCACTCGGGCCGTCGGCTGCCGGTATTCAAAATGGCGCCGATAGCCTTTGACTTTACTATGTCACAGGGGCTACCGGTGCCATTGATTGGCCCCTGTCACATGGTAGGAGCAATGGACGTCCGATGCCATCTTGTGCTCCTACCATGTGACAGGGGGTGGGGGTCAGGAGGGTCCCCCAAGACTTGCCAAAAGTCCCTGGTGGTCCAGTGGGGGTCCAGGAGTGGCCTCCTACACTCAGGCCGTCGGTTGCCAATAATCAAAATGGCGCCCATAGCCTTTGCCCTTACTATGTCACAGGGGCTACCGGTGCCATTGGTTGGCCCCTGTCACATGGTAGGAGCATAAGATGGTGCCGGCCGTCCATTGCTCCTACCATGTGACAGGGGCTGACCAATGGCACCGGTAGCCCCTGTGACATAGTAAGGTCAAAGGCTATCTGCGCCATTTTGAATACCGACAGCCAACTGCGTGAGTGCATTAGATGGCTCCCGGACCCCCTGCTGGACCACCAGGGAGTTTTTGTAAGTCTTGGGGGGGGGGGGGGGTCAGGATGGTGGGGAGTTTGTTTAAATTTGCTCCTTTAAATGGCCAAATAATTTGGTGAAGGTTTGTTTTATTCATGGGGAATCTCAATATGTTTCGCTTCCCCACGAATACAATGAATATGGCCCTACACCAATACATTGCAAATGAATGCACACCTCTAGTAATGCACAATCTCAAATATATACAGAGTTCCACATCTCTGATTGTACAGTTTTTTCAGAGCACTGTGCTGTAATTTATGATAAAATGATATTATACAAATTTCCAAGCTGCAAAGTACTATGGAACATTTTATTAGAAGGCTGACATTTAGACCTTTTCTTATTTTCATTAGGGCAGTTGGAATACATGTCTTTCTCATGCTCATACTATGACCTAGATTCATCATTTTGCTTTAAATTTAGTATGAATAGTGCCCATGATAAAAAAAAAAAAAAGTTGTGGTGAAAGTAATTTTTTAGCTACTACAATGCATGTTAAATCTATTGCAGCTGTGATATTTTGGGTGAGAGAAAGAGAGAGACTCTTTATAATGCTCTCATATCAGTCAACTATTTATTAGGGATGTGCATTCATCCTGGTTCGGGGTGCCCAAAACGCGAAGGAATTTTTCCCGATTTTCGGGAAAAATTCATTTTCGGGTTTAGTGTGCACTAACGGGGTTAGCACACGCTAACGAGAAAATGTTATCGTGCACTAACTGGGAGGTAGTGCGCACTAACCCCGTTAGTGTACACTAAAACAAAATTCAGGTCTCCCCAAATTTTAAATGCCCGAACTGTGGGAAATACGAAATTTCCCACGGCGGGCCGAAAACGAAGCCCAAACCGATAGGTTCGGG